>NW_017728931.1:15893078-15942740 GCF_001723895.1 Crocodylus porosus | reverse complement strand
CGTGGCTCTCCTCTGGACTCTCTCAAGCTTCTCCACATCCTTTTTGAATTGTGGAGCACAAAACTGGACGCAGTACTCCAGCTGCGGCCTCACCAAGGTTGAGTACAAGGGGAGAATGATGTCCCGGGATTTGCTTGAGAAGCATCTATGGATGCAAGCCAGCGTTTTGGTCGCTTTACTAGTCGCAGCACTGCATTGCAGGCTCATGTTCATCTTGTGGTTAATGATGACCCCCCAAGTCTCTTTCTTCCATAGTGCTAGCCAACATAGCATTGCCAAGCCTATAAGGATGCTGAAGGTTTTTCTTCCCAAGGTGGAGAACATTGCATTTTTCGGTGTTAAACACCATCAAGTTCTCGTCCGCCCATTTGCTGAGCCTGTCCAGGTCAGCCTGGATCACCCACCTATCATCTGGCATGGATGCTTTGCCCCAAAGTTTGGTGTCATCAGCTAACTTGGCCAGTCCGCTTCTGACTCCAATGTCCACATCATTAATAAAGATGTTGAACAATATGGGTCCAAGGACAGAACCTTGGGGGACCCCACTGGTCACAGGACACCATAATGAGTGACTTCCATCTATTACTACCCTCCAGGTCCGACCACGGAGCCAATTTTCCAGCCAGCGGGTCATGATGGGCTCAAGCCCACAATTGGCTAGTTTCGCCAAGAGGTGATCATGGGATATCAGATCGAAGGGTTTTTTGAAGTCAAGATATATGACATCAATCTCTTCTCCCTTGTCCAGGTGATACGTCACCTGGTCATAGAAGGAACTGAGATTGGTCAAGCAAGACCTACCCACAGCAAACCCGTGCTGGCTATCCCTTAGGATGTTGGCGTCGGCCAGTCCATTAAGGATGGCCTCTTTAATAAACTTTTCTAAGATCTTCCCCAGGATAGAAGTCAGGCTGATAGGCCTGTAGTTAGCCGGATCCACTTTCCTCCCTTTCTTGACGATCGGCACCACATTGGCCCTCTTCCAGTCTTCGGGCACTACACCAGAGTGCCAGGAGTTTTCAAAGATCCGTGCCAGGGGCTGGGCTATAATGTTCGCCAGCTCCTTGAGTATCCTGGGGTAAAGATTGTCAGCGTCGGCTGACTTGAAGGTATCCAGCTTTTCAAGTTGTTCCTTCATGAGGTCAGCATTAATGGAGGGTAGGGGATCTCCCTCACCCAGATCTCCCTGTCCTGTAGCAGGCATTGACATCCCATGGGACTGATGAAAGACTAACTCAAAGTACCCATTTAATAGGTTGGCTTTTTCCTGGGTGTCAGTTGTCAGTTGCCCCATCTGGTTCAGCAGGGGTCCAATGTTGCCCTCGCTTTTCCTCCGGCTCCCCACGTATCTGAAAAAGGACTTTTTATTGTCCTTGATGCTCGAAGCTAGTTGGATTTCAGTTGCAGCCTTGGCTTTCCTCATTTGCTCTCTGAGGGACCAGACCAATGCAGAATAATCCTCCTTGAAGGTGAATCCCATCCTCCATCCTTTGTAGGCCTTTCTTTTTAGACTCAGGAGGTCTGCTAGGTCCCTGGAGAGCCAGGTGGGCTGCTTTGTCCTCTTGCTGCCCCTCCTCTGAGATGAAATAGGCTTAGCTTGTGCATTGAGGATCACTCCCTTGAGGAGCAACCACTCTTCTTGAACTCCCCTCTCCCTGGGGTCACGGTCCCTTAGGGCCTCACTGACCAGCCTCCTGAGCTTGTTAAAGTCAGCTTTTCTGAAGTCAAGGACTTCTGTGTTGCTGACTGACTTGCCAGCTTTATGGTGGATGGTGAAGGTGATCAGTTCATGGTCGCTATCACCCAGGTTCCCATCAATTACTAGGTTGCCAATTAGGTCATCCCCAGTAGCCAGTACCAGGTCAAGCAGTGCTTTGCCTCTCATTGGCCCATAGACTTCTTGAGTCAGGTAGAGGTCATCCATGCACGAGAGGAAGCTTTGCAACTGCTCAGATTTTGCTGAGCGATCCTCTCACGAGATGTCCGGGTAACTGAAGTCACCCCATGACAACCATGCTCCTGGAGCATGAGGCCTCAGCCAGTTCCTGGGCGAACTCCTGGTCTAGCTCGGGACTTTGAGTGGGAGGTCTGTAGGCTCCCACCACTGTATCCCCTGTGCTGTGTTCCCCATGGATTTTAACCCAGAGGGTCTCCAGTCGTCCACCCTGGTCACCAAGATCAGCTTGCAGGGACGTGTAGCTTTCCTTAACACAGAGAGCTTCACCCCTGCCCCTTTTATCTACACGATCCCTCCTGTACAGGGTATAGCCATCAATACCCAGTCCAGTCATGGGTGGAGTCCCACCAGGTCTCCGTTTTCCATATGACATCATAATTATTTACATTGAGCAGGAGGACGAGCTCCTCCTGCTTGTTGCCCAAGCTCCTGGCATTTGTGTACAGGCACGCAAGTGTCCCTTTGGGGGCTCTTGCCTTGCCCACAGATTATGCCAGGGCTGGAGCAGGGGTGGGCTCCCTTAAGTGCCTTGGCCTGCTGGCTTTGCAAGGGTTGCTCAGCAGGCCAGCAGTGGCAGTCGTCCCCCCGGCCCCCAGCGGGCTTAGTTCGAAGCCCGGTGGAGCAGGTCAGCCAGTTTGGCTGAGAAAAGCCTCCTCCCCAGCAGAGAGAGGTGGAAACCATCTCTTCTCAGCAGCTCACCGCCTCTCTCGCCAAAGAGCGAGCTCTGGCCATGGAAACCAAAGCCTTCCCAATGATACCAGCACCACAGTCTTTGGTTGACTCCGTGGATCCTCCTAGCCCTCTTTAGCCCATACCCTGAGACTGGGAGGACCGTTGAGAACACCACCTGTTCCCCCAGACCTTTTAGCCCTGCTCCCAAATCCCTGTAGCACCTCATTACCCAGCTGGGAGCGCTCCAAGCTGTGTCACTGGTGCCCACATGAATAGGGAGCATAGGATAGGGGTCTGTGGGCTGGAGGAGCTTTGGGATCTTCTCCGCAATGTCCCGGATGCAGGCCCCTGGGAAGCAGCAGACTTCCCGGGCTAAGGGGTCAGGGCAGCAGATTCCCCCCTCATTCCCTCTCAGGATAGAGTCTCCCACAACAAACACCTTACATTCTGTCTTGGGGAGAGCGGGGGAGGTAGCTGCAGTTGGGCCTGTGTTGACTGCAGAAGCTGGCAACTAAGCAGGCTCTGCTGGAGCAGGAAAAGGTTACTAAGCTCCGGCGGGGCAAGGGCCTTGGTAGGGCCCTTCACCACCTTGGTCCATGCCCCTGACTGGACAGAGCGGGAGGTCCCAGAGTCCTGCTTTGTCCTGGAGGGAGACTGTGGTCTACCCTCCAGCTCCCGGGGGAGAAGGGCTTGGCAATAGGAGTCAATCTCCTGCTCACAGTCCCTGATGGCATGCAGCCTCTGGACTGTGGCCTGGAGCTCTTCCAGCTGGTGCGCCAGAGACCCCAAAAGGCAGCAGACCCCACACAGGGAGGTGGCCATGCTCCCGGGCCCCAGAGCCTGAAAAAGGGACAGGGAGCCCCCGCAGCCAAGAGCCAGGGGCTCCGTCTGCATGGAGCCCGGAACCATGGGCTCCATCTGGGTGGCGGTCTCTGAGGTGCCCGAGGGGGGTGCTGCAGAGCCCGAGGGGACCCTTGGGGGTGCGGCGCATGCCCATCCGTGTCATGCCTCTGGTAGGCTGGCTACGGCTGGGATTATCTACCCGGGGGGGGGGTTGCGGGCAGGGTCTTGGGCCCTCCTGTGCGAACTCTGTGCTAACTTACGTGCCAGCAGACAAGCGCACCTGTTTGTGCTGCCTGTTCACATGGCTCCCTGGTGGGCTGGGCCAAGTAGGGGCCTGCGTGGGGCTTGACTTGGCCTAGCTCCACTCAGCCACCTCCTCACTCAGGGGTTAACCCCCTCCCACCACAGGCCCCACTTGCCTCCAGCTGTGCTGGGGGTCAGCAGGGGAGCTCCACAACTGCTGGGGGGTCTTTGGGGGGCTTCAGGAGAGCAGGGGCACAGTGGGCTTTTACCCACATGTCTCTCACCACTCCGGAGCCTAACTGGGGCTTTTTTCACTGTTCAATAGCTTTATCAACAATCTGGAGGATGGGATGGAGTGCACGCTCAGCAAGTTTGCAGATGACACCAAGCTGGGAGTTGTAGTAGATATGCTGGAAAGTAGGGCTAGGATTCAAAGAAACCTAGACAAACTGGAGGACTGGACCAAAAGAAATCTCATGAGATCCAATAAGGACAAATGAAAAGTCCTGCATTTAGGATGGAACAATTCCATGCACTGGTACAGGCTGGGGACCAACTAACTAAGCTGCAGCTCTGCAGAAAAGGACTCTGGGGTTATAGTGGATAATAAGCTAAATATGAGCCAATAGCAGTAGAAGCGTTGCCAGTAAATCGAGGCAACTGATTCTTCCCCTGTATTCAGCACTGGTGAGGCCACCTCAGAAGTACTGTGTCTAGTTGGGCCCCCCACTACAGAAAGGATGTAGACAAACTGGAAAGAGACCAGAGGATAGCAATGAAAATAGTTAGGGGGCTGGAGCACATGACTTCTGAGGAGAGACTGAGGGAATTAGGCTTATTTAGTTTGGAGAAGAGAAAATTGAGGGGGGATTTAATAGAAGCCTTCAACTACTTGAGGGTGGTTCCAAAGAGGATGGAGTTAGACTGTCCTCAGTGGCGGCAGATGACAGAAAAGGAGCAATGGTCTTAAGTTGCAGCAAGAGAAGTTTACATTAGGTATCAGGAAAAACTCTCTCACTAGGAAGGTAATAAAGCACTGGAACAGGCTACCCAAAGAAGTTATGGACTCTACATCCTTGGAGGTTTTTAAGACCCAACTAGACAAAGTCTTGGCTGGAATGATCTAGCTGGGGATGGACCTGCTTTGAGCAGGAGGTTGAACTAGATGACCTCCTGATGTCCTTTTCAGCCCTAATTTTCTACGATTCTAAGACAAATACTTTAGAACTTCTTCCAAAATTTAAAAACAACATAGCTGTTCAATATTTGAGGAGAGCAGCTAGTTAAGTTAACACCTTTATCCCATGTCACAATCAGGTTCAAACAAACCTGTAAAGTCCTTTTAGCCTTTAGCCAACTTTTCTCCAGGTTGGGAAGAGCTACTTTACAGAATCAGAGAAAACAGGCTCCAAGGCAGGGCTAACTATAACTTATAACTAAGCAAATAGGAAAATATCTGCCTAACCTGCTCTAAAAATTGTCTAATGACAGGAACTCCACAACCTCTCCAGGTAATATATTCCAGTGCTCAACTACTTCAACAATCATAATGTTTTTATTTTGCCTAATGTCTAACCTAAATCTTCTTTGTTGCAGTTTGTTGCCATTATACTTTGTATTACTCCCTGTGGACATCACCTGTTAATGCTACACTTACTTATTTTCTAGTTGAGATAACCAAACACCCTATTCTCCAAATAAAATGCACTATGAACTTCCTTTCTGTTTGGGGAAGAATTTTTTTATCCACCACAGACATTTTCTTTTCTCTATTTTAGTTAGTCACTTATTCTTATATATTTGAAGACTGTTATGTCTCTTATCACAGTTTTCTCTTCCTTAAACTCAACAAACCCATTTTTTCAACCTTTCTTCACAGATTATGATTTCAAGAGCTCTACTAATTTCTATTACTCTTCTCTGCAGTCTCTCAAATAGATCCAGACCTTTCTTGAATTGGACCCATCATGGTCCAGGCCTTACTATTGCTGATAGGGTGGAAAGATTACGGTGCATGACTTCTGCACTATATTTCCATTTATACATCCCTGCCAGGGGCTGAGTTTTTTGCATGACAGGCTGACACTTGACTCACATTTAGTAGGTAATCTACTATATTTCCTAGATCCTTAATATGCAGAACCTCTGCAGATCAAGACTAATTAAATCTTCCTTTAGCCATCAGAAATGTCTAACAAACCTTCCCCCAATCATCTAGGCATGTGCTGGCTCTGCTTATTAACCATGCCAACATAGACTTGGGGGAGTGAAGGAGTTTGGCAGAAGGGGGGGGAGAAAAGGAAGAAAGGATACTGATTTATTCCAGGTTTAGCACTGGACTGAGGCCTTTCAGCACAAAAGGAAATAGAACTTAGCTAAGTTTTGGGACAGAGGACAGCTCTGCAGGATTTCTGAAAGCTCCCAATCATCACCCCTTTCTACCAGGCTCTATGCACAGAATGGTAAAACTACTCAGGATAAAAGACTCATACATTCCTAATGGCAAATAAGAATAAGTGAAGCACTATTCTCTGCAGACTTGCTAGCAGTGTTCAGAGACTCTCCAGTACACTTGCACAAGTTAATGCCTTAACCTCAGGCTCCTGAATCCAAGCTCCTAAGCAGCCTCTGTACAGCATACAGTTCAATTAAGTCCTGCTACACCAGTGTGTATCACAGTTTTTTGTGCACTGCCAGCAGAAGGGCATTGTACCAGGGAGCCGGAGGGTACAAATGGTAAATACATCTAACTTAGAGTAGGCCTATCCTGCACTCACTGCTGTGACCACAGCATAGGACAGACATGACTGAGTTACTTTAAGACAACTCTGCAACAGGCTGACCTGGCTGTGCGGGGGCTGGCAGCTAGAAAGCAGGCTAACAGCTAGTAAGCCAGCTGCCAGAAAGCAAGCAGACCAGCAGCCATGCAGATAGAGGCTACCCCAGAGGATAGCAGCAGGACAGTAAGCTGCATTAGGGCAGGTGTCTAGGCAGTCTAGCAACAAAGGGCTGCAGGCAGCTGAGCTAAAATGCTGCATGGAAATGAAAACCCCTGCAAGTGGCTGGAAAGCCACCTAACAGGAAGGGGCAGGGCTTAGGAGGCATATAAGGTGAGTCCCTGAGACCCAGGGACCAGCCTGGCCCTGCAGGTGGCAGGGAAAGGGGCTTCTGAGTAGGATGGCTGCAGGAGAGTAGCTAATACCTGAGCTGCCCTGGAACCTGCAAGGAAGGAATGTATAGCCTCCAATGAAGCATGACCCAGTAAGGGGAGAATTTTCACATACAGCCAGCAGGCTTGTGTTTATGTTTACACCCAGTATGGGGAGGCTTTTGTTATAGGGCTGGCAGGCTTGTGTTCATGTTTGGATTATACTGGTGGACTAAAAGCCATTATAAGGGGTGATGAGGAGGTCACAGTGGAGCTCCTGAAGAGTGCACTGCAGTTCAAGCCACAGGGGTGCCCGACGAGGAACGTGGGTGTTTTTAGTTCCTCCACGGCCCAGGGCAAGATGCTGACAGGTGGAAACCTAGAGTGTTGAAAGCCTGAGCTAGAAAAGAGAACAGAAGCAGCGTGAAGCCAGGAAGGCTAGGGCTGGAGCCCAGGAGAGGTGAAAGCCAAGGCCAGAGGCCCATAGCCTGGGAGGGGCAAAAGCCAAGGCCAGTGGCCTGGAGCCAAGGATGGGTGAAAGCCAGGGCCAGGGGTCCAGAGCCCGGAGCCCAGGACAGGTGAAAACTAAGGCCAAGGGCCACAGCCCAGGAGGGGCGAGACAGGGGAGGGGTCCCAGGAGCTGAGATCCAAAACAGTGGGCCTTGGGCTATGGGCCCAGTTAGAAAAAAGAGGCAGAAGCTGGGAAGGTTAAGGCTCCAACAAGGGCATAGAGGAAAGGCCTGACACTACAATTAACCAGTAACATCTGTGAGACATGGGCATGGCTTTAGGGGTGGAAGGAGGCCATGAACAGTCCTTAAGGCAACCAGTGTGCTAGAACACAGATAGGGCTGGAAGGGCACCACTTAGCCCCTAAGGGGCAGGACAGGGATTGGCTGGGTTCAGGAGGGACTCAATATCTGATAATAAGCAAAGGCTCACTCTGGGACCCTGGAGCAGCCTCCCTTTTCATAATCAAATTATTCCAACAAATGTGTGGCAGGTGAGAGGAAAGAGGAGTTACCCTAGGAGCCAGAGCAGCGCAGAAGCTACGTGGCCATCAGGGGGTGTCATGCTGCCAGGGACTAATCCTGTTACAGGCACAGAAGTATAGTACTAAATTCTCTATATTGCTGTAGCTCCTGCTATAGCAAGGGTTTTCAGCCTTTTTTGGTTGGTGTACCCCTGGCAGCCAGTTATGAAGCAGGGAGTCCCCCAGTGGCAGAGTGCGGGGGGGGGGGGCAATATCTCCTAGGGGCATAAAACCAGAATTGCCAGTGGCACATGTCAGTGAAAAGCAAAAGAGAAGTGCTGGCTGTGCCCCCCTGTGCCGCTGCCACATACCCTCTGGGACCTTCCCAAGTACCCCCAGGGGTATGTGTACACCTGGTTGACAACCTCTGTGCTATAGCACTGGAAACTAAGAATTTAGAATATCTAAAAATCAGACCTTTAGCTTCTGTGTCTTGTTTTTCCCACCTGTAAAATATGTGCAATACATAACTAGCACACCTCCTATGGGTCTTTGCCAGAAATAAATTAGTTAAGGCTTGTAAAGTATTTCAAAGGCTTCAAGGGATATGCAGATATTAAATACTACAGGTTTTCTCCTTTGTTTGTACAATACATTTACTGGGAACAAGTCCATTTCTCAACATTTCATCCTGGAGCACAGAACTAACTCTCTTGTTAAGAAATACAGTATGTCACTTTTTGGATAAATGGGATGTACTATTTCCCTCCCAACCAAACATACTCCTTCCCTGCAAAGATCTTTTATACTCAAGCAAATGAGCTTCTCTTCTTCCTTCAAAAGCAGACTATGTCATACCCCTTCACAGCATCATGACCTGTGCTGAAGCTCCATTTTAAAAGGAATAACTGTTTTCTTTTCAAAGCTACAAAACTTTTCTAATTAACAAATTCCATAAACTTAAAGCTAACTTCATTGTATGATTAATTAAAAAACTAAATAAAAATTGCTTTCTAATGAGCATCTCTGATTTTTCAAGACATGAGGAATCTATTTCTAGAATCTTCTTCTCAACTTTCTCCAGATTCCAAATTCCTAGGTTCAATTCCCCAGCTGGATTCTCTCAGGACTTGCATGTGGGTACTTCCTTAACACGCCCTACAGAGAATATTCATGCATTATTTTTAAAATGTTCACAAGCACAGGATTAAGTCAGTGAGTTACCCCTCAGCAGGGTCCAATGCCAGTGCCCGGGGACTGTCCAGGTCCTTCCACACCAGCACTTGGCGATGCTGCCCATCCAGTTTTGACACTTCTATGCGATTTGTTCCGGTATCGGCCCAGTACAGGTTCTTCCCTAGCCAGTCAACTGCCATGCCTTCAGGGTAGTCCAACCCGAACTCCACCACATGTTCCAGTGCGCTGCCATTCATGAATGCCCTGCTGATAGTCTGTGGAGATGCAAG
The DNA here is from genome assembly GCF_001723895.1 of Crocodylus porosus. Taxonomy (NCBI): domain Eukaryota; kingdom Metazoa; phylum Chordata; order Crocodylia; family Crocodylidae; genus Crocodylus; species Crocodylus porosus. The sequence goes on along the minus strand of NW_017728931.1, from coordinate 15,933,438 downwards.
GGTTCATAGAAACTTTACCAGTCAGTCGCTGGGTCTGAATTTAAAAGCCTGCAGACTTCAAGCATGTTGCAGGAAAGAGGATCACACAATATGCTACATATTTGCTCAGTGAACAATGCTTCTATTCAGAAGCAATGACTTGCTATACTCCATGAAAATATTGTGTCAATCACAATGGCATTTCACTGGGAAGTAAATGGCGTGACTTTAGCCTGGTTCAATTAAGCAATCTACATGGTAAAGTGACATTAACAATTCACTGCCAGCTTTGAGGGGAGATTATTTTGGCTCTTCCAGGCCTATACAAGAGCTTGTGCGCTACACTACGCAGCAATATTTTATAACATCATAAAGAGAAGGTTAAGCACAGCTCACTAAGAAGGAGAAAACAGAATGGCCAAAAAGTCAATTACCTCTGTAATGCTTGTGCTTCAGTTTAGAAAGAAAACACTTAATTTAAATTAAATTCCCACTGTGGAGAATTTCTCCTTTTTCTTTTAATCACTATTGGTATCATAAATTTTTTTTTTTTTTTTTTTTTTACAATAGATATATAATGTTATATCCCAGTTCCACTGTTCTTTATTGTTGTTTTACACTGACTGTCTAGAAGCTTTAAAATAACATCACTGATAGGCAAAGAAATACTACTTTGTTTTGTCAGATACTAGTTTCCTCCTTGCTGCCCTAAACCCTTACTCACTCTTCAAACAGCACAGAAGTTGCCACAAAGTTCTATTTTACCAGGTTTCAAGCCCGAGTGCTTACCTCCAGTGTCAAAGGAATGGAAGGCACAGAATGGAAACTGGTGACACTCAAGTGTCCATCTACACTGCCCCATAAAACAGAGCTGAGGATCCAGGTTTATTTTTTCATTTCAATCACATTTCAAATTAAAACCAGGAGGGCTGGCCAAACCTCTTGGAAAAACTTTTTAAAAAGCTATTATATGAACCTGTATGTACATAACTAAGCCATGAAGAGCAGAATACCACAGACTATTATTTGGATTAGCTTCAACATGACTACAAAATTATTACTTTATTTAAAAAAAATTATCTAGCCTAAAAACTTCTAACTAAATTTGCTGCCCACAAATATGAGACTGTAAGAGGCATGCTACAGTCAGACAGTTCCTAAGTTTCTACATCAGTCTCCCAAACTCACTGATATTTTAGTCTATATCTTTTTTAGGCTAGCCTGTAGTTTTCACCATATTATGACTGTTATGAGGTAGCCTCCTGCCTAAATGATACTCAGGTGAGATTAATAAACCTCCTTTTACTCCTGACAGAAAGCATATTTGCCACCACAATGTATTTGTCCTCCAAATCTCCCTCAAACTACGGTTTTGCTTAGGGTTCAGTTTTCCACCAAATACTAACTTTTACCATTACTAATCATTTTTGTGTATGAAAATGTACACTACTGGTTTAAAAATAATGTGCGTCAATCACCGCCCCCCCCCCCCCACACACACACTTTACTATGGAAATAAAATGAATGACAATGTGCACTGGACCAAAAACCTTTCCATCTGAACTAGATTTCTGCAAAATTTTATATGTATTAGTCAATTCTTAAACTGGAGTAAGGGTGCTCAACCCCTAGCCCACAGGACGCCCCAGTGATACAGAAATTTTATGGTGGGGGAGTGATGGTTATTAACATGGCCACTGCTCCCCACAGCCAAATTTCCTAGCCCTGCGGGCCAGATGATATGGCTCTGTGCCTGGGATCCAGCTGGTATGTGCAGGGCTGGGTTGGGGTGGTGGGCCTAATTGCACACGTGGGGCATAGGCCAGATCTGGTGTGATATTGTGACTGAGCCCTGGCCCTGCATGAGCTGGGCCAGATGCAACCCATGGACCAACCCTGCACCACTCGTCCTGCTTATGGGGCCAAAAGACTGGGCACCAACGAACTAGAGGGTTTGAAGATCCCAACAAAAAAAGGACTTTATATCCAATACCAAACAAACCAAAAATTCTTTCTTTCACCTTCAGTGAGATGTCTGTCCAGTAAATACGATTGTCTGTCACATCAAAATCCAAGGCAGATGCTTCCTTGACTCCAGTAAGTGGGATGGCAACATTGTTGTTATTGGTTTCCAAAGAGATTCTCCTGATATCTGCTCTCCGTGAAAACAGTAGGAAAGCTTCTGGGACAATGCATGTCTTCATGTCACTTATGAGTTCTAAGCCTATGGGGCAGGCACACCGAAGTCCCTGTGGTCTGTATAGGCAGAGATGGCTGCAACCACCATTATCATCTGCACAAGGGTTTGTACCTAATCACATAGCATAAGAAAAGAAAAAGAATTATTTGACTCCGGCTTCATTTTCAAGAGTATCTCTGTAATTGCCACAGAAATCAGGAAAGTAAAAAATAATTTAAATATAAATAAATAGGCTGCATCTGTTTTTTCACCTTGTAACCTCTGTAGGATTAATTTATTTTTGTTGTGACCTTAACAATCTTTTGGATGATATTCCTTTTACCATAGTTTTGAATTTTAGCACTTTTCTTTCTTCACCCTGTGTAAATGAATTAATTAAAACTGAAAAGGAATAGGGCTGACAGCAGGAAAGCCTGATAGTCTTCATTTCCAGCATAAGCTTTGCATGAACAAGAGTAGCACAGTTTTTACACAGTACTATCCCACGGCTCTGTGCCTGTGGCTGGCATGCGCATGGCTGCATGGGGGTGGTAAGCCTGATTACTCATGGGGGGGCTGAGGCCAAATCTCTCGCATGAGCTGGATCAAGCCCATGGACGAGATCTAACCCACAGACCAGTGCACATACTTCAGCTTTATCTTATTAGGATTACCTTGAGGCTCAAAAAAGCTTCAGGCTTTATGACCACTTAAACTATCACTTCAGACTGCTAACAAAGCAACTCCTTGTCACAAGTGTGCACAAGGGTTCGTGCATATTATAGAAACATTTCTATTAACAAGTGTACTGATAACACTCAATTCATTTGGTACAGACTAGTATGAAAGACAGCTTCATTTAAACACACCTGACCTAGGCTAGGCCTATCCTGCACTCGCTGCTGTTACCACAGCATAGGACAGACATACCTGAGCTAGCTTGAAACTAGCTAGCTCAGGTATTAATAAATGTTTATGTTTGGATTATGCCACAGTGGCAGAGCTTAGAAAAGTCTACACAACTTGACCAAAACAAAATGTAATACTTGGGCAGTTAGCCACATGCAGCCATGACTTGATTGTAACAGACGGAATTAGTCAAAATCTAAACAAGTTGATAACCATGCATAAATAACCTAGATATCAAGTGCTCAAAGCCAATAAAGAGTATTGCTGTTGTTTTACAAATTCTTGCCAGCACTGTTAAATACTTTCTTGAGATCCTTTCTTGTGGGTTGGTGGAGTGTATCCAGACCTGGAAAGAAAAATGGTTTCCCCATACAGATGCTCAAGAAGCTCATTTTCCCCTTTTTTGTGATTTTTCACTCACTCACCAATGATCTGATGGACATTTGTGGCTTTCAGACCCATTAGATCAGGTAGCTGGTCTATGATGATTTCCCTTTCTGCTGTACGCTTATGCACTCGCTCAATGCTGCGTCTTTGCCAATCTGTCCAATAAACATAGTCTCCCAACAAAGTGAATCCGAAGATGTGAGGCAACTTGTCCTCCACCAGAACCCTCCTACCAGTGCCATCTGAATTCATGACCTGCGCATACACATAATAGCAGGGACACTGGGATGAGAAGCTGCCCAAATACATGCAGAATAATTTATTTATATATAATCTCATGATTAACAACTACATTAAGCATTACATATTTAATTTTTATGACTAAATGAAGAATAAGAGTAACTGAAACTCTACTAAACTAGATACAGAATAATCAAAGACAGACTTTTGGCAAAGTGTTCATCACTCTCAAATCCACACAGGCCCCTTTGTGTCTAATGATATCTGCATAAATGAAATCCAGGTAAGGAGACTGCAAGGTGGGGTTCCAATTTAGCAAGTCCTGGAATATTTCTTTTGTGGTCCAACCCTGGGCATATCTTTAATAGGTAAAGCCTACCACTTTCCTTATCTCCCTTCCTGCAATAACTTGATTGCTTCACTTTTAAATGGGAGGCAGTGCAGTTTGGAGGAATGATGACAAATTTAAAAGTGGGGATGTCCTTCATTTTAAATTGGTTTACTATACAGTAGTCAAGATCCCTTTCAAGACAACTTCATCCAGACTGGGACTGACGATAAAAAGGTGATAACTCTAGGTATCAGAGGATCTGTATCAAGAACCACATTTGCAGTCCTGACAACTATACTCTATATCTTCTGTACCTGAAAGGTCATGAATAGGCAGTGCACCATCCTGTAGCTTCAATCAAAACACTTTAATTTGCATTTTTAGTTTCCCTTCCTGATAAAATTGGGTAAATATTACCTTCCTCAAAAGAGCATTGTAAGGATTAATGAATATACTTACCACAGTCAAATATACTACAACACTGTATAAATGCCAAGTATGACTATTTAAATTATTAAAGGGATGTCAGGTGAAGGAAATAACACTTTTAAAAGAAGATGTTTCTAAATTAACATAACACTAAAGTTACAATGAGTACACATCATAATTATGTGATGCTGAGATTTCATGAGCCCTAAACAATGTGTGAGGAGAGATCACTTCTGAATTGTACTACACTCATCCTATGTGTTCGTTCAGAATAAAAAGAAATGTTTTAAGAAAGCCTTTTCCTTTACCTTGCCGGCAAAAAATGAATAACGCAAAATCCAATAGCATTCATAAAGTGAGTATGAATGTATTAAAATATCTAGATAGAAGATTGCAACATGTCAGGAAGCTCCTTCTGGAAGCTAGCATTACCCAAGAGATTGTGATGCAATGTCTTTGTTTAGAGAGGTCTGAGAGTGGGAAAAAAAGAAACTTTAGAAACATATTAACATACCATTTTTAAATCTTGGTACCCCTCCCTTTCTTTCTTATGGTTATCTAGACCAGTGGTTCCCAACCTTTTTTATACTGCAGACTGGCAAACATATTTAAATTTAATTTACATGTTTAAAATTAAATTTACGCATTTAAATTTAATTTTTACATGGTGGGGGGGTGCGAGGGTTGGATCAGGTTGGGGTACCATAGCCATGGGCACCAGGGAACCCTGCAGGGGAGGGGGCTGCACAGGCAGTGGACCGGGGGACCCTAATGGAGCTGCCCAGGAAGAAGGGGCTCTGCTGCCTTCCCAGGGAACAACCAGAGTAGCCACCTCCCTGCCCTCCACCTCAGGCATTTCCCTGCCCGCATTCTCCTGCTCCCAGCCATGGGCAGGGCTGGGGGTCCTGCCCGGCCCAGCGTGGGCCCTGGTACCTCCAGCGTGGGCAGTGCCTCACCAGGCGCAGTGGGAGTGGGACAAGGCACAAAGAGCTGGCTGCCTCCCTCCCAGGGCTGCCCCGCCGCCCAGCTTTAACCCTGCATGTGACTGCTGGCAGCCTGGCAGCCAACCCTTTGTGGCCCAGTGACTGGGAACCTCTAATCTAGAGCAGTGGTTCTCAATCTTTTCAGACTCAAGGCACTCCTTGTCTGACTCGAGGTACCCCTCCATAACTTTTGTGAACTGAGCAGCACCCCATTCCAAAATCTCATTATTACAGGGCTTACCTCCAGGCAGAGGGGGCAAGCAGTGGAGGTGGGGGAACAGCTAGGCAGGGAGTGGCTTGGCCTGCCCTTGTCTGCTTATCTCCTTACACATGAAGCCAGAACTCATCTGTTCATCTCCTGCCACCTCCCTTATCTCTTCACACTTCCAGCCTCATCCTTCAAAAGATCTAGGGGCACGGGTACCCTGGCTGAGAATCACTAGTCTAGAGGCTTAGCATTTCCCATCTTCTCCACCTCAACCCAAAGACCTCTGTAACAACAATGGCCAGGATCTATCAATGCCAACACGCTTGCCTGAAGGGACACTTGTGGTTAGGATTTACTAGCACTTAGTGATAAGCAAGGCCCAAGATGGTATCAGATGGCAGGGAAAGGAAAAGCAAAATGAGGATTCAAACCCAAGGATGTTTGTGGGTGATATTTTATATTGCTTGTTGCATATTTTCTGAACCATCATAGCTACAATATCACTCCAACATGATTTAAACCCAAGTCTTTCTTGGTACAGGGCAGAATCTGCTAAAATCATGCCAAAATCGCCACATGCAATTTTTTTCTGCTCAGAAGTATTTATGTTGCAACTGGTTTTATTCAATTTTATCCAGCCAGCAAGCCCTCCCTTCATGAACAGAACTGTTATAAAAAAACGACAAGTTTTGTATATTCACTAGCTTCCAACGGGCTCCCGGTCTTCTTTAAGGAAACTTCAAACTTATTCTGTAAAATGGTTATGTAAAAAGGTTCTTTAGACTGTTAGCATATATTGTAGATTTATACATGTGTGCATATGCGTCAACAAAATCATTCTGCTTTGGAAGATTTATTTTGCTTTTTTTTTAAAAGTATAACAAGCACACTTTTCTAGACTTAGTTTTGTATTATGGCACATACAACATCCTTGATCTGCGCCTTATGCTTGTCACATTGTCTTCCAATTCCAAATCATTTTACTGGACTCAAGGCCCAGTAAAAATTCCAATTTTTTGCACCTTCTTCCAAAAGCAGCTCAGTTATTCCACTTGCATTTCAGAAGTTTTCAGTACCTGTAGACTCTGTCTCTCAAGCTCTAGCTGTCTGGCTCCCCTGCATTCTGTTGTGACAAATGAGGTTCCTAAACAAAAGACTGACACTGAACTGAAGAACCATGAAGTGGCTCTAAAAAATGTGCTGAAGGTAAGTTGTAGAAAAACAAAGGAATCGTTCTGCTGAAGCTCCCAGTCCCTTAATCTATTCAAGTTCCTTAATCATCAGTGTGCTTTTAAAAAAAACAAACAATAATCTACGGGGTAAAGACAGTACCTCCCAGGCTCAAATAAAACTCATCACCTCCATTTTATTTTACCACCATCTTGCTGACCTTCACAGTTCTCCTAAATCTCTGTTCTTACTTCATCTTTCCTCCTTAAACCAAAAAGAGAAGAGCTATTTGTAACTGTGTGGGGCACATGGCAAATGAGGGAGGGACAGGCAGCCCAGGAAAAGATACACGGAGAAGAGAACAAAGAAGTAAACTGGGCAGAGAGTAGAGAAAAGCAGAAAGCAGAGCAGCAGATCGGTCAGGGAAATGGGATTAGACTGGCACTTGGGAAGGGTGTGGGCTAATTTGGGACCTGTTTGCAAAAAGATTGTCCCTTCACCAATGGTTTATAATATTAACATTTGTCCATTAGGAGCTGGAGTGTAAGCAACAACTTATATCATATGAACTGAACTGTCACAGGGCAACATGTTGTCCCATACTGACCTCAGCTAATTTCAAGAAGTTTTAAAAATATCCCTATCTGTAGTTCACAAAACAAACATGAACCAGCATGAAGCATGAAACAAAACAGCATGGGATGCAGGGATGATGCATATAACCTTCACAAAGGGAGACTACAACCCTAATCAATTCATTCCAGAGGATTTTAACATACTATCTTCCCTACTGTGAAATTCAGGTAACAAGTCCCAGCTGAGTTTCCTTACATATGAACTATCCTACTGCACCCCAAAATGGATTAGCCAGTCAAAATGACAACTAGCATCTCTGAATCCCTGTTTGAGGAGTTCACCTTCTAATATGAGCCAGTGCCTCCAGTGACGTGTGCTGCTTTAACCACAGTGTGGTGTGAATTTCGCGTTTTGAGGCCATTTAAAATACTGTAAACCCACAGCGAGAATACAGACTACAATAGGAAACAGATGTAGCTTAACCACAAACACTACCTTTACTGTAAAGGCAACTAGTTCCATGCAAAAAAAAATGCCACAAAACAAAACAAAATAAAACGTGCACAAGGTTTTTTTTTACAATTAGTTAAACAAAGTAATATATCACTTCAAAACTTCAGCCTCATAACAATGCAGCTCATAAAGCTGCTGCATTTGGCGGCCAGCATGGATACAATACACAGCTTACTATCTTGGAGTATTGTTTCCATCCAAAAAATGGAATTTTGCATGATAATTTGATGAAGGTCTCAATTGTGCCAAATATTCTGGATTTAATTCACATCTGAATGTCAGTAATAAAAAGCTTTAAGTAGTCAGATGTTGTGACTTTTCATTTTTGACAATGCATAGTTTGAATATGAGCTAGCTGATAACTGACATTTGAGTAGCAGTCTCAGTCGAGTCACGTTCCCACACCTATTTCATCAGTGAAGTTCCATTCAGTTCTGATTAGAAGAGAAATGTTTTGCAAATCATTACCAAAGAGCACTGGCAGAACTCTCTGTGGGCTCAAGACGAAAGTAACAAAGTATGCAACAAGTTGAGACTGTAGAGTATTAACACAGCTGCCTGAAAGACAAGACCTGGGAAAGCAGAAAGCATCACATCTGAGCACCGATAAACATTCATGGAGCTACAAGTCTCCAAACATCTGTCCAGACTGTGCCACATTTAAACTATCAGACTTACCACTGTGAGCACAGCTATCAGACTTACTTCCATGAACACAACAAAATTTCATTAGACAAATAACACAGAAAGCCTAATCCTGCAGGGTGCTAAACACCCATGGTTCTTTTTCATTCCAGTAGAAGTTGAAGACACTCACTGCCTAGTTAATTATGGAGCCTCTATTAGCCAAAGCTTAAAGGTTTATACTTGTAATTTAACTGACACAGCATAAGCAAGGTTTCTGTGAGCATACTGCTGTCATTCATCTTCACTTCTCAACATAATTTAGTTTTGAATGTTGTTCTAAATACCAGAAGCTGTCTACATGCCTCACTTGCTAAACCACCTCTCAAAATTATTTGAAAATGAAAACAGAGGAAATTTATTTTATAATTATTTTTGTAATTTTTCAGATGTGTATAAACTGTGAACTGCAACTGCTGGAAATTTTATCTCTTTCAAACTTACAAAGGTATTTTTGAAGTTTGCAAGAGAAAACTTACAAAAGACATTTTTCATAGGTGCACCAGCAGTATGATTTCCCATTTATTCAGGACAGACAGAGGCTACAAAAAAACCCAACTCTGTCATTTTATGTTCTTGTACCTGGAAGACAACAATGTGCAATTTTCACAAAATTTCATCTTTTATGGTTTTGCTCTGGTAATGCTTTGAAAGCTGTGCAAAAAGTACACATTTAAATGAGCTGACTACAGCTGCATATGACGATTTTGAAACAAAGAACAAATCCCAAACACAAATATTTCCTTTTTAATGATCCATTATTACATGAACCAAAAGACCTAACAAACAACAAGCCCAATGCCAGATATGAAATATCTCCAGGACAGCTCTCCTCACCAGCAACAAAGCAGATGTATGGCTCCAAGTCTGTCTTGCAAGACTTAATTCTTCACTGACTGAAAGACTGAATGTAAAAATAATATAGAAGTGTCAACCTCTGTAACTCTGAAGAAGAAAAAATCCTTACTTTGTTCACATTTTAAAATATGGGATTACTTATGAATTCTGACCACCTTTAAAACCAGAAGGAACTTGAAAGTCCAGATTTATCAAGCATTTAAGCATGAGTTTACAGTGTTGAATCAGGTCCTAAATGAAACTACAGCACATGACATATACATAATATGTCAGGGACAGAGAGAGAGTGAGCGTGTTTGTGTAGGTACACTGAACAGAAGGCAACTTTTCCTGCCTCTTGACTTCCACTGCACTATCAAAAAGTGTGTGTGATAGAGTAGGGAGGATCAGCCAGGCACGTCTTGCAAGAAAACACAGACTATGCCTTGCACAATACACAGACTATTTTCTATAAGACAGAATTTCTCAATAGAACAAAATCCTGAATGCCTGAAAAACAGAATTTCCTTATTAGGGTACTGGTGAAACAGAGGGAGTTGTCATCAGAAGGAAATATAGCCCTGCAATTTCAGGATTAGAATATAAAATGAAGCATTCTCCAGATGCCAGGCTTTTAGTTTCTTGGCCATAGACAATAAAGGTCCTCTCTGTTAAAGATCTGTGTACTAAAAAAGGTCTTAACAGCTTCTGTTTTCTGCTGCCCAGTGTGACTGTGTTCTGAAGGCTTGTATATACTGATGCTGGAAAACAGCAGGATGTAAGACTTCCTATGTTAATCATGAGGATTAGGAAAAGTAATGCTACGCATGCCTAATAGATTTGGGGCCACTTTTAACCCTCTTAGAAGTCAGAACTGCATGGAATCAGTACGGGAGGCAAGAAGTCCATTTACAGAGCCCACCAGTTGTAAGCATGCAAGTACGCATGTGTCACTGCTGACTCCAAGAGAATGGAGATGAGGAGAGAGGATGGATAAAGAAAAACCAAAGCAACACTCACTCATCAAAAAAACTGCAAGGAAATCAGCTTCATCAATGCTACTTTCTCTCAACACATAGGCATAACTGTTATATCAATATGGGTTTTGCTGGCCATTTTAAATCCAATTTATGTCTTAGAACAGGTAGCGTTACGTGCCCAGAAGATAAATACTCACTTGAGCAGGGAAACACAAGACCAGTTGAACAGAAAAGACTGTACATTTTTAACCTTGTAGCATGGCACGAAAATGCTTTAAACCTGTAGCAAGTCAATAAGAAATCTTCCCCACTGGTAAGCACAATAGCAGCCATCCATTTCAATAGAAGTTTATCAGCAGTGAAACCTGACCGAGATAAATGACGAAGCTGTCAAGCCACAGCCTGCTTTTGCCTGCTGCAGGCTGCCAGATAAAATGGGAACAAAAGCTCCCTGCTGCACCCCCTACCAGTCTCCATTAACCCCTGCTGATGCTTTATTATCATCTGGGGGCTCCAGAACAGCATAGCATGAAGCAGCATGTGAAAAATAAATAATAAAAGCAGTATGTGGCATAAACAAGCTTGAAATCCAGCTCATCAGAAGCATTCACTTTTCCATCAAAACAATAAGACTACTATTTGAGTAATACCACACCCTGAAAAACAAAATGCAGGTGGTATTCAACAGTTCTCTGTGGAACAGTTGCTTGTAGACTCCTTGTATAAACAACATATGAAATACACAGAAATATTTTTCTTTATCTGTCTCTCATTTTTCATACCTATCCCTCCTCCCTGCAACACATTCATAAAGTCATACAGCAAGCTCAGGCTCTGGAGGAGGCTCAGGTTACCTGAGGTCCAGTTCCATGTTCCACCATTGGACTATATAGGCGACCCTCGCCATTCACACGGGATACGTTCTCATATCCCCCACAAATGGCAAAATCCACGAATAAGGCACCGTGTTCATGAACGCAGTGCCCCTAGCAGCTGGAGTGGGGGGCGGAAGGGGGGCCACAGCTCTGGTGGTGACGGTGGGAGTGTGGCAGGAGGAGCCCAACAGCAGCAAGCGCGGATCTCCTGAGGAGCTCTTGTAAGCGTATAAAGTGTATTTAAAATGCAGGTTTGGTATTTGCGAATATTTGAAACCGCAAATGCCAAACGTACAAATAGTGAGGATTTCCTGTATAACCTGTCAACTTGCAAGCAAGATTCTCACTAGCTTTCATCCTATTCCCCAAAAATTTAGGCTGAAAAACTGCTCAAGGTCAAAGGGACACCTTATACTGAACTTACATGAAAAATGAATTTGCAGACTGTTAGAAACTTCCTCAGGGCACCGAGCTAGTGGACAGAGAATAAAGATATAATCCAAATGCCACTCTAGATACAGTAGATCTAGCTGATAATGGGACAGCCTATGGTTTATATAGGCTATTGTAACACGCTCCAAAGCGCAACAAGAAATCTCATAGACTAGGGACAGAAGTTACACATAGACTGGTTTAAGTGATCAGAAACTGATTTAAACCTGGAACAGAACAGAAGCACATAAACCAGTTTCAAAATGGCCAAAACTGGCTTAAGATAAATCTGGTTGAATGCAGTATCAGACTTAACTGATTTAGGTGAAATCGGTTTATGGAACTTCTGTCTCAGACCACTTCTTTGTTCAAGTTAAATCAGTCCCCTAGCATCCCAGGATGCTTTGCAGCCCTGGGCTGGGTTGTGCTGTTTGCTCGAGCAGAGCAGGGCTGGTCCCGTCCCTATCCTCACTAGCCAGTGCTGTAAGGGCTGGCTAACAAGGGGTTGGGAAACCTGGCTGGGGATGCAGCCTCGTCTGCCTGACAGGGGTGGAGCAGCCTGTGCCAGACTTTTTTCCCCACTGAAGTGGAGGAGGCAGAGGTGTGGCAGAGCAGGCTCACGTGGAGGGGAGGGAGGAGGATTAAACCCTCCTGTTTTCCCCCTCTCCCCTCAACATGGGGAACCCAGCCGGGGTCCAGCTTTCCCCCCACAGCTAGCCACTTGTGCAATGGAAGACATGGGCAGAGCTGGGCCAGGCAGCAGCTTCAGGCAAAGAGGAGGGAGGGAGGGAAGAGGATTAAACCTCCCTCTCCCACTGGCCATGCTCCCTGCTGTGCGAGGGGCCAGCAGGGGGGAAAGTCAGGCAGACCCCGGCTGGGGTCCCCATGCTGGTGGGAGTGGGGAGACGGGAGGTTTAATCCCTTCCCCTCCCCGCCTTCACCTGAGGCGGTGCCCTGGCTGGTGTCTGGCCATGCACCCCTCCCCCTCTTTGGAGACAAACCTGGCAAGGCTGCTTTCTACTTCCTCCTCCAGACACACTCTGGCTGGGGTCCCTGCAGGCCAGGGTGGGAGTTTAAACCTCTCCCCAGTCATACTCAGTGGCCTTACAGGGCCTGCAACACACTCCCCCTCCCAACACACACATCTTCCCTCCAGCCTTCCAGCGACTGCAGAAGGGAAGTAAGGGTTGCTCTAGCACCCCTCAGCTTCTAGTCTGAACCATTGCAGGCATGTGCCTGTATTTCCGGAATCAAAAGTGAATGTCTATTTACCTGCTTCTCAGTTCAATCTACACAGGTTAGACTAACCTGCAAAGATTGAATCAATTTAGGCTTGGGCTTTTTGAATGTCTGTACTTAGCCATAAGGTAAAAATGCATCCCATTGCAGAAGGCTGACATACAATACTGGGACAAAGTGCACCAGAAGAGATTAGATAAGAAAGCCATTATCCCAAAAACATTACTTGGCACAGTAATGTGATTATAAATGTTTGATCGTGCAGAGCAGCAAGGATGCTACTGTCTTAGACCTCCAAGAGTTCAATTCTTCCCCCTTATTCACCACTCATTCAAAGTATTCTTTGCTGGGTTGACTCTGTTCTGGATGAAGACCCTTCCAGAGCCTTTCAAACAGAGAGGCTGGAATGTGCTGTGCGAGATGCAGTCTCACATCACAGGCAGAGTGTACCACTGCTACAATGCTGTTATCCCAGCAATCTCTTAAGACTCAAATTCCAATCCATCTATAACATGATCACTGGACTACCAGACTATCCCAGCAGCTCCAAATTTGATAAGTAGTCATGTTATACACTAATGGAGACTGGTGAAGTTTCTCCCTCAAATTAATGTAATAAGTGGAATAAAGATCCTAAGAAGCTTGAAAGACTGCAGTAACACTAGTCCAATGCATTTAATGGCACCAGAAAAACAAGAAATTCTTTTAAAAATCATGAAATGTAAAAAGTAATAATAATAATGTCTGAACATTCTTTATTTGCCTCCTAGTTTTGCGCCTTTATAGTTTGTGCTTTTTCAAGATTTTCTCTTAGCTTTAAATGCAAAGCAAGGTCACTTACTCCCATAATTCCTGGACTGTGGGGCATTAGCAAAAACCAAACACTGAGGAAGACTCATGAAAGAAACAAAAACAAAATATTGGTGATCACTTAGCATTCCATTCCAGAAACATAATACATTCAATTTCTATATAAGCAGGTTGGGCTACAGTCCTCTTTGCTGTAAAGAAGTATCCAAGTGAGGACAGCACTGGAGTTTGTTTTTCAAGTTGCCGCAATAAGAGGCCACTGAGCCCACTAGTGTCTCTGCTTGCCAAGGCCCTGCACCTAAAAGCTGCTCTCTGTGAACAAAGGCATCTGCCTATTCCAAGCCTCTTATAGGTCTGAGGCCAGAGATATCAAAAATAAGAAGAGACCCCAAAAAATGTAACTCTAAGTCTTAGATAAATAAAATAAAAACTTATTATAAAGATGAAGGAAACATATATGGTGTCTGGGGAGATAAACTTTGTTGCAAATTTGCATGGCCAGGTTATACTAGAGGTCACTGAGAAAGACTAAAACCAAAGAAAGTAGCTAGCTGTGTTAGAGTGAAGTCTGGTGTTTGGCCATTGTCACCCCTTTTGGATCATGGTGTATACAAGAGCTCACCCAGACCTTCAATACATATGCCTCTAGGCAGGAGTCTGGAGGTGTGGAGGGTACCCAGACCTTCCATCCCCTCTTTACGCCACTGCAACAGAATCCGAAGGCCAGACTGAGTCTAGACATTTGGTGCCTCCATTGCTGTAATTATACAAGCATCCAGGGATCAAACCCAGGTCTCCTATGTGGCAGACTTCCACCAAACCACAGGGGTCTCCTGAAGTCAGGTAGAAAGCAGGGTAGGCTAGCACTTTAGGTCATCTTTACATGTGCTCGGTGGGGGGGGGACTTTAACTAGACTGGCTCTTGGAAGACGCTCTATTCAAGCACCAGCAGGGTCTCATATATTCAGCAGCATCCTGGGCTTCAAAATGGTGGCAGCAGTGCTTTAACTAAAGATTGTTTGACAAGCTTTAGTGAAAGTGCCCCCCTCCCCCCATTCTGAAGCATGGGGCTGCTGAATACATGAAACATCAAGGCTGCTTGAGCATGCTAATTAGCACACTTCAACTGATTTGATTCATCAAGTCTGCTCCAAGGAGTGCCAATTGGCATGCACTGGAACAGGCATTAGGCACGTGTGTAGGTATCCTTACAGATTAACTGGTTAAAAGAGGCATGAGCATTTGCAGGCAACAAGCTATTTCATCAGATACCTATGAAAGCTTATGCCTCTCTGAACTATTCTCTAAGGTGTCACCATGCCCTGCCTTCTAGCTAAAAAATAATAATAATAATAACCCTCCTCTCTTTTGCTAGACCTTGATCTCAGAAATCAGCTTCTTTCCTTCTGCTGCCTCTGGGAATTTTCCTCCTCCCTCTTCCCACTGTTTTTTTACTATCCCTGGGCTGGTCTCTCTCCTCAGACCTGGAGAACATCTTGCATTCAAAAGCCTGTCTAATTCTATCCCAACTATGCAGTTGGTCCAATAAAGGGTATCACCAGAAGGAATGCTTTCCTCTCACATAATTCCTGAAACATCATGGCTACAACATCACTCTAACACAGGGGTGGGCAAAATGCAGCCTGCCAGGCCATTTTATCCAGCCCATGGGACCCCTAAAAAATTTAGCAAGTAAGTATTTATCTGCCCCTGGCTGGCTGTCACGAAGCCCTTGATGGCTTGTCAAACTCAGTAAGTGGCCCTCCACCTGAAATAATTGCCTGCCCCTGCTCTAACATCACCATCGAAAGAAAAAAAAAAAGTGCAACTGCTAGGGACCTGACAAATATAGCCACAGTATCATCATCAGGGATCATGGTTTTCTCTGATTAAAAACAAAAAATCCAAAATTTTCTGATTTAACAAAAACCCCCAAATTCACATTTTTCTGTGATTAAAACAACAGACAGACAGACAGACATTTTGTGCATGTGTGTGTGTGTTCTTTGTCTTTTGCAGGCAAAGACCACCACATCCAGCGGGGGGAGGGAAGGGGATGAAGAGAAAAAATAAGTGGGAAGGAAAAAGGAAAGGAGACAAGAGAAAAGGAGAAAGAAGGAAAAGGACATAAAAATAGAAAGGGAAAAGAATGAAGGAGGGTGATGGCTACATCACGTGAAGATACAGGTAACTTATAAGTCTGATCTTTCCTTTGATCAAAGCAAATATAAACCAAATTTTCTGGTTTTAAGAAATATATATCTTGTTTTAGTCACAGAAAAATGTGGATTTGGGTTATTTTAAACTAGAACATTTGGGATTTTTTTTATCAGAGAAAATGAGGAACCCTGGATCCTGATCATCATAAAAACATCTTCCCCACAGAGCAACAGACCTCTCTACATTTTAGTGATAAAAACAATGACTATATACAACAATGTACTCAGACAGTCACACTGAACGTGCCTAATGCCTGTTCAAACCTGACCCAAAATTTTTAGATTTATGAAACTGCTTACAGGCAATAGAATGATTACTTCTCTCCCACTCCCATACCCCTTTTTCTTTAACTAAAATTCTAATGGGAAGTACTGAAATAAAGGGTGAGAACAATCTAATACCCAGCAATGTTTGAAACGTCACGAACATGAGAGAGAGAGAGTATACCAGTGTTTCCCCAAAGTTTTGATACCTGGGGCACACTTTCTGTCTGAATTAAAACTGGCTGCACAGTTCATTCTTACACCTGAAAAAGGGAACAAGGAAAAAGTGGTGGCAGTGGTGTAAACATAGTTTGCAGATGTCCAGTCCTAGTGGAGCTCCCAAGCAGCTGGAAGATACATGTGCCCCAGAACTGGGGGCTGGGAGAAGCAGCTATGATACAGGACCAGAGAAAACCCTTTTTGTGGGAGGCAGTATGGGACTGAACCAGGGAGGCATCCTCTTTGACAGGGCACATGAAGCCAGCCTGCTGTGCCCTGGAACCACAGGGGTAGGGGTTGTAAACAAACTCCATGCTGCTCTGGGGAGCCACAGGCTGCAGGGACACTTCTTGGAGAGGGCTCCCTAGAGCTTAGTGCCGTGGAGGCTGGTCCTGGACAAGAGGGCTCCTGGCTGATAAAGTGGACCAGAGAAAGAAGGGAAGGGAGGGAGGCATCCACAACTACTTGCCCAATGGGGGTTGGAGGGAGCAGACGCAGCATGTATGAAGAGCCGGATGCAGCAGAGCATGGCTCTGAGCACTCAGGTGCACAGCGCAGTCATGTCCCCAGCATGCAGGCAGGATGCAGTGCTGGCAGTTTGGAGATGTCCAATTCCCATGGTGACACTAATTCTCCCAACCCCCCCCACACTCTGCTATGCCCTGGTCTGCTCGGCGCCTCCCAGCTTAAAACCACAACAAAAACAAGAAGTATCATTTTTGCAGCACACTTCCACCGCTCGCAGCACTCGTGGGCCCCAGCACTTCCTTTGAGATTCACTGGTGTAAATGCATGAGAACCTGGAAGTAAAATTGACTCAGCACATATTACAATCTGTGAAATCAACTGATTTACTTAAAAACAATCACCTAAATTGAAAACAGGGTACATATGTTTAAATAAGCTTTCTATCCTAGAATATTATGAATATTAGTTCCCTTCTGTAGGCAGAGAAGCTGGCAGAGTAGTTGTGAAGTGATTTGCCATAAGGCAGGGGGTGGCAACCTATGGCCCATAGGCTGAATCCACCTACCTGAGCTATTTCATATGACCTGTGAAACCTGGATAACAACAATTCAGCAGCAGAGGAGGGAAAGGAAGTTTTGATAGTGATTTATTTGAGGGCATGAAGGCTTACCTGCACAGCAGTGGTGGCCAGGTTGGAAATGTTAGTGACTGGACTGTGCTGTGTTATTTTGGTCCACTGCTTTTAAAAGGTTACTGGCTCCAGGGCCGAATGCCATAGAGGAAAGATGCACTCCATATTGTACCCAAACCATATTTTCCACAGCATGAAACCCCATGAAAATTCCTATGACAACTACACGTTAGTCCTAATATCAAGAAAATGGAAGTAGCTCTACTGTTTTGTGAATGCAGAATTAAACACGCAGATGCAATGAACAAACCTCAATTTTATCTGTTTTCGCATCACCCCAGTATATTTTGCTTTCTGCATAATCCAGAGCCAATCCATTTGGCCAGCCAAGGGAAGTATTCACCAGCACAATTCTGTCTGACCCATCTAATGCAGCTCTCTCAATCTTGGGAATTTCTCCCCAGTCAGTCCAATACATGTATCTGAAGAACAAAAAGTTGCAGAATTATTTATAAACCAATGCTCTTCAACATTTATACAGCTTCTCTCTCTCACACTTACTTGACCCAAAACTGTATGTTCACAAGGGACACAGTATAGGCCAGTGAATTTACAGACCAAATTAACATGGATTTTATTTACTAAAGGGACTAAGTTCAACCTGTGCAGCATGTTCTCAATGTTATTCAGCCTTTTTAAAAACAAAATCTATAAGTATCTCCTTACCCAACCATTGGATCCAATACAATAGCTCTGGGTTCTTCCAAGTCTTCTGATATCAAGATTTTTCTCATGGTCCCATTAAGTCTTGTCACCTCAATGCGATCAGTGCCAGTGTCAGTCCAATAAAGGTTTCGGGCAACCCAGTCCACTGCAATGCCATCAGGGTGTGCAATCTGTGCTGTGACAACAAACTGACAACCTGATCCGTCCACGAAAGAGCGGCGGATGGCCCTCACCTCATCATCCGTCCAATAGATGTAGCCTTCCACAGGATCATAGTCAATAGCAATGGCATGACGGATGTCCTCCAGTTGCAAGACAATGTCTGTAAAATCTGGGGTGTCTAAGGAAATGCGCCTTAAGTCCGTCCTGCGGGCTAGAAGCAGCAACTCAGTGGCACCTGTTCATAGTGAAAAGAAAACAAAAATCAAAACACACTTACTCAAAAACACTGCACATTAAACCTGGAAATTCTGAGCCATGGTCTCAGCTGGTACAAGCTTGTATTAGATTTCAGTGGACTTGCAAATTGACTGGCACCAACTAAGACTATGGCCAAAGACCTGGAATGCAAAGTCTGGATCCAATGCTGACCAAAGCTGTTTTCTGTAGCAGTGGACCATCCAATTTTATGTGAAAACAAACCCTTTTAATAGATGCTATCTTCCTTGTCCAGCCTAGATTTTTTTTACTAACCATGTAAATCTGACAGAGATCAGGATGTTAACTTTGTATTTACCAATTATCCTGTTAAAGGGGCTACCCTTCATTTTCTCTCTCTCAAAAAAGGGGACAAGTCTATTGAGACTTTTGGGGGACAAGTGGATAGAGTCACAATCCCCTAGATAAAAAAATCTAATGGAAACAGAGAAAATAACCTCTCTAGAGATATGGATTGAAATTTAAATAGCAGAATATGTCAGAAATAAAGCAAACTAGTACATTTAGAAAATGTCCTGAGAAACACTGACCTGAAAAGTTAGCCTTGCCTTTTTTTTTTTTTTAACAAGATGACATACACTCTGTTACTAGGAATTGATTCAAATTTCAACACTGGAATTGCCAGACCTCTTCATCAGCACATCAGATGAAAGTCTATATTGAGATTTGAAGACTACCATGCAAGCTGACAAAGACTAAAATAAACTGTATAGAAGCTTTGACAGCCTTTAGGATGAGAAGAAACATGATTTGCTTACATTACAGTTGATATTTTCGTACTGAATAAGAAAAAAGGTACATTTTTGAATAATCATTTTCTCAAGTTAAAGTCATTTTAAAGTTACCTAATACAAGCCCAAAATTAGATGGTTTATCTGTCTGGTGTCTCAGAGGGAGAGTAACATTGAACTTGGGAAAGGATGAGTTAGGAATAGACATAAAATAACTTGTACATCCTACTGCAGATAAAAATGCGGCAATTATTGACCCCAGATAGTGAGGAAAAGGGCACAGGCTTGAGGGCAGCCAAAAAAATTACAGGCCATGGACTACATTAGGGGCCCAATCTTATAGGGTTTCCAGAGGCTCCTGTATAGATTAGTCAAGATTAAAGAAAATTACTCTGTAACAAGGGGCTCTCTCAGGGCAAGTTGGCCATTGGCCCGCCCACCTGTTTCTGAACCAACCACCTGCCTCCTTTCCTGCCATGCCTTAATGATACATGATTGTGATGTTAATTAGGCAGGAGGCTGCCCATTCTTGCCCCAATGCCAGGGGGCAGTATCTGTGGCTCCATTCCTCCCCTACACCACAGCCGAAGCCTTGCAGATGGCATCCGGGTGACAACGCTTCTCACTTACAGCTGGACCAAGCTTAGCCCTCGCTGTCAGGCCTCAGACACATACACATTCATAACGCCCTCCTCTGCCTAGGGCCTCTCACACTCCACCCACTCTCACAGGGTCTCCTTCACACATCAACAACTTGTACTGCCTTGCTCCCTCTCGGAGCAGGCCCCTTTGGCCACAGGCTTTACCTAACGCACACCGTGGGTGGCAGACGTACCATCTTTTGGGCCTCTCCTGTGACCCTCACTGAGGTAGTGTTCAGTCAATTACCCAATCAGGGCCAAGTTTGCCCTGGCCCCTCCTGGGGCAACTCTATGCACACTCACACACACATATTGGGCTCCCAGACCTCTGGTTTCCCCCTCACTGAGGCTCTACATCCATCCCCTCTCACTGGGGCTCCACATCTCTACCTCCTCACTGGTGCCACGGGGCTTCTCTCCCCGGTGGGGAACCAGGTGGCCGTAGCCATGCCTGGCCTCACCTGGGTCTTACACCCTCTTTGGGCTCAGGTGGCCATAGCCATGCCTGGCCCCCGTGTACCCACAATGTTGTGGAGGCTAGGGGTTAAGGCGCCCCAACCTGCCTATCACCAGGGTGGGAACTGGCCTGGTATTTCCTGGGGGCTCCCACACCACTGGGAGCCCCACCAGGCCATTCACTCCTAGCAGGGTGCAGTTGTAGATCATGCCCAGGACCAGCAGCCTCCAAACCATCTGCCTAAGTTCCTGCCCTTACCTCCAAGATGTTTCATACAGCCTTTTAGGCAGGCGATGTTTCTGCCTGGCCTGCCAACAGCATACTGCTCTGTTTATGTAGGTGGCCAGAGTTCTAAAATGGCCACCGTAATCAAGCACCTGCTGCCTGTTTGGCTCAGCCCTTAAAGTGGCAGGCACCAACAGTGTCCTGCCACACTTTGTTTCAGTTCTCAAACTGTGGATTTGTGTCTCCAGAGATAACATCCTTGTTAACAGTAGTATATGGAGTTGAGAGACAGCAGACCTAATTATCTACCCATCAGCCCTCATGTCTCTTTGCAAGTTTGTACACACAGAGTCAAGCCCTTACCTCTCTCTAAAAGTGCAAAGTTTCAAGAAGTTAAATGAATAAAGGATTGTTATGGGTGGAGTAGATCTGGGCAAGAAGGAAGAGTCTGGAAATAAATGCAAGGAGGGAGGGGCAGTAGAAACAAAGGGGAAACATTTTGAGCCAAATATTCCAGAAGTCTTGAGGGATATGTTTCTGAGTATAGCCTCTCCACTGATTTGAGATCTAGTGAGGAAACGGTATGGCAGAAAGGAAAACCTAACATGGCAGCAGGGTTTCCAGGCTGTAAGAGAGACCCTGTTTGGGAATATTTTAATTAAGTTCTTCTACCTGTGGGTAAGACAGGCATACATGCAAAATGCAACCAGTGCAACAAAGAAATACAAGGCTTGGTCGCCCAAATGAAGCACCATCATGAAAAGTGCTCCTTCTCAGGAGTAAGCCACTTTTAAGATGATAAATAGAACATGTTTGAACATGCAGGAACTCCAGGTTAGTAAACTTTCTTATTTCATACTTCTTTTCTTAAGGACTGCTTGTCTTCCCTGTCCATAACTTTTGGGTGGACTTCTGAACTACTTGAATTCTCATAAAAATGTTTGAGCTAAAAAAATAGTTGTTACATTATGAAACTGTCATATTTTTAATGCAGTTGTGATATAAAATAATGGCTGAAATAGGCAGATCTTTCTTTTACAGTTTCACTTTTAAAGTCGTACTGAGTGCAATGAGTAATACTAAACTAATAGTACTGTAGTGACTGCATTGACTTCTTTTGTTCAGGAGGATCCATCCTCAACATACAGGATTCTGACTATCCATCTTCAACATCATTGTCACTGTCTACAGATTCAGAGTTATCTGCTAGTGAAACTAGGGTTCCAGTCAAATGTATATCACCAGTAGCAAAAAGAAAAAAAATCTCCATCATCCAGAAACAACCATAGGTAAGTTTGTAATAAGAACCAGCAGATTACAGCAAGGGGCAACTGATGTAATAAACTGCTCAGGTTATTTATGCAACAAACTCTCCTTTCTATATGGTTGAGAACACACACTTTATTGACATGGTTCAGTCATTATGACCAGGATACAGTCCACCCAATACAGCAGATATAGGAAGCAAGCTGCTAGATAAAGTGTATGAGAAAGAAACTGAACAGCATGCAAAAAATCTGGAGGGGAAAACTGTTAACCTGAGTCTTGATGGGTGGAGCAATGTCCACAATGATCCAGTAATATGTGCTTGTGTGACAAAATGGACTGTCTACCTTACAGAAACAACTGATACATCCGGAAATGCATACAAAGCAGAATACTTACAAGTAGCAGTAGTAAAAGCTGTAACAAACTGTGAAAAAACATTCAAATGTCTAGTACGCAGCTTTGTCACATACAATACTGCAAATGTATCAAAGATGAGAAGAAATCTAGAAGAAAGTGAAGAAAGCCCCAAGCTAATAACGTAAGGCTGCAACACTCATTGGATGCACCTCTTCACCAAAGACTTCAGTGCTCCAGAAATAAAGGCTAATGTTGATGAATTACACAATACTTCCGTAACAACCACTTTGGAGTAGCTGTCCTGAAGAAAACAGGAGGAACCAAACTAACTCTCCCACAAGACATGCAATGGATCTCAGCACTGGATTGTTTTGAGTGATATATTGAGAATAGGCCTAATTTGATGACAATTTGTGAGCCAAATCATGACAAAACAGATGGAACTGTCATAGCCAAAGTTCTCAACTTTGGGCTAAAGAGAAACGTACAACATAGGCTGACTATGCTGAAGTCTATTTCCGTAGCTTTGAACACAGCGCAGGGAAATCTCTGTTCTATTGCTGATGCTGTTGATTTTTGGAAGGAACTGGGTGAGATTTTGAAAAGAGAAATATGCAATGACAGTTAAATTACAGGCATTAAAAAAACAAACAGATCTATCTTCAACTTATTTTATGGCCAATATTCTCAAAACTTGGTACCAGTTGATCCTTAATGGCTGAAGAGGAAGAATTAGCTGACATGGGCATCCAGCAATCATCCCTCCATAATACAAACTATAAATTTCAGTGCTAAGGGTGAACCATTCAAGAAATATATGTTTGCTGATGAGGTTTTAAAAAGTCACACCAGTGAACTGGTGGAAGTCACTTAAGCACCTGGATCCATCAGAGACTACTGAAGTTATAATCCAGTTTTTAACAGCTGTAGTTTCTTCTTCAGGAAAGAATATTTTTTCTTCTGTAGAAAGATTATTTTCTTCCTTTGGATGAATTCATTGAGAAACTGAGAAATCATTTGGGAACTGAAAAAGCAGGAAAGCTTGTCTTTCTTTTCCAGTCTATGAATGAATAAACAGGAAGAGGAGGATGAAGACTGAATTTGCTACATAACCCAGTATTTTAAGTTTCTCATGTTAACTTGGCTGAAATAATCTATTTAATTTTTGCTAAAAACACATTTCACATTTATAACTAAAATAGTTAACAATTCAAAAATACATGTGCTTGTTTGTTAAAATAATTATGCATGTTTGTTGTTGAAAAAATATCCAAAATACATAAGCTTATTGTTTTAGTTAAATAAAATAATTTAAATGTCTATTGTTTTTGGTGCTGGTTGTTGTTGTCCTAATACAGTGCGACAAAAATATCCCCAAATATCCATGATTCATCTACTGCATTGGAGATAAGAGAATTACAGATAGTTCACGCTCCAGTGTAGCGTGTACCTTCTAAAAATGAAACCTACATCTATCTCCAAGTTGTGAATAATAGGTATAAAGGTTATATCAAACAACAAGAATTCCATTTTTGCAGGAAACAATGATTAAATCAAGTCTTCCTGACCAGTTATTTAAATAAGGATTTAAATAGATTTGATTTAAATTAAATCCACTCTGGATAAAAAAATTAAAATGGCAAAAGACTGAAAAGGGCAGCAAGCAAGGAAAGAAATTCAAGCTCAGTCTCCGACTGAATTTAGATCAAGATCAACACATGCAAAAGAGCCTAGCACTCTTCGGAGTATTGCGGAAGATGGCAACTCTGAACAAGTGAAACTAAGAACATTAAACAAGCAATTTTGTTCAGTAACCCAGAAATATAAATGAAAACCAGCTCTGGCATTCTTCATCTGTCTCTATTTCCCTAGTTCGAAAAACATACCATATTCCTTCAAACATAAAATACCTTAAAAATGTCCCCACGTTTTCTGATGCTTAATTTAAGGGGAAAAATTAAACATCAAATAAAGACACATTCATAAGGACACAACTTTGATACTACATATCACAGCTTTTTAAAAAAAGAAATATTTGCTTTTTAAAAGTGGTCTTATATTTGAAGAATGACAGCATGCATTTTTAAGCAATCCTGCTAATGAAAAACTTGCAATATCTAATTGTTGATGCAGACAATCTGCAATTATATTTCTACAGTTTCTTTAAATAATTACAACCATGTGACTTAGAAAAGGAAAGCAGACAGAAGTAATAAGATTGCCATAGTTACAAACCTTCAAAATCATTCAACCAATTTCCCAAAGAATCGTATTATTCATATTAACCAATTATAATAAAAAAAATCTTTAACAATTCAGCTTTAATGCCAAACCAAACTTGCGCTGCATTAGGTTGTATAAACTATTAATGGGGTAACAAAAAATCTCTGATTAGAACCCCATGTGCATTTATCTGAGTTTCCTTCTTGACCTAAATTGTAGAAATTATATAATTTGGGAATTTTTAGCTTTTATTTATTTATTTTAAATTATCTTATGCAGTTAAGCAGTAAGAATCTCAGGTCTCTCAGTGTTCAGAGGATTAAATGAAGAATTTCAGATATTGGTACATCTGAGACAGAACTTTTGAAAATGTCTTTGCCACCCTCTCAGATCAGCAGTGGCTTCAAAGAATGATTGGAACCAACCACAAAGTCTTCAGTTGTGTAACACAATGTCTACGCTGAAATTCACCCTTTAAATTGATCAATTGACCTTCCAATTGTTCCCAAAGAAGGCAGGTTTCAACTCAATTCAGTATTCTGCTTTCAGGTTACAACACTTTTGTTTAGTCAAATAAGAGTCTGCACCTCTAAGTCCTTAATTCAGTATCAGGAAATTATTGGCTTTCAGTTCACCCATGTTGCACATAGAATCCTTGAGCTAAGATTTCATGGTCTTTATCCAGAGGCATAGCAAACATTCCTAGAATCAGACAAAACCAAACAGCACAAAAACAAGAGACAGAGAAGGCCAATCAAGCAATAAAAAGTTAAAAACTTGCTTTAGAGCTATTATCCAGCTGCCTAGTTATAGTTAGTGCCTTTGAAACTCATTCAGTTAGGAAAATGGGAACTGATTAGCAGAGCAGCACCTCATTAGACCCCAAGGCTGAAGGAATATTAGTTCAGATGACCTCAGGTAGCTTCTGCTTGTTCTGACTAATAGTAAAAATAGTAAATCAGAAAGTTTGAAATATCTATCAGATGACCACTGCCCCCACCCCCACCATGACCATCAACCAGGGACAAAGAAGAGGGGATTCAGGAAAACACAAGCACAGCACTTCTGCATGTACGTACACAGAGACACATATACACACACTATACAATTGTTTAAGGAACATCAGTTGCAAAGCCTGAAAAACTAGGAATTGACAACAAAGAAATTTTGCTGCTTAAACCATGACAACAATGGGCTGAAATCTAAAAACTCAGTATTTTGTTAACTCCAGCTTCACTGGCCACTTCAAACCACAAACACCCTGCCTAAACTCCACTGCAGGATTTGGCACACATCCAGCAGAGTGGTTTTGATTTTTAACAACCACCCCCACAGCCTACGTACACACACACTTTTCTCTCCCCTGTAATAAAAAAAAATGTTTAGTTTAAGATAATGCCAGTTTATGTTGGTTTAGTAAAAGATATTAAGAAACTGCTGCCACTTTGATGAGCGTTACAGAGTGAAAATTCATACCATGTTATGCATACATACAAAGGGAAAAAATGCAAGGAAGAGGATTTCTGGTTGGTGTGTGCATGCATAAAGGCTTGTACATAAATCATTTATTGGGGCACTGCAGCTCCCTGAGAAGATACAAAACAGCTCATGCTACCAACAACGCTGGTATGCTGCACTCAAATACCTTTCAAAGCCTGTCTTCACTACTCTCAAGGTATGGCTGCAGCACATGCAGACATACCTGGACTAGCTAAAATCTACAGCAGTGATTGTATCCTTTCAAGGGTGTTACAGGGTGTCACACTGGTAGGTGCATAAACATGATTCACAAGATAATCCCAGAGATTTCAAACAGGAATCCAGAGCGTTAAAAGCATTCTGAACTGTTGTGTTCTTCCTGAACAGAAAAATTACTCTATCATTTTTCCATAGCCAAAAAACAAGTGAAAACTAAGAGTTGACATTTTCTGAGAGGTGCCTTGAGTCTAACAAGGTTGAAAATCACTGATATACAGAGTTTTGGTTTTTCCAGTAGCAAAGATACTGCAACACAGACTTTAGTGCAAAGCAAACCTAGTCATCGAAATAGATATTCAGAATTCCATGCAGGCTTATACTACAGCCTGAGCTACCATGTCTTCAATGCTATCAATACATAAGATATTTACAATAAATTATAACTAGCCAGATATAGTTATATGGATTGCAGCCAACTCCCTCCCCCAATTGCAATGTAAAGGTCTGTCTATATAGGAGTTTGCGTATAATCAGCTACCGTGTGAATTTACAGTGAACCAACTCCCCCACTAACTCTCCAAATGGATGCTTTTATCAAGCACTTGCAAAGTGGAGTGAGCTACCTTGCACAAAAGCATGTCTTCTCAATTAAAGGGACAGGATGCTCATAAAATCAGAGCCTTTGACTACCATCTGGCTGATCTCCCACAAATATTCATAATGGGTTTAGCAGCCATTAGTTTATGAACTATTCAGTGCTGAAGATGAAAATGCAATGCTTTAAAAATGAGTGCCTCTAGGTATGCCATACTGGAACTTGTTGGGTGCTCAGCACTTTTACAGAAAAAGGAAGTCATCAAGCTACTTCTTTAGATGCCTGCATCTGGACCTAAAAACTTTACCTAAGAACCTTAATCTACTTTTACTAAGCAATTTGACAGCTGGGATTACAAACTACATTAGCTCTTGTACTAAAATGTCCTGGAAAAGAAATCATTAAAAACCAAAAATTCAAAAAAGTAAAATTTAAATGTGCACATGGTGAGGGGAAAGAAGGCCTGAGGAAAAACATAAAAGCAGGCAGATACTTGCAATGACATAACTATAACTCCAATCCCTTGCGACCAGTGAAACTTTACAATGAATTCCAGCTTCATATTGGTACAAAGCATTTGTTTCTTGCCCTGGTAATTTGTAAATTACTGCTTTAAACCCATCACTGGTTCCTTCAGCTAGTAGTCATTTCCAGCGTTGGTCCACGAATTAACAGCAAACTAGACCTGCACCTAGGATGAGTATAATTTTTCTGTGTCTTATTGAATGCGTACCTCCTGTGGGAACCCACACCAGGTCCCGCACAGATCCATGCTTCAGAAAGAGCCATAGGGCAGCAGGGGTCCTGGCAAGGAGGAATGGGGCCGCAGGTCCCAGCATACGTCTGTGCATGGGGTGGTGCAGGACCCAGAGAGTCACTAGCACCTAGTGCCAACATAATGGGACCTGCACACCCAGGAAAATTTCTGCCAGGAGATTCCTCAGGTAGGCACTAAGGGGAATGGGAAAAAAGCCACCCTAAAGAAAACAGACACTGGGTATGAAAAAGCAGCTCCAATTCATACTGCCTATGTCACAGCCACAAATTATGGCACAACAAGGGGTTTGGGTGTGTGTTTTAACTTTATGCCACTATAAAAATATTTACGGTGGCACAAAAACATTTATGGTGGCACAAAGGCAATAAAAGGTAATGCCTGTATCTATCCACAGTGAGGTAGGTTTTCCAGAGGCAGTCCTACACTACAACCAGAAATGCAGAGTTCTGGTCTCTGTTCCCAAGCAAAAGAAGAAAAAGGGAAAGTGAGCATCAGGATTACTGGATTCTTGACTGTGAACAGAAAACCCAAAACAAGATTCATGTAAGAGAGACACGATTATTTTCTTCATTAGGAAAAGCTAAGTTGAAGAGGTCATTCTTTATTTTCCCTAGACCAACAATGGAAATATGCATATGAAAAGTAGGTAGCAAAAGTGAGAAATTATAAATATATAAATAAAGCCCAGTGTAAACAAAGCCAGAGTGCAAGTAGATGAAGGGGAAGATCTTCAAAAAAAATATACCATATTTACGTGAACCCAAGATGAGATTGTACCCCCCCCTTTCAACATGGGTAAGGTGGGGAGGGTGAAGGAGGAGACAGGCAACTGGCTCCAACTATGGCGCTGAGACTAGGTCTGGACCAGAGTTGGAGATGTAGTAGCCACCTGCCTTCCCACTGCCCCACAGAGCTTCCATTCCCTCTCCTCACCCCCACACCTCTGCCTGCCTCCACTGTACTGTCATACACATCCCCAGCTCCATTCCCTCCTGGACAAGGAGCAGATGGAAGTAGGGCCCCTGCCCAGCCATGCAAAAACAACCCATGGCCGGAGCTGCACTACAGCTGCTGATTGCCTGGGGAAGGGGAAAGAAAACCCATGTGCTCAATGCCTGGGAGGGTATGAAGCCAAGCCAAAGCTGTGCCTGACAGTAAGCAGTGGGGGAGGGTAGAAGGCGGGGAAAGAGGCTGTGGAGAACAGGTGTGAGGGCAGAGTCTGCAGTAGAAAGGCAGGAGGACAACCACTGCCATCCATATACAGAATCTAATGGGGGGGATCTTAAATTCAAAGTCATCTTGAATTCAGGTAAATGCAGTAGTTCATCTCAAGTTGCAGAGGGGACATGTGGGGTGGCAAAGGGGGCCACCTGCACCCTCCAAACCACATGCCCACCGTGCCATTGCTTTCCCTACTATAGCAGTGGGGGAGCAAATTTAAGATGGCCCTCTGATAATTAGATTCTAATTACCTATTGTATATTTTCATTCTAATGCATGGAAATATCTAACAAATTTATAATTTTTCCATATATAGAACCTAATTTTGGGCAGGGGCATCTTAAATTTGAAGTCATCCTGGATTCAGCTAAATGTGGTAGTTCATCTCAAGTATACTTCCCACATACCTCAAGCAAGTCATATAAAATACACTATGTAGTTGGACAAAACAACAGAATTGAGTTCATCTGGTGCCTGTCCTATTATGGAGGGGGAAAAAAAATCCCAAAGCATCTTACAGAATAGCAAGCTATGGTTATAATCAATACATGAGCAGCAGCAGAAGCTACATCCTCAAATATAGTTCTGTCAGCCTTAGACATTACTGATGAAGTCATCATTGGCCAGAAATTAGTTATTCCCCTTCTCTTCTCTTTGAACAATGGGGATTTTTGAACTTCTACCCAGACACTGGTGGAGTGTTAGCATTGGATACAAGCCCAAGTTCCCGTTAGATAACTATTTTCTATTGTAGCAGGAGTAGGAATTAAAGGTGACTGCGCAGCCAATATTATCAGTCACAAGGAGAATAACTCATTTGGTGCCAAGCTCATTCGTCACCCTCTCCTGAAATACTACAGTGAAAACTGCCCAAAACAAACAAAAAGAAAAGTTATTGTTCTGAACAGTCACAAGGAATGGAAAGTTCCTCTAAGGTGCAATTAAAAAAAGAGAAAAAAGAAAAGAAAAAACAACTGTAGGAAAAAGAATACTTTGCAATAAACTGAGATTATTAAAAAATGCTAGGTTGTCATGGAAATGGCTCGATGGGGGTCAGCCAGGCTCACCTCTGGCTGCAAGGCTCATTTGTCAATGCCAAACCACTGAAGAACACCACAAACATGCACAGAAAATTCATCCTCCAAATCCTTCCCACTCTCATCTAGCATACTGGGAAAATAAAGTTCTTTTCTCTGCAGAGGAATTCCTATCAGTTAGAAGTGCACGTATTTAGTTTTGGAGCAAGTGTGCTCTTGTTCAGATCACAACTAGAAGACAAAACTCTTGAAAAGAAAACAGCACTCTCTTCTTGCCTCCTTTCACCAGTCATCTTTTCTCTGGCAAAAAGTCAGATTATGTTACACTTCTGAAACTTTAAATTATTCAGTGTTTTAGTTCTCTTTTAGCACAACGGGCATTAACTGAATGGATCTCAGGATTAAATTCTCCACTCATTTTTCATCTATTCCATTACCTTTTGTTCCTCCAGGGCAGCCATATTTAGCAGACCAAATACAAACTGAAAAGGAGAAGATCAATTTACTTAACCAATGTCACTAAGAAGCCAAAGAAAGGAAGTAAATCTCAAAGCTATTTGAGGGGAATTTTGCTGACCTGCTCTGTTTAACTGCAGTGGTCTTTGAGAGCTCATCATTTTGGCATATTGCTACTGACCGAAGAAAAATACTGTAAAACACAGAGATAGCCCTAAAGGGCTCAGTTCTTTTTCAGTATCTTTTTCACCTACAGCAACCCCTCAGAAACAGGTCACACAATTCTTAAAGATACTTTATTGTTTTATAATCTCTAGAAAAATCATGCCTCAGAGCTGGATCATATCCAGAGATGATTTTCAGGACTCCCTCTGGAATTCTTTTTCCTGAAACCGTTTCTGAGCGGATCATCAGACACAAGGTGGATCTATCACAGCTAGGAAGAGCAAGACTTCATAGGATGCAAAACAAATATTGAGAAATATTTTTGTTGGGCACATTTCAACTGCTGCTCTAGTGTTGATTAGTGGCATTATGCTAATCAATGTACTGGCTAAATAAATGGATTTTTAATTGTTGTTTTCCATTTCATCTTGTAGAAGCGGGCTGTACCTGAGGTGATGTAGTGGCAACATAAACTGTGAAACATAATGGCACATGTCATGCAAGCATCTTTATAGCATATTCCCTGTACAGTGCCTGGCACTTCACTGAGGACAGAGTGAAGCATTTCTTTGATGCAAACCTGTTTACTTACAAAGTTGTGCTTCCCTGAACACAGCAAGAAATCAAAATCAGCAGGAGACAGAATCTTGCTCAAAGCACCAACTTCCTTTCCAATGCTTTGCTAGCTTTTCTAAGAATCACATCCCCAGTGCCTACTCTGACCGTGTCCTTAAGTTTTCAGCCTCTACTTTTCTTTCATAGACAAGAACAGTCATAAAACTGTAACCTGTGAATTTCCTCTGCCCACATGTCTTACGCATAGCTTTGTTTTGGGTAGTGACACATGTCTGCCTTTGGGATGAGGCCTATTTTTTCAACTATCTGATTCCATAAAGAAACCTATTGCAACTCCTACAACTATCCCAAGTGAAGGGTTACAGTTATGTGAAACCCATAAAAATATCGTTTGTCCATTCTCCTAGCAAGGCTGAGAGAAGTACAGTTTCTGCATGTGTTGGTAATCTTTCAGTTCTGTTAGACTAATTTAGAACCGCTATTTTGCCTTTCTATGTACAAGAAGCAATTTATTTTAATAAGGTTTTCACAGAAATCCCTTGCTGTGTTCAAGCAATCAGAGAAAGCAATGGAACAGAGTGAAGACAAAAAACGCTGAAAAGTATCCAATATGGTAGAAAATTATTTTAAATTAAATACAAAAAAAATTCATAATAGTACTTTAATTATTAACATTTTTCAAATGATTTCTATTGAAACATAATTCTAGCTGTGTCATTTCCTCATTTTTCCTCTACCTCTTCCAGTAGAGGCAGTTAGCATTAAACAGGTTGTTTTACAAGAATTAATTACCTCCCAATATTATTTTGCAGCTGTCTGACATAACCATCATCACAGATAGCAATTTCAACAGAGCACTGCAAAGATTTGGACTTTCCAAACTTGACAGTCCGACACTACATGCCCATGTCTATATAGAAATTGTTAAAAGCTGTCTAATTTTCAAAGGCTGAGCAGTTAATAGTTCTCAACCCAGTCACCATGGCCAGTGACTGTTCTACATCTCTGAAAATGATTCAGTGCCTCAAAGCTCATTCAGGTGCCTCAGTGTATGCCCCCAAGTTTGAAAGCTGGGGTGGGGGAAGTGAAATAGTGTCTGTGGTAGAATACAGAACCTCTTTAAAATACATTCCTATTTTCATTTGCTGGATCTTACTACTCAAAAGGGGCAAAAATGACACCATCTATTCCTTAGCCAGGAGAACAGGGTTTCTTTTTTTGAAAATCAGGGGACCGTTAAACAGAAGAGCCCTTTAATAAAAACAACTGGAAGTTTTCCAGGCATAAGCAAATCTTTAGAGAGCACACTTCCAACCTATATGCGCAAAAGAAAAATCATTCTGATATACTGTTTCAAACCTCTCATTCCCTGCCCCTCCCCCCCTCCCCATGCACTATCTAATGAACCTGACACTTTTCTGTTCTGAACTGTATTGAGTTCATTCTAAAATAATCTTTTAAAAAACAAAGCCTACCATCTTTGCAGGTCTTTCCATTCTCCAGGAGCTGCACACCAGTGGGACATGCACACTGATAAGAGGATTTGGTAGGAGACATCAAACATAAGTGGGAGCAGCCACCATTATTAGTTCCACATGGGTTTGTTGCTGTTAAATATAAATCACACAGATTAATGCTTTTGATAACTAATGACCTCACCTCATGTGTCAAGACGTATAAGTCATTGACAGCAAAGTGGATAAAGGAGGAAGTGATAAACACAGAATAACAAAAATTAGTTCCAAGTGTTGAGTATGTAATTACTGCAGCAAACTGCATCGACACATTCAGGTTTCCCTTCTCTGGGAAACAGCATTTAGCTTTAAGTGGTACTCTTGCTTCATCTTTGCTTTTATGTGTTTCAAAAACTTCCGAGCAGCAAAGTGAGAAGGACCAGGTATACAGACACACAATAGAAGCATGAGAAATTCACCAAAGGTTTAGGAGGGTGGTTATTTCATACAGCTACTGTTATTTGACACCACCAGTTAGAGTAACTGATTTCCATTCAGGAACATGGCCTTTTGTACGTAATACTCAAAAGGAAAAAAAAATTACAAATACCTCATTGCTTAAAGTGCCAGCAAACAAAGGTAGGGAGGGAAACAGGAATAATACAACATGGTATCAGGATAATGATCGGAGGAGGAGGAGGAGGTGGAGGAGGAAGGGAAGACGTTTAACGGATGTTAAAGAAAAAAGTAAAGAATACTCTGTGCCCCTTTGGATCTTCCCCTCAATTTTCTGCTTTGGAAATCATTGCATCACTCAGCTCCCTTAACTTTCCTGCCACTACTAGGCAGAAAGATGTATTAAAGACTCCTACAAATCAATTCCAAGTTGCAGTCAGAAAACAAGGAAAGGCAGCTTACCATTTGGCTGCCTCTGCTGGTTAAAAGCGTGGATGTCCATTGGCGAAAAGATGTTTGAATGTACTTCGTGGAGGTCCTCCCCAGAGTACTTGTTGCAGGCCAGGATAGAATGTGTATTCCAGTCAGTCCAGTACAGCATGTCTCCAAACAACGTCAAGGCAAAAGGATGTGGAAGGGAGCCTTTAACCACTGCTTGCCTAATAGAGTTCAAAGAGTTATGGACATGTTCAGACATGATTAAAAGTGCTATGGTTTTCTTCTGCTTTTTACATTTTCAAGTGAAGGTAGCATTTATTTTAAAAAGTTTTACACTGACAGCACTGCAGACCAAAGTTTTCTGTCTATCCATAGAAAAAAAAATACATTTACAATGTAGCTGACATGAAGAATCCATTTCTAGACTTGGGAGAACTATTCCACTAGCATAAGCCATTTTACTGATGCTCAGAAAATCATGAGCTGCTAGCTTTTATGTGTATCAAGCTCCAAAACTATTTCTTGATACTACTAGTCTAGTATTGGTACAGCACAAAATCCTACTAAGGACAGAGCATAATTGCAAGTCAGGCCACAGAGGCCAGACTGTAACCTGCAAGTAAATAATTTCAGTCACTTCCAACTTCAACACAGACTTAGAATTGATGCAGAATTAAATCCAGTTACCAAACACAGGGATGATCCGTCTCTTCTGGATTTATAATTTTCAGATTTGCTGTAGTGTCATACAGTTAATTTAAGTGTTTAAATACTAAAATTATAATAATTTATTAAGAATGGTTGTTTAAAATAGGACCATTAGCAGTGTCTTCTACTGAGCTTCCTCACTAGTAATGACATTTCTTAGCAAGGTGGCCACATTGTTTTCCCATGTTGCCAGTCTTCAGAACTGGCATTTGCTATTTATTGGTGGGAAATGTAGAAGTGGATGGAAGCTTGGGCAACAGCAACCACAAGATGACTGAGTTCGAGACCATGAAGCAAGGAAGACCCTGGATTTCAGAAAAACAGACTTTGACTTGCACAGGGAACTGGTGGTTAGTATCTCCTGGGAGGCCAATCTAAAGGGAAAAGGAGTCCAGGAAAGCTGGTTTTACTTTAAAGAAATCTTACCAAGGGCACAGGAATAAACCATCCTCATGAGCAGGAAGACTAGCAAGTATGACAGAACACCAGCTTGGCTTAACACGGAATTCTTCAGCGAGCTAAACACAAAAAGTAAGCTTACAAGAAGTGGAGACTTAAACAAATGACTAGGGAGCAGTATAAATGTAATCAGAAAGGCCAAAGGGCAACCAGAGTTGCAGCTAGCAAAGGATGTGGAAGGTAATAAGGAGAGTTTCTACAAGTATATCAGCAATAAGAGAAAGATCAGGGAAAGTGTGGGTCCCTTATTGAATGGGGGAGGCAACCTAGTGACAGAGGATGCAGAAAAGACTGAAGTACTCAATGCCTTTTTTACCTCAGTCTTCACAGGCAAAGTCAGCTGCCAGACTACTGCACCTGGCAGCAGTTTGGGGAGGAGGTGAACAGCTAACAGTAGTGAAAGAATTGGTTAGGAACTATTTAGAAAAGCTGGACAAGTACAAGTCTATCGGGCCAGATACACTGCACCTGAGGGTGCTGAGGGAGTTGGCTGATGGGACTGCAGAGCTGCTGGCCATTGTTTGAAAACTCATGACAGCTGGATGAGGTCCCAGATGACTGCAATAGTGCAAATATCTTTAAGAAAGAGGAGTGCCCATCTTTAAGAAAGGGACAGAGGATCTGCAGAACTACAGACCCTCACCACAGTTCCTGGAAAAATCATGGAGCAGGTCCTCAAGGAATCCGTTTCTAAGCTTCTACGCACTTGGAGGAGGAGATGATGAGGAACAGTCAGCATGGATTCAACAAGGGCAAGTCATACCTGACCAACCTAAATGCCTTCTATGACGAGATAACTGGCTCCGTGGATGCAGGGAGAGCAGTTGATGCGATATACCTTGACTCTACCAAGGCTTCTGATAACCATCCCCCACAACATACTTGCCAGCAAGCTAAAAAAGACCAGGCTGGATGAATGGACTGTAAGTTGGCTAGAAAAATGACTGGACTGTTGGGTTCAGAGAGTAGTTATCAATGGCTTGATGTCTAGTTGGCAGCCAGTACCAAGTGGGTTGGTCCTAGGGCAGGCTTTGTTCAACTTCTTCATCCATGAGCTGGAAGATGGAATGGGGTGCACCCTCAGCAAGTTTGCAGATGACATCAAGCTGGGACAGTGGCTGGGGGAAGACACGGGGGTGGGGGACAGACCTGTATATATGCTTCACAGTAGTACTAGGATTCATAGAGGTGTAAACAAATTGGAGAACTGGATCAAAATAAATCTCATGAGGTTCAATACAGATAAGTGCAAAGTCCTGCACTTAGGATGGAACAATCCCATGTACCTCCACAGGCTGGGGACTGAATGATTAAGTAGCAGCTCTGCAGAAAAGGACCTGAGCATTACAGTGGACAATAAGCTGAATAACAGCCAACAGTGTGCCCTTGTTGTAAAAAAGCCTAAAGGCATACTGGACTGCATTAGTAGGACCACTGCTAGCAGATCGAGGGAAGGGATTATTTCCCTCTCTTTGGCACTGGTGAGGCCACATCTGGAGTACTGTGTCCACTACAGAAAGGATGTGGACAAGTTAGAGAGATTCCAGCAAAGGGCAATGAAAATGGTTAGGGAGCTGGGACACATGACTTCTGAAGAGAGGCTGAGGAAACTGGGCTTATTTAGTCTGGAGAACAGAAGACTGAAAAGGGATTTAATAACAGCCTTCATCTACCTGAAGGGTCGTTCCAAAGAGGATGGAGGTAGACTGTCCTCAGTGGTGGCAGATGACAGAAAAGGACCAATGGTCTCAAGTTAAAGCAGGGGAAGTTTAGGTTAGATATTAGGAACAACTCTTACTAGGAGGGTAGTCAAGCACTGAAACAGGTTACCCAGAGAGGTGTGGACTCTCCACCCTTAAAGGTTTTTAAGACCCAGCTAGACAACCTTCCTAACTCTGGCAGCTCTAGGAGCTTGAAAGAGCAGGAGCTGGGGAAGGAAAGGGTTAGAAGGGTTCAGAAAGAAGAGAAAGTAGAGAGAACAAGCAATGCTCTATCCCATGGCTATTATAAAACAACCAGCGCAGGGGTCAACTGGGGATATGTGTATCGCCAGGGGTACTTGAGAAGGCCCTAGGAGGTACGCATGGGTGGGCAGGGACAGAGCATAACCATGCGCCATCCTGTGCTGCTATGCTGCTCTGCATGTGGCTGTGTGCCACCCTTCCCTCCACCCCTGCATCCAGCCACCGGGAGTACACTGATCCAAAAAGGTTGAAAACCCCTGAACTAGCAAATTGCCCATCAAGACTGACGGCGGGGGGGGGGAGGAAGCTTGCTAACCCTAACCATAATTCCGCCTCCCCATCCCCGGTCCCACTGCTGCCTCCTAGGAGCAGGGTGGGGGAGAAAGCTTGCCCCGCTATCTTCTCCTGCCAGCATCCCACACCGCTGCCTCCGAGGAGCAGGGCCAGGGGCCAGGCCCCCCACCCCACCATCATTGTGGCACTTTGCCGTGCCGTCTCCTGTCTGAAATGCTCTTGGAACACTCTGATTGGTTGTTTCAGTAACCAATCAGAGCGCTCCAAGAGTGTTACGGCCAGAGAGACACATGGACTAAGCCCTTTATTATATTAGAATTGTTTAGTATGATCTTCTTAAAGAATTAAAAGGTTTTGGTTTTGGAAAGAGGTGGGAGATATGGGGGGGAGAATGATTCACAATTATTACTTATGAAAGGTACTGACTAACCTGACAGTACCGGAGAGTGATAACTTATCTTTAACTACTGTACATTACTCACATTAGGGAAGGTTTCCCACAATGTCCTGCCAGTATGCTACACTACCAATATGTGTGAACTTCACATAAGAGTAAAACTGGTAGTTGAGTCTCAACATCCATGGTGCCCTGGGCAACCTTGTATTTTGGTACCGTAAGTCAGCAGCGCTGCTGCAAGCAGAGGCAGAGAAAAGTGGGCAGGGGTGCGGGGTGCAATCTGGCAGAGAGGCAGAGCAGTACGGTGCACCAGGCAGGTAGGCACTGCTGTTGCTGTGAGGGAACAAGGTAGGGGGACTGGAGCAGGTACCACCCTGCCCACAAGTGCCCAGCCCAGCTCTGCCTGAGCAGCAGCTAGAAGCAGGGGTTGGGCTAGACTGGGCACTATTCCTCTTACCTGTGGCAGGGATTGCCCAGGGTGGGGAGGACAGCACTGCTGGGAGCGCAGGCTCCTCATATGTGTGTGAGTGCACATGTGGTGCATCAATGACCATGGCACACAGAGCAGTCAACTACGTTTCCCACCCATAAGGCTGGCCCTGTTGGTGGGAACTACTTCCAAACCATCAAATTATCAGTGCATGCTTTATCTGAACAAGTAATGTGATGGAAAAAGGCAACATATCTCATCACTGTTCCACTATTATTTGATTCAACTGCAGTAGTCAACTGCTACTTCTGGTCAAAAAGACATAGCAGAGATATGAGAGCGCGAGTTGAAGAGGGCAGTTTTATTAGCCCTGTAGACATCACTGTGCCTTCAACACCACATAAATCAAGTAAATGTTTAATGGCCCTAAACAGATAAAACGTCAATAATCTCCCCTAGTATAAGAACTACAGCAACACACTTACACTGAAAAACTTTAAAGGTGGCTCTCATTAAAAATGTTTACAATGCCTATTCTGTTTTAACTGGGAAGGGAGGGGGAAGGAGAGAGATGGGGAAAAGAGAGAAACTGAACTTCTGTGAAACTGAATTCCACTTATGCTGTATTTCACTATTTCCTGACTACAGTGGTTATATTATCAGCATGGTAATCAGACACACAGTAAAATTAAGAACAGATTGTGCTAAGAACTGTGCTATTGCCTGCAGAAAATTCCATTCCAATTTAAACTTCACATTATTTTATTTTCTTAAAATGCCGACATGGTACTTTGTAGGGAAATGGGATGAGAAGAGACATTATATGGCCACAGAACTTCAAAAGCAACTGAAAGAAATAGTGTTTTCTGGTTAAGCATCTGCCTACCCTATACTGAGAGCAAAAAAAACCCTCTTCCTCCTGGGGATTAAGGCATCTTTAAAAAAAAAAAAAAAAAAACCAAACAAGTATATAGCACATTTTGTACAATCATGTTGTCTTCTCGTGAAAAAAACTAAAGAATCTAAACAGTAAAATCTGCAGAAAAATGGCCTTTTTACATCCACAGGCTTGACTGGAACTTGGAATTCTATAATTCTCTTTACATTTTGCCATCAAACCCAGAATCTAAATTCCAGTTTAATTAATATGATCTGTTAAAGACAAAAAATATATAGAGACTTCAGAATAAATACACTAACTAAAAATAGAATTAAGGATGGGATTTCTCTAACATTTCAAAGGGAAAATAAATGGACTACAATATGCAGTATAATAATAAATCTAACTAGATTATTGCACATCTCCTTATTAAAAAAAAATTACCTCACATCCACTATATCTTTAAAAGTCTACTATATCTTTGTGATAACAATAACTCTGCCTAAAAATTTGATTCCAATATGTCCAAAGCATATTAGGTGTCTACAGACACATTAATATGTATCTCTCCTATTTGTTAAAATTCCATCTCCACAGCACCAAAGACTTCCTCTTTTATTTATATCACATATAACTTATTTGTATAGATTTAGATTAAAGGTTTCCAGAATAGTATAATGAATACTGAAAAAATCTAAATTTTCATTCAGTCAAAGCAACATTTTGCCTCAGTTCATTATCTGACCATTCCAGAACGTAATAGGACAGCTAGCAATTCTCCTGAAGCACGAGCTAAAACTGTTTAGAGAGGAGGTCAAAAAAATTGCACAATAGAATTCTGGGCTGAAAAAAAATTATTGACAGAGAGGGAATGGTACAGCCACAAATTGGTAATCCTTTTTCAAAGATCTTGGCTGAAACTACTCTATCAACAAATATAGTATATGAATGGAGAATATTTGGATATTTGGTGGCATGTATATTTGCGTTCCTTTTTCTCCACATTTCTTCTTGTAGTAGCCAGTCTTACCAGAGGACTGGTAAGAATTTATGCTACCTATATGTATAATTCCCCCTCTCAATACCATCTCTGAGAATCCTACACGTTGCCTTCTCCCAGCTGATCAGAGAGAACCAAACCATCTCTGCAGTTAAATTTCAAATGCAAATGTAAGAGGGAAAAAAGAATCTAGGGCCCAATCTACATACCATACTAAAGGCTTGATTAACTAGTTAATCACACCTTAAGTGGTAACCCAGCCACAAGTTCAGTCAATTAATGGCATGATAAAAAAAGGAATAAGCTGGCAAGTTATTCCACAAAATGTGTGTGGTAACTTTGTAGCTGCTTCTTACCATGCCATCAATTGAATGTGTAGCCAGGGACCCCCATGGCTGGGAGCCCCATCAGCTGATCAGCACTTCCCACTGAGGGGGAGCCTGAGGACTCCCAACTGTGGGGGCACCCCCCCCACAGCTGGGAGACTATACCTGCTGCACTAGATCCCACACTAGTTTTCATCACACCTTTACCTCAATGTGCAGAGGGGCCCTAAGGACCCCTCACTACTACATCATCCTCACTACTACAATATTATATATGCTAAGCGGCAAGAAGTATAAAAGATAGTTCAGATTATTTTAAAAAACATGACAAGTTGATGCTATATTGCACACATGCTATATTGCGGCAAGTGACCGCATGGCAGAGCTCCCACGCCCAGT
>NW_017728931.1:15862815-15892977 GCF_001723895.1 Crocodylus porosus | reverse complement strand
AGGCAGCTTGTCCCAGCCCCAATCCCTCCCCACACCATGCCCCTTAGCTCCCCTAACCCCAACAGACTTCAAAGCTTTTACTCGGTCTCCCGATTCAACTCGGATTTGGAGATTCGGTCCCTAAATCGGGCTAATATCCTCCAAATTGAATCAGCTACTGAAGCTTCGCATAGCCCAAGTGGCCACCCAAACCCCACACTGAGTCAATTTGGCTTTCTCCACACCAACTTTTTTCAGGCAGGCTAGACCTTATGGGCAACATAAATTGTGGGCTGGACATGTATAAGATTTCTAGTGCTAAGAATGATGCATGACAGGCCCCTTTTCACACAGTACACATAACCACCTCACCTCCTCTCCAGAGACCACTTCTTTCTAACCAGGCCAAGAGGTGGGAACATTCCTTGGTCTGTATGTACCAGAATGCTTATCCACTGAGAGAACAAACAACTATGGCCATATGGTTCTGAGCTAATATGTGAAACTCTCCCAAAAATTCATTGCCTTTCTTATGATCCCAAACTCTACCAGCTACCCAAACATCAGAATTTAGGAGAGAGATTATGGGATTATACGTTAATAAGTAATTGCACATATGCTGGCAAACAAAATTCACCGTATTAATCTAAAGTGATGGTGCAGTGTCACAGAATTAGAAATCCAACTCATAATCTAGAGGAAAACCTTTTCTGATTACCCATGCAATTGTGAACACATTCTTCAGGGGGTACTACTAACTCATCTCTGCATTTTCTGATTATTAACCTATTACAGGCTATTATACCTCTGACATACACACTGGATCTGTTTCTACTTAAAAAAAAGTTTGAGACTGCATTGCCATCATGGATTCCATTATTTTCATGGATTTTTTTTGTTAAATCTGCACAAAAGGTTGGGTTTTTTAAAGATGTATTTTCTAACATCATTGCTACATGAACAGTTGCTTGTATTTTAGGCCTTGTTTTTTGTTTTTTTGGTATGTCGGAAGTGTGAGAGAAAATACTCAACAGTGACAAACTTACACTATACTAATTGAAATCTTTCATGTCAAAAAAGTTACTGTTTATAGGTTCTTTTAATTATGCACAGTGCTTGAAAAATCTCCAGGTTATATACCTGTGATACTGGGCATTTTGGAATATTTATATGCAGGTTGGGGTACCACAATTGACCCAGTTCTACCAAGAATCCCAGATACCAAGAAGCTAAACTCAGGGATACTACATGGGGATAACCACAATTAGCCTGGTGAATTCCAGTTTCTTCATGCAGGTTGTTCTTCTACCAGCATGGTAAAAAAAAAAAGTTTAAAAAATAATTTAGAATTATTAATGTAGCTGTGTTTTCAAAGATCTTTTCCACTACTGCAACTGTTAGTGCAAATATCATTGTCACCCCATTACCACAGCACAAACACAGTTCTAATTATCTTAAAAAGGAGATAGCAAAAGTTATTCCTTGGATAGATATTTTACAATATCTCATATTTCTCGGCTTTTCTTTAAGCCAAAACTCTCACACAGAGTAATACAGTGGTGATGAGAGCTTCACCAATAGAGCTGGTAAAAATGGCACACACAAAATCTCAAATTTTCTGTAAGTCTTAAAATTGTATATAATTGTGTAGCTAGACAAAAGCCTTGGTGGTGCTTTAAGAGCAGAACTTACAGACTTCGCCTTTGGAAATCAGAGATGAAACAGTGGTTGAAAACAAAGTAATTTGGTGCATCACAATTTAGCTAGAAAAACCACTATATTGTTCTGAATGGTCAAAAGAACACTGCTTGAGGAAAGTTTAGCATAGGATATTATTGTACCTCAGGTATGAGATAAATTGACAGATTAGAGACAGAAAAGGCTAGGACTGAAAGTATCTCACTTGCTTAAAAAATAAGTGTTGCTCTTCCCTCATTCCCAGGAGCACTAAAAGTACATCTGTCCAGCAGCATTGTGCTCAAATAGCCAGGCTGCTGCTAAACAGGCTATCTTGAGTACTGTGAACAGTACAGCCATATTAGTGCAGTGATCCATCCATTCTACCCGAGAAGCACGAGAGTAGCTCTGGTGGCGCCAGCATCTACTGCTATACTGTTTCTGGTACCCAGGCTACTTCCTCAGAACCAGAACAAGCATCTGTGTAAGGCATGGCCTTCTGCTATGTAAGCATTCACTTAAAAGTATTTTTAATTTAAAAAATTGTATTAATTTCTTTAAGTCAGTTTTCTATCATCTATGCCAACACAAAGGAATTTTTTAGAATGACTATTCATTTATCAGCCACTCAGGTTACATTCTTGCAACCTATTTTATCTGAGGTACCAAAATGTCTACTGATTATTTTACATAACCATTATTCTTATTTTAAAAAAATCCTTTAAGTTTGGTCTAAGAAAATGCTACTGGGTAAAATTTTAGGACAAAGCTGGAAAAAAAATTAGAAGCATATGTGTGTGTGTGTTCTTTAGATTAGATTCCTAAAATTAAATCATCTACAGTTCTGTTTATATTAAAATACATGATACTGGTTTAAAAGCCTGAGGCAACCTTTGTCAGTTACCTGTTCTAAACATTTCCTACAAGACAGTCTAAAAGCATATTTTGCTCTTCTACCAGTGTGCATCAGGCTCTCTTGCACCATGCACATTGGATTCATCCAGGACCCACAAACAGGCACCCTGTTATGGTTTTATACTGATTCTAGTTATGCACTATGTAAACACTCAAATCCAGGCAGCTGGAAACAGCATCTCTCCTGCTCCTTTCTAAAAGAAAATGCTGGAAGTGCCTAGGGCAAGAATAAAGGAATTAGCTCCAGAGCTGTGCCCAAGTTAATGTGATTAATTAATTCTGCCTACCTAGAGTTCCCTGGCTGTTTTAATTAAATACAGTTTTCTTTGCACATTATTTTGAA
This sequence comes from Crocodylus porosus, assembly GCF_001723895.1. Lineage (NCBI taxonomy): Eukaryota > Metazoa > Chordata > Crocodylia > Crocodylidae > Crocodylus > Crocodylus porosus. The sequence continues at coordinate 15,890,063 of NW_017728931.1, read as the reverse complement.
TTGTCAGAAAATGATTTGGTGTTCCATTAAAAGTCACTGATTTTTAACCCACAATATAGCTCCATCTCAGGGACTTGTTTTTGTTTTATTTTACCTACACAAAAGCATATAGCAAGTAGAGGTGCACAAAATGTTATATATCTTGTACATAGCAATTAAATGTACAAGAGGATGAGAAGTTCTCTTGTAAATGCTGAACTTTACATCAAATCTGCAGCTTACTGTTTGAGTACATGTTTTTATGCTTGAAAGCCTCCCTGCAATACCAGCCTGCAAACACTTCTCAGGTTTCTGACATTTGTTGAAAGTGTTTTTTCACAATGGTCTCTAAACCCATCTCATTAGCACACAAGCTTCCTGGGGGATCATGTAAGTGTATTTCCCTTCAGCCAATAATGTGTTAACTTATTAATTAGAACTGCTGCTCCAGGGTAAAGGAAGAGAAAATTAATTCAAGAGCTGCCTTAGCAGGCCAATCTATCTCAGTACTCTACTCACAGGAGAGCTGTCTGCGATTCAGCTTTGTTTAATTAGTCCAACAAAAAAAGCAACTGTTCACTCTGATAAGGGGAGGGTAAGAGCTGCAAAAAAACAAAAACATTCCTTTCACAGACCAATTTAATTTCCGAACTATTATTTTTCCAGTATGAAAAATCTGTTCATTTAAAGATGAAGATTTGTTCCTTTCTCTTGCTGGCAAAGCAAGGGCATTCTTAGCCATCACCTTCTGCACTATCACTCTTCAATTCTAATGAGTGCATCACTGAAGCAGCTAGGACTAATAAGTCCCAGGGCTAAAAGTCAACTACAACTGATTATTTAAAATATGCTGTACAGATTTGCTAATGAATTTATTATCAGGCTATGAATTCAGCAGGCCAGGCCTACTATTAGCTATTACTAGATGAATACAGTATTATGAAGAAAAGGTGTCATGGGGCCTCATAATTTCTGCTGCATAAGCCTGCTGAGTCTAGGGGGAACTCATCTATCTCCCCTTCTACTGAGTGATATAATCAGAGTTTGTTGCTTTCTTTCCTTCCTCTTCTCCCAACTCCTGTACCTCCCTGTACCCAGGGAAGGAGAAGAATGTTGAAATCAAGACAGCGGATAAATGAGGCACAGCCTCATTTTGTTTGCTACCTAGTGCAAGACAGCATTAGGCTAGACTAATGGCTTTCAAACTTTTTAGACTCAAAGCACCCCTTATTAGACTAAAGGAACCCCTATTAGACTTAATACCCATCACAAAATACCAGCTCTTATCTTCCACTCAGTTCTTGATTATGGAAAAAATAAGAGCATTTTTTCTGGTTGCAAAGAACTCAAGAGGCCGCATCCAAATGAGCGTGGACATGCAGTATATGGCACCACACACCCGTCTGTGACGCCACACACTGCACGTGCACATATTCCCTGTGCTGCTACCTTGTAGTGTGTGGGGGGGGGGGGGTTGACCTCTTCCGGGGTTAAAACAATCCACAGCAAAAAAAAAGTGGGGCGGTGCACGTGGCAGCATCTCACACTGCCTGGTCAGGCTCCCAGCTGCAAAAATCACAGCTGCAGCTTCTTGAGGCCTCCAGGTATACTTGCTGGGGCAAGCAGAGTTGCTGGCCTTAGCCTCCCCTACCCTACCCGGGGTAACCTGCTATGTGCCAGAGTCCATGTGGCACAGGCATTCCCCGGGGACAAGTAGCAGCAGCACAAGTTGTACTGCTGCTACTTGTCGCCAGGGAAACAAACGGCTGCACTCATCCGGACATGGCAAGCTGCACACGGTTGTATCAGAAATCAGATCACTATCAGCCGATATGCCTCCTTAAATATTGGCTATGGGTATCGGCCCCCAAAATTTCTATCGGTGCACCCCTAGCAATTACCAAAGAATCTGAATACTGAGATTCTTTACATGAATCCTAGACATACGGCAATTTAATCATGTGCCATATAAGTTCCACTTTTAAACAGCTATCTTCATCTCCATACCCCTCGGTGCGATCCCTAAAAACAGTTGTTTGGAAATAAGCCAAAATGCATTTTTTAAAGTAATAATACAATCACAGTGATACACAGTGTATTTTCCTCTCATTTCTCTGCTGTCTATTTCTGCAATGTCTTGGTATATATTCTGTCTACAAACTGATTCCAAAAGGCATCTTACAATGGAGCTTGGGCCTCTGTTAGTTCTCTGAAATGAAGAAAAAATGAGTGTTCCCTTAAATGTTATAAAGAAGTGTTTTTTTCCTTTTTATAGTCAATATTAGAAATTCAGGTCTTGACTGGGAGACTAGTAATACAACATCATCACAAGAAGCAAGACAGAGAAAACTGAATACACTACAAGCACATGCCTTCCCTATACTGGTAAAAAAGTGAGTTCTCAAACCACTATTATCTCATATTTGGGGGGAAAAAGGGGAGGGAGGGGGACAAACAAACTGTCGGCAGTTTTTCTGAGTTTATTCAGCATTTCCCAAGTCTAGGTGGAGCTTAAGACAGGGGTGGGCAAAATGCAGCCCAGGGGCCAGATGTGGCCTGCCAGGCCATTCTATCCATCCCGTGAGGCCCCTAAAAAATTTAGAAAATTAGTATTTATTCACCCTGGGCTGCCTATCATGCAGCCCTCAATGGCTTGCCAAAACTCAGTAAGCAGCCCTTTGCCCAAAATAACTGCCCAACCCAACTTAAGAGACTGTGATGGGGGGGAGGGGAACAATTCTGGAAATGACTTTGCTCCTGCAAGATTTCCTGGTTTTCCACAATAAAATGGAATTGCAAAAACAAAATCCTGCAAAAAACATGGACAGAGACACTGACAAGTCTCTGAATCTTTATAGCTTCCATATATGCCTGGGGGAGGGAGGGAAAAGGGGTGGTACAGGAAAGCATCTGCACTTCTGACTGTACCTCCTTCCAAGTGGTTCCTGCTACTGAGGTAGCTGTTGATGGAAGAGAAGGTAAAGAAAAACCTGTGTTTTCAGGAGAACATATTCACATCAAATTAGATGCTTTAAGTATCCATTTTGACCACTGGGCATCCTAACAATAAAAACTTCAATATAAATCCCTATCATCAGGCATAATTTCCCCTTAGACGCTCTCCAAACTACATGGGCAAACCTACTGACCATTCTGCACACATCCCTTTCCAGTTATATATTTTGCAATCAACATTCCCTCTAAGGAGTAGCAGTCCGTGAGCGCGCTGCCTCGGTCCAGCATGGGACACTTATCAAAGGGGCTGGGGCTTGGAGGCCAGAGCCAAGAGGCTGAGGCTAGAGCTGAGAGGTTGGGGGCCAGAGGCTGGAGCTGGGGGCTGGCGCCGAGAGACTGGGGCTAGGGGGCCAGGGGCTAGAGCTGGGGGCTACAGCAGAAAGGCTAGGACTAGGGGCCAGGTGCTGGAGGCTGGAGCCGGGGACTGGAGCTGGGGGGCTAGAGACTGGAGCCAGGAGTCAGGGACTGGAGCCGGGGGCTGGCACGGGCTCTGCCGGCTCCAGGGAAGTGCTCCACTCCCCTGCATCAGGACTGGGGAGCGGAGCACTTCCCCAGAGCCGGCAGAGCCCATACCAGCCCCCCACCCCAGCCTTGCCTCACCTCGGGGAGGAGTTGCTGCCTGCCCCGAGTGAGGCTCCGCTGGCTCCGGGACACTGCTCCGCTCCCCCGCATGGCCTTGGGGGGCATGTCCCACAGTGCCCTGGAGCCAGCAGAGCCTCACTCAGGGCAGGTAGCAGCTCCTCCCCGAGGTGAGACAAGGCAGGGATGGAGACTGGGGTGGGGGGCTGGTGCGGGCTCCGCTGGCTCTGGGGAAGTGCTCCGCTGCCCAGCCCTGATGCAACCCCAGCCTCTCCTGGTGCGCAGCCTTGAAAATGCTGTGCACGGCCACGCTTCTAGTTGTGCGCAGCCACGCACGCGCGCACCTTAGAGGGAACCTTGGTTGCAATAGTATTTTATTATAGTAAGTCATTCCTTTTTTCTCCTATCCAAAACCAGCAACATATAACAAGCAATTTGAAAAAAAACAATAAAACATGCTCCATATTTACTCTATTGGCCAAACAGGGTGCGATCAGAATATCTGTCATTTGGAGGTGTTAACAACTACACAAATGCTGGCCATTTCATGATTGCAGGACAAGTCTACCTTTAGCCTGTAGTTTTTCTGGTGGTGTCATGTCCCATGTGATCACCAAATATTACTTAACTGGGTTTCATGTCTACTTCTTCAGAAGAGATACTGAATGCAATTTTTCTTGGCCTCAATTAAATTCCAATTAGAACATACTTAATTCTTCCCTATGTTAATCACGAAAATAAAAAGCTACTATATTATAGACCCCAAGTACAATTATGTTTGATTATATCCATTTTAAGACATTATCTGACAATTTGATTTCTGCCTCTTTCCAGCCACCAGTACAGCACAAGTGGGGTAGTCCTTCTTTTTGATTGGAAAAAGCACCACCTGTATCAATTTCTTTTTTCTTTTTTTTTTGGTGCTATGAAAGCACTCTTCTGCTCCCCCCAGTCAAAAATTCCATAGTCATTTTAAAAAAACCCTTAAACTACAAATATCATTGCAAGTTGTGAATTGTCTAAACTATTTTTTATCAATTTATGGCAGGCAACTGTCTTATCCCTTCAGACAAAACATCATTTAAAAAAATACTAGATAAAACACTGAAACAGCCAAACCTTTGCTCTACTAAGAATGTATTTGGCAGAAGCCTGCAAGCCAGCCATATTGCAGTTTTTATCTTCTGCTTTACAGCAGGAAATCATGGATTACTAAGAGATACCATATTAAGACACTGGATGTGTTTTATACAGGCTGCCTACATACCTAGCCACAAATTAAAATAAAAGAAAGCAGTATCTGTGCAGCAGATACTGAAGTTCTTGAGAGGGCCTAATTAATCAGGCTAAATTTATGTTCACGCAGGAACAATGGGATGTTGGTCTGGGAGAAAGGAAATAATATTTTATTCCTGAATAAACAAATTTAAAAAGCAATGCAAATGCTCTAAGAGAAAAACTTAAAAGCGTTATGCTATACAACTGGAACGGAAAAAATATCTCCACATAACATTGCAGGAATAAACAATATGGAGGAGGACACTAGCGCATGTAGTAAAGAAAAGCAGCATCCTGAAAGTACCAACAAACAACAGACCATAAATGGCAGCATGTGACCCTCATAATAGCAATGATACAGCAAATTAACACTCTCACACTTCTTTGGAAACGTTATGTCCTAATACTGTCATGAGCAACACCTAAGATTATAGGACTGAAAAAGAAGAAAACAACCGCCCATATTTTCTGGGTTGTTTATTTTCAACATTTATCATTACTTTGTAATTATTATGGAAACAAAGGACAGAAGATCCATTTTAAAAGATTAAGTAAATATTTCTGTATAACCATATAAATCCATAATTGGGCTTGTAGTCTCTTTAAAGATCACTTCCTACAAAAGTTATGGTGATTTGCCTTCTGAATAGAAACAAATTAAGACATATCCACCAGTGTACACTCAAGTAATCAAGTGCATCCTTTTTTGTTTGGGGTTCGAGGGAAGGGGTTGTTTGTATTAACAGTCATAGGAAGTTTCAAACAGACTAACAATAGGATAACCTCACTGGTTGGAATCTGCTGCTACAAAACTTACATATTTATAAAACAAAACCTATTAGGAAACCAACCAAATGAAACTAAAACTTACCGATGACTTCCATCCAGGTTTGATTTGTGGATGAAGTTCAGTTTAGCATCTGCCCAATAAAGCTTCCGTTCTTCATAATCCAAAGTCAGCCCATTTGGCCAATATATGTCTGTGTTGATTATAACAGAGCGGCTTGAACCATCCATTCCAGCACGTTCTATCTTTGGCACTTCCCCCCAGTCGGTCCAGTACATGAACCTATAATTATTTGAAAAAAGAGAGACAAAATAATGTACAAATCTATACTCAAATGGTTCAAGGTATCTTCCAGTCATGATGATGCTTTAACTGTCATTTCCTCTGCAAGAGGCAATACCTCTATACCATAGTCTACTGGGCAACCTACGGTACCATCCATCTATGAGACAGAAATAAACTTCCCTTCGGGTTTTTCCAAATATATAATACCTTTTCCCCATTGCATCTCTTCCTTAACATGGGTGTAATGCTTGGGGAAATTCTACAGACCTTGTCTAGAACCTAATTTTCTGGACAGAAGAAGCATGAACAGTTTTAAAATTATAGCATTTTAGAGCTGTCCCATTGTAACAAGTTTCTTTCAGGTTTAAAGTTACTGCAGATTGACTGCATTTACCAGAACAGGAATGGACAAACAAGAAAAAGAGTTACATTGGTTCAGATGACACATTCTTAAGTAGTAATGTCACTCCTCCCCTCCTCTAAAACTGGGTTAGTGTTACATCTGTCCATAATCCTAACGTAGCTCAAAAAGAAGCACAGATTGCAAAAGTGGAAAGGAAGAACAGAGGAGATTTGCACGTTCACACCAATTGCAGGGAGCAGTAAATGGATTTGACGGAAGATAGATTTGTATTGGGAGACTGGTTTGTAATCACGCGGGTTCTTCAGAAGGCTTCCAGGCAACATGTATGAACACAGGATTTACCTTGTCTATATTGGAGGTAAAACCTTAATTAAAATCACATGAAATGCATTGTTTAAGATTGGGGAACAGAGGTTTAAAAAATGTGTCAGTAGGTGTTAACCATTTAACAGTTAATGCAGACAAATACTTTTAAAAATATGTTATTAAGTCATAGTTAATCTATGAGAGGAACCTAGGAAAGTCAGTGAGGCCCTACTATGTGAGTTGCCCTCACATACAACAAAAAGTATAATCACAATTCCTCTTCCTGATGGTAAGAGGAAACAGATCAATGTTCTGGTACCACAACTCAAGACTAGACACGATTTGCCCGTAAAAGGAATAAAAAATGGGGCAAGAACATAAAACAGGTGGATAAGAAAGTCAGGCTAAATTGTGTCAGTGAAGGAAAGCTGAAGCTCTTGGACCCTTGCAGCACAGAGCTGCAACTGGTCACTGTATGGCATCCACATGTGAGAACAGGACCTGGCCACCCATGATTTAAACAAAAGCAGACTAAAACACATTTAACAAACATTTGCAGATGAAGTTATTCTTGGCAGAGAATTATTTTTCACAACCACAACAATAAAAATGTCAGGAAATTCCAAGTCATATTTTTATTCTTAATCCATGTCTTCAAATTCAAATGTCTGTTTTATACAATGCAGTATCTGGAGATGGAAATGAAACATAACAAACACAAATATTGCCCAATTCCACCCCAAATGAATCATTCTTTTAAGAAGTGATTTTTCTATCTTAAACTCAAACTTGAACACTGCACATTGGTTTCAAGAGAGAATGTGTGATATTTCTACAGGTATATATGAACACTGCGGAGGAATTACTTATCTGTTTTTGGGGGGGGGAAGGGAAAGAAAAAAGAAATCCAAATTTATTTACAAGAAAAAAATTGTTAAACAGCACCTTAGGCAGGTTATCTGTCCAAGCTATCTAACATCTGGCTAAACTACAAATTTAAAGAAATTCTAGCAATATTTCTGCAGAGACAGATAAAAATAATTCAACTTTGTTTGAAAACAACACACCTCTGCAGTCAAGTCAAATATTTTTCCAAAGGTTAATGTTTTAAGGAGTACTGGGGCACCCTGTCTGTCTGACCCTTCAGATGGAAAAAAGTTAGCTCTTAGCTGCTAGAAAAAGCCCCAGTTTCTTCTTAACTCTCTCTCACATTTTATATAAATTTACACTGGACCTCTTCAGGAAAAACCAGGTAAGGAAGCCTCAGTAGCCAAAGAAAAACTTTCCCACATTGCAAACCACTCCAATTTATTTGCCAAAGCAACACACATGCACATGGAGTTCAGTTTAAGAGCCTCTACAATCCCAACTCAATTCCATCGACCACTGTTCAGTTTCTCCAAGACTACTTCCCCTCCCTCCCAGCATCTGTTTCTTTCATATGGTCAGGGAGCTTGCCTATTTTAGCCCCAGTGAAGCTCTTTGAAACCAACAAGTCCACTGCTCCAGAGGACAGCAGTAAAACAATACTCAGGGCTATGCTTCATTTAGAAATAAGTGCTCTTTCTCACTACCAAAGTAATTCAAACTTAGGGCACAGGCAGAAGTCCAGCTCCTTGCTGTAACACATGGTGTTTTACAAGAAGCGCCATGAGTTACAGCAATCCCCCAGACCCAAATTACATTTGCTGTTGGGTCCTGGAGGCTGGGGCATCGAGCTGCTATTTGGAGCTGCTGTGAGTCTATAGCCACTCTCCCCTAGTCCTGCCCCTCCACCCTCACAACCCCAGCACTATCTTCAGAGTGGGAGAGAAGGAAGGGAGTGGAGGGAGTTTCACCTGGGGTTTGCCCAGCCTGCACTGAAGGGCGGTGCAGGTGAACTGAATCCATACCCCTGCCTCCAACACTGGCTGGGCATAACCCAGACAGAACTCCCTCAGCTACCTTCCCCCCCACCCCAGTCTGAAGACAAGGCTAAGAGACATCAGGCCAGCCCTGCTCCCAGCATGTGCTGACAAACGTTAGTGAAGGCATTCCACTTTGGAGCGCCTTCATCTGAACCCTTGTGTAATGAAAGTTTACACTGCTGTAGGATCGGGCCCTTTTAAAGCACTCTGCAGCCATGTTCTTTTGTCAGGGCTCAGCTGTAGAGTACTTTCAAGGAGCTATTCGCACAACAAACACAACTTCTGTCTGCACCCTTACTCAGGTGTTGTCCCTAACTCCCTCCCACCACCATGCACATCCAAGTGTCATTTACATCAAAGCTTGCTGGCCCATCCTGGGGAATATGGTAAAGACAGACTGCTGCTTTCTCCTGTGTTGCCACCTACCCACTTTTCAGCACAGAGGCAAGTGAAACCACATGGGTGCTGATAATCTTTCCCACAATTCTCCCTGTGTGCCCAGAAAGAGCAATTTAACTGAAAGACATCCCTGAGCATTTCAGCCTACTGCATGACCCTGAACTATGGAATATGACCTCAGAAGTCCATGTGCCCCACATGTTCAGAGATACAGCTGAATGGATACATTTAGTATGGGGGGGGACAAAAGGGAGAAGGAGAAGCAGAGCAGGGGAGCTGTTGCTATTGCCATGCATGCTCTGCCAGCTGTTGTTCTTCAAACAACAGCAGCCAAGAGAACTATTTTGGAGTTCCCAGCATCAAAATGCTGTTGGGGCACAGCCTCCATGGGGGCAGGGAATAAAGCCAAAGCCTCTCCTAATTTGATGACCAAGGCTGGTGTCCCTTTCACCCACCCCTATCTACACTATTGAAATATGTATAAGACTTGTGACCCAATCATTATAGTTAACCCCTTCTCCATCAAAGCAAAACTGTAGGTGAGTTATCACTTTTCCCTCCTTGCCACTGCTAGAAGTGAGATTAGTAAATGGACTCATGCTAGAACCCTCTTTCTTCCCATTTTAATTAAAAGGAGGTCAACAGACACAACTTTCACATATTACCAGGAAGTCATTAGATAGGTCTCTGAAGCACACAAAAGTTGGTACCCAAATCATGCAGGATCATGAAGGACTGAGGTAATTACATTCCATGAGAATCATGTCACCACATGATTAGTGGTATGATTTTTGATAATCACACCACTACACAGAAGACAGGAAACAGGGTGATAAGTGGTCCATCATCCCAGCATGAGTGGGTTCCTGATTAGCACCTATAGAAACACTTATTTAATTATAACAAATAATATTTCCTTGTTCAAGGGTTTCCATCATTAATAAGACCTCCCTAACTATACTAAGGAATAATAATAAAAAATTGAATTTTTAAATTAGAATCTAATTATTTTTAAATTGCTTTTAAATATTTTTTAGAAGAGTCTTTTAAAATTACATTTGAAATAATACCAACTTATATTAAGAACTACATTTATTATGATTTATTAAAATATTTAAATAAAAGTAAAATAGTATTCAAATGGCAGATGTTTCCTTCAAGTATTCAAATAGCAGATGACAAAGCTTTAAAATAATTCAGACCACTGAAATGAGGGAAGTCACCAGTAAAGCACCTGGAACCAGAGTTGACTGAACTGACAGATTTTGACAGCGGTAATATCTTCTAAAGGTGCAATGAGAATTGTTTCCCTCCCATTTAATTCAGTGCAATAACATGTTCAGTTCAAAGCTAAGAAAACAATATGTTTGAAAAGACAAGCTTGTTCTCCCTCTTTCAATCTCTGAATGACAGTTAGGTTCAAAAGGCTGAGTTCTAAATCTGAAGTACAAACCAAATCAGGAACAAATTTCAATTTACCAACTAAAGACAATCTTTTAATAAATCATTTAAAACCCTTTAAGCTGTTTTGATGAAGTATATGGCTCATGTATCCATGTATCCAGTAAAGGTAGTTTATCTGACTGACAGAGAGATATTTTAATACACTACTTTTCTATAGTTTTATTTAAATGACAATTTCCATCCTAAAGTAGCTTGCTGCAAATCACAAGTAAAATATTAAAATCTTGGAAATAATAAACTTCACTCACCATTTTATAAAACAAACACATATGCATAATAATTGTTCAAATGTGCATGCTGTGCATCTTCCAGGTGAACAAAAACTACCAAATTTACTGTATAGACTATGTTTAGTTAAAAATCAATGTTTAATGTTTACCAACCAGTGAGAACTGATTTCTTTTAAAAAGGAAGTAGTACAATGGCAAATCAAGATTAAAATGTATGGTTTAGATCAACTTTTCTTGTTTTTACGCTCAAATCACAATTGAAAACAGAGATCTAAGTCACTCAAATTTAATTCAAACCACTGTTACACCTTGAACAGTTCCATTGGCCTTTCCTTGCTAAAAGAATGACACATTTTTCTCTTTTTATCCACTCTGCATTCACAGCCCCATGAATCAGACTTGGAAAATAGCTGAATAAGAAATCTTATGTAAAGTTAATACAAAAAGATTAAATATAACTATAAAAATATAGCAAGGTGTATTTACATAACATTAAAGCTATGTTTAAATACTTTAAAATCAAGAATAATTTTTCCTGTGTTATTTCAGCCACTTTTCACATACCTAATTGCCTTTTTGCTTTTTTAAAAAACATGCTGTTTGCTGCAACAAGTTCTTCTAAAAATGTACAGCAACACTAGGAGCAACTATGAAACCTGGCTGGATTTGTATAATTCTGAGAACATTATTGTCTACATCTGGCATTTGAAAAAGGCCACTCTTTTAAAATAAGCCATACAATTATCAGAGGACTAGACAAGAACAAGCTGGAAGAGGAAGAAAAGGAAAACTGCTTACAAGTTTGTGGAACTAGCGACCTCAAAATCTATACAACCTTAAAAATAATTATTCATAAGTTCATGAATTTCCAAAGTTCACACCCAGCCCCCTAATACTATTCCAAAAAAGGTTCAAGGAAAAGAGAATTTTCCTGAACCATATAAAGAGAGAACATTCTTATACACTTCAATCAGTAGTCTATTGCCAAGAATGTTGTTACTCTAGTACCAGATAAATAACCCCCCAGTGCATTTAAAAAAAAATGAGGGTGGAAATGGAAATGGGGGTGGCAAACCTGAATTCTACATTAAAGAAGGAGAGCCTCTCTGCAGCCTGATTTTGGTTAACAGCTTTGAGAGATATTAACATGAGATCAGGTTTTCAAATTCAGTTGCCTGAAGTTAACTACAGAAATAAATGTTAGCTAGCTGTCAGTGGTTCTGAGAAAAAAAATCCCCACTTAAATTAACAAGAATAGGCTGCGCTACAGAGATATGAAAATAATACCACTGTCTTTCTTTTTAGTTACCTAAAATCTGGACATAAAATACCTAGAGATGGACACCCAAGACTGTAAACCTGGACCTGGATATTTTGATTCATGATCAAATTAAATGTGAATTGGCACAGTACCATACACATAATGAGAGACTGATCTGAGCAAGACAATGGTTTTGAAAACATAGCATACTTCCTCCCTCCTGTTTAAGTAGTAAGTTACCCAGCTGTAAGGACACTAAACAAGTTTCACAGCCTGAATCCAAATTCAGGAAACCAGCCCAAGAAAATGCTTTCACAGACCACAGAGACCATGAAAACCAGGACAAGGGACAGCCTGAGACTGGAAAATGCCTCTCTGCCCAGACCCAAGGGCTGCTCAGGTTTCTCCCTCTGTGGTCTGCACTGTCCACCCCTTTGTTGACTGCCACTATCCTGTCCAGGATGGCTGGAAAAGAGGCCAATGCCATGTGCAAAACAAACTACTTTGTCCTAGGTGGGTTTTTTTCCCTCTAGGGAAGGGAAATAATGTGTGTTCTACTCTTCTGTGGTTGGACTGAGGCTTCTTGGCAATGGATCATATTCTTTTCTTGGAGCAGAAGATTGAGTAGTTGACACATGGGACCTTTCCTGGAAAATTATCCATCACCAAAAAGTTTCTGCTGTCTGAATCCAGAGAGTCCACTGTACCCAATACTGGTAGGTTGTCTGCCCAATGGGAAAGCAGGGAGTTGCAGAGAGAGGGCCTGGATAGGAAAAGCCAGATCAATTTCACAGTGCCTGGTAATGCAGAAAGGGAAAGACTAGGAGCCACTGGGGCTGGAGAACAGGGACTTTACAACACACATTCCTCAAGGGGACAGGCCTTTAAGTCAGTCTCCCATCCCTCTTGCACCCTGCAGGAGCAGCTCACCACTCAGTGACACTAGCTCCCAGGCGGAACTCATCACCTTGGTTAACTTCCCACACCATTAGGCTGGCCACACCCCATCCCTTACATCCCAAACCCTTTCCATGTGCCCCCTCTTCTCCATTTATGTCCCCTCACAAGAAATGTAGCCAGATAGCTGCTGTGTATAAAGCTCCATCATTGCCTGCACAGGGACAGTGAGAAATATGAACGTCACATGCCCCTGGCAGATGGGGGGGGGGCACAATTGCGCCAGCAGTGGTGGGAGTGTGGCAGCAGGAGCCCAGCAGTGGTGCGCCTGCAGGCGCCGCCAGCACTGTCAGCGGCTGGGGGGGAGCACTGGCCACAGGTCAGTGAGTACCCACAGGCGCTGCTGGCAGTGTCCAGGGGCGATCAGGGACCACCCACAGACCCCCTGGCAGTGCCGACAGTGGTTGCAGGGGGTGCACCACCACACACAGGGGGTTTACATTCACCTGCGTGCACCCCCTATGCATTGCCCCCAGAGGGAAAGAAACAGTTGCTGCTTTTCCAGAGATACTGAATGGTGCTTAGGAAGCCAAGTTAATTGGGGAGAAAGGTGCGGGGGTTACACATCAGAAAGAGACAGGAGAAAAAGGGCTAGATTGCAAATGTATTTTGGAGTTGTGAGGGTAAAGTTAGCTTTGTTGTACCTGTTCTTTCTTTTTTTCAGGTTTTACTACAAGTTGCCCCAAGCCTGTTTAGGGGTGGCCAGCATATAAGTATAAAAAATAAATAATAAAATGAAAACAAATCACTACTGGGCTGTCACATCATAGACACCAGCACGAGGCAAATCCGGGGGGGAGGGGGGAAATGCACTGGTGAACTTGCACCCACTTTTGATTCCCGCTTCACCCGAAGTTTACACCCAACTGCCTGGCAGTGGCAGCAGCACGTATAGTCAGGCAAGAAGTTAACTGACTTCATGGTTTATTATAATCTACCTGATCCCCTCCAAACTCTTCATTCCACAGGTATTAACAAACATCTCTTTGTTTAATGGTCTTGACATTCCACCTATTAAGCTATCCTTTGTTCTGCATATTAATTGCTCCTGATAAGTGTGGCAGACTTACCAATACAACCCGGCATGCCTGGGCTCAGAAAGTCTTCATTGCGATTGGTGGAGCAAATCCAGCAATCGAGTAAGGGTGGGAATGGACTTCCTCTGCCCTGCCCAAGGGACAGGGAGAGAAGGGAATACTGGACCTGGTTGTAGCCTGCTCTTTGCAGGTCCAACACTTTGGGGTGGAACCTCTGGAGTGAATAAAAGGAGCTGCATGCTGGGCAGGCACGTCCAGGGACAGAGAAGAAGACAGGCAAAGAACTGGTGTGAGCTGGCCAGCGGGTGGAATTAGAACCCTGAAGAGCCCAAAGACACCTCTTCATGAGCAGGAGTGGCAAGTGGCTGTGTCCCTGTCTCCACTGCGGGGAACATAGTATCGATAAATGGCTCAGCACAGAGCCCAGACCCTGCGAGTTGTTTGAGACGGCTTGGGTCTGCAACCCCTAATGCGAAGCCAGGGACTCAGTGTACAGGCTGGTGCACGGAGCCCAGACCCTGGGATCTGCACAAGGCAGCTTGGGTCTGCAACCCCCCAGTGTGCAGCCGGGACCTGGGTGCACAAAGCAGTGCACAAAGGAGGTGGCTCAAGTCTGCAATCCCTGGCAAGCAGCCAATGCATGTGAGAAGCAACTCCATTAAGGGGACATGAACCACCCATCCAGGCTCTGGAGTCGTGAGTTGATGGGGAAGGGATTTCCACAGGGGAGGGGAGCTACCCCAGCTGTGAGATAGTTTATCCTTGGGAAAGCTTGAGCTAACCAGTTATTGAGGCTCCTTATATTTGGTGGGAGAGTGCTTCGTATTTTGTAACGCTGCACCTTATATTTTATGGACATTTTAACTTTGTATTCCAGTAGTTTAATAGAGTGTTAAGTATAAACTTCGTAAGGGACACTGCTGGAATCTCTTCCCTGATGATTATCTATACTTACCTGTCTATATTTGTGTTTTAACTGTTGTTTAATTGTATTTATATGTGCTCAACTGTACCTACCTGTTCTTTGCCTCTTTTAAATCAACTGATTATCAGCACATTGCTTGCAGCTACCTGAAGGGGTATAATCTTTCAGCCTTTATCTGTAGGACCATAGTATTATATAATAATTCTATATTGTAATATATATGCTTATTAATATCAATTCCCTTTAATTTTTATATATAAAAATAAATTTGTACATAGTTAAGTATCTCTTGTCCTGGCCTGACTCTGGGTTCCTTTCCAGGGAGTAGAGGGATCTGGCCTACATATTGAGGATCCCTTTCACAGCACTCCTACCTACCACCCATCCCTTCTATCTGGAGAGGGGAGCATATTACTTGGGTGCACCCGGGTTATATAATGAAGCTCCTATATCGCAGCCCTGCATATTGTTTTTAACTCATTCCAATGAAGTTATATTTCTTTTTGCTTCAGTCTAAAACTGAGTAATGCAGCCCTAGGCCCCTAGCATATTAGTAAAGCTTCTAGTTTATTTTTTAACTGGAGCAAAATATGTGCTGTTTTATATGTGATGCACCTCACCTTCTAAATCCCTCTTTTTCAAAATACTAGATCTGCCCGTGGACACCAGTCTATCGCGATAGCATTGTTCAAAGGCACTTTAGGTGCATGGGGCAGGCAAACACCACTGGCTCTCCAGCGACTGGAGTGATTGACAGTGACCAACTTGTCATCATGTCAGTCTATCACCCTTCTCTAACCTACTTCTCTTCTTCCTATCCCCTCCCTTTTGTGGGGCTGGTATAGACCTTCATGACTTATTATGAATTTAATTGGATTCTGTCTGGAATTTTTCAGGTTTGGCAACAGATCTCTAAACCCAGAGCCTGGAAAGGAACTTCCTTACAACCTGGGACACAGGGACAGGGTATCAGCTGGTCCTGGGGCCTGTTGTCTTTGGGATACTGTGAACCCGCATCTCATTTTGGTGGCTCATCTCCAGCAGTGGTTATGAGTGATGGGCAAGACAGAGACTGGCCAACCCCATGGCAAACCCAAAGGGAAGAGAGTGAACTTGTTCTTCTTCAGTGGAACAGTCTAATTCACTTGTCCTTCAGGAACCTGCCATGGAGGAAACGCATACCATCTGCTGAATTAGAGAAGGTTCTGAGAGAACAGTCACAAGGAAGGGGAGGGGAAATAACATGTTTTCCATCAAGAGCACTAACTCTAATCCCCAGAGCAAGGCAGAGAATGCTGCAGCAAACAGACGGATCTCTGGTATCTTGAGAAGAGCCCAGGAAGAACATTCTTCCTCCAGCCACCGCTCTACAAATATAACACAAACAACGGGAGGGGACGATATACCATATTTACTCGAATGTCCCCCCACCCTCTCAACTGGCACAGAGAACAAAGCCCCTTGTCTTATAATCACATACAAGGAAATCTCATTAAATACATTCTCTATCATTAAACTGCTACCAAAAGTATCATATACACAATAACAGAAATCAAATATGAAGTTAAGTGCAACTAATACCGAGTATGACTATAAACCATACGGCCCATACCTACCACAAAACACCCGTTAAGCATCACCATCAGTGCTGGCTCTTTTTTAAGTCATGATGAGCCACTACATAGGACACATTTTGACTTCTCTTCACTCCCACAACTGAGCTGTGCCTTTATTTCCCATTTACAATGATTCCTCTTTCTTCATCCGTCTTAAATGCCTGGCAAACATCAGCAAATAGGGTCTCAAACAGCTCACCCAGAATCCCTCTGTCACCCCCTCTCTCAGCCTGGCACATATGACTGGTGTGGTCCCACCCTCCACAAGGTGAAGCTGGACCAGATTGCCCTGGGCCTCATCTGCATAGAAATTTTTGGAGGATCCCAGGACTTGTGACAAGAACACCCACACTGCAGTCATGAGTGTGAGCATGGATCCTTGAGAGGCTGGGGCAGGGGACAAGGGTGTCTGCAGTACATAAGCATACCAGGCAGTCCTGAGTTATGGGGTCACCATGGCCTTGCTAGTGGGGCCCAGGCCAATGAGCTGTGGGCAAAATCATAATCCTTTGGTTTTGGACTAATACCATGCATAATCTGTACTACATACAAGTAGGTGCCAAAGTGCTGCTCAAAAGTGTGTTTATTTAGGAATATCTGTCCTAAAATTTGCGGCAGTTTTCAAAAAAGGTAACATGCATCAATTCTGAATGAACTAAAGGTATGGGTACAATGTGCAAACTGCTACAAGCATATTTAATATCAAGGTTATTAGACCAAAAGAAATCTCATGAGGTTCAATAAGGACAATTGAAAAGTCCTGCACTTAGGACAGAACAATCTCATGCACAGGCTGCGGACTGACTGGCTAAGCAGCAACTTGGCATAAAAGGACCTGGGGGTTACAGTGGACAATATGCTAAATATGAGCCAATAGTGTGCCTTTATTGCCAAGACAGTTAATGGCATACTGGACTGCATTAGTAGAAGCACTGCCAGCTGATCAAGGGAAATAATTCTTCCCCTCAATCTGGCAGTGGTGAGGCTACTTCTGAAGTACTGTGTCCAGTTTTGGGGTCCCCCATTACAGAAAGGATATGGACAAATGGGAGAGAATCCAACAGGGGGCAATGAAAACAGCTAAGGAGCTAGGGCCCCTGACTTCTGAGGAGACGTTGAGGGAACCAGGTTTATTTAGAGAAGGAAAGGCTGAGAAGTGACTGAATAGCAGCCTTCAACTACCTGAAGGGTGGTCCCAAAGAGGATGGAGGTAGACTGTCCTCAGTGGTGGCAGGTGACAGAAAAGGAGCAATGGTCTCAAGTTACACCACGGGAAGTTTAGGTTAGATATTATGAACAACTCTCTCACTAGAAGGGTACTAAAGCACTGAAACAGGTTACTCAGAGGCGTGGACGGTCCATCCTTAGAGGTTTTTAAGACCCAGCTAGACAAAGCCTTGTCTGGGATGAACTAGCTGGGGATGGTCCTGCTTTGAGCAGAGGGTTGGACTAGATGACCTGCTAAGGTCCCTTCCAACCCTAATTTTCTATTATTCTGTTACCATAGGGGCCCTCTTTGCCTGATCCATCGCCTAGCAAATTCTGTCCCTTGTGTGCATCATGCACAAATTCTTTGGGATTTGTTCTCTGGAGCAGGACACAGCTCCTCTGTGGGACCTTTCCCACTCCTCCAGGGATAGGAATAAATAATTATACACATGCCTTCATTTCCATGGTGCCCTATATGTAAGAATAGATTCAGGAGGGTCTTAATTTAGCAAATACAGCCTTTTCATTACTCTATTCCTCTTCTTTCATTGCAGGTGTGGGGCTCTACCCCAACTTCACCTCTGGCTGAAACTAAATAATGGGGTCCTGACCCCCTGCCCCTTGAGCAGTGGCCCTGGGGAGGCCACACTGAGGTCATTGCAGGAAGAAACCTTCTGCCACCTTGGCAGGTACACATGCTTTGGGGAACCAGCCCTGTACCTATGCCATGGTGATGGAATGATGGTTCTCCCACCCATGGGCTCCAAACAAGCCCATGTGTGAGATGAACCTGACCTTGAGTCTGAGGGCAGATCACCACCAAAAGCACAGACTGTCATAGGCACAGGGGAAGGGCTTTGTAGGTGCCATCCCAGGCTGAAACAAGCACTCAGGAACCCCCAGAGGAGATACTGAACACATAAGTATCCTTCTCTACTCCAGTTGATAACTGCAGCCCCCTCTGTCTCCTCTGTCCATCAGGCCATCATCTCCTACCCCCTCCTTCTGCCTGTGACTCCTTCCCTTTCCCTTGCTCATACAGTGACAGGGGGGTAGGAAGCATCAGTCTCCTCAGGTGCCAGGGCTCCATCACCACCATAATATTATAATATTATTATATAAATAATATAATATGGCAGGAGTGGGGAGCCATATTATATTGGGTTGATGTTCAAGGATAACAGGAACCTGAGTGGTGGAAATACACACACACACCCACCCACATCTACCTCCAGCATGGCCTCCCCTTCAACACTGGCCACTGCATGGCTGTGACTGTCTAGTCCCAACTCCAGCCCAGCTCTCAAAACACATCCAGGCCCTTCCACACTTTAACATTATAGCCAAGCTGTTCTCAGTCTGTAGGAGACAGTCACACTTCTGCAGATACAGGAGACACCCAAGTCCCACCTTCACTGCAGCTCAATATGGCCTGGCCCTGCATGCCTGCAGAGATTTATGCTCTAGAGGTGACCACGACGAGCTGGTGCTGCTGGGGACACCTCCGCTGGGCACTGGACAGCCCTGCTCAGTGGGTGGGTGTGTGCTGGACCCTCTGCCTTGGCTGCTATTCATGGTGAATCTCAGGAACTTGAGAAGCCTGGCAAAGGCCTGGTCTCCCTGCAGGGAGGGACACTCTGCTGCTGTGACTAGACTCTCAACCATACAGGCTTTGACAGATGAAGCCATAGCTCTGCAGAGAGAGACGCTCGGCTGTTTCTGTGGCAGAGCCAGTGGGACAGGTTACAGGGCGCTGCTGTGTTTCTACCGCTCCTGGAGTCAGACCATTCCCAACCCTGAGACCAACAACTCCTAAGCTTTGCAGAACCCTTCTGAAAAGAAGGCTGAATGCTCCATTGCATTTGGTGTTGTGAGTGTAGCCCAGGTGTACTCAGATAAGTACTCCCTCCTCTGATTGAAGGGGGACTGTTAGCTGACAGGTGTACTGTACGTAAAACTGCAAACCACTTACAGTTCCCCTCTGTCCCTACAGAACTAGGCCAGGACAGTTATAAAATCTTACTATGTACAAATTTATTAATATGCACAACATACAGGAAGAAAAAATAAAATTAACAGCACACACACATATACATACACACTATTTACACACATATAAATTGCTATACGTCTATAATTGACTTCTGGGGTATTGCTCTGAAAGGCCTTGAACCCACATTGGTAAATAAGAAATCTGGAACAGGTAAATACAGGTAAGTTCAGGTAATCAGTGAACAGACTTAGGCACACCCAGATAAATAACGGCAACAGGAGGATGGGGGGGTTCAACAAGATTTTATATATATAATACATATACACCCCCCACACACATAAAACAAACAAACAACAAATGGTTATTAATGACAAAATATGAGGCACTGGATACAAAATACAAGGTGCATACTCTCCTTTACAGTATCAATATTACTGTGATTACTAGAACCTCCTCTAGGGGAAAAGAACCTGGGACCAGCACCCAAAAAAGGGCAGGCTCCCAATACCTCCCTGCCCGTGGTTGGGACCCTTATTCCTCAGGGCCCTTTCACAGTTCCCCACCCGCCCCTTCCAAGGGGTCTCCTCCCCTGTGGGAAACCCTTGCCTGATAACTCATGACTCTGAAGCCATAAAAGGGGATCAGCACTCTTTCACCCAAACTGCTCCTCACTGCCAAGTCTCTCAGGCTCCAGCTCCATCCCAGCTGCCTGCCTGCTAGTGGCCCCAAGCAGTCACATGCTCCTGAAGGCTACTGCCCACTCACTGGGGTTGGAGGCTGGGCTGCCTTGTGCTATGCCAGGGCTCCGTTCACTCTAGGACCCTTCCTGCAGAGAGATCAGTCCTGCACCCTGGACCCATGCCAGGAGTTAGAGACCCAAGCCACTGCTATCAGGTCCCAGGGTCTGAGTTCCACCATGCACCAAGGTCTTGGCCACTTGCCAGGGTTGCAAACCCTTGCTGCCTTTTACAGCTCCCAGGATCCAGTTCCATGCAAGTGGCACCTGCACCGTGCCCTGGCCACACGCCAGGGGTTACAGACCCGGGTCTCGCTCCATGCAGCATCACCTACACCGAATCCTTGTGTGCCGCTCTGTGCGCCATGTACTGGAGCTGGAGTTAAACTCAGATCCCCCACTGCCGTGGGCAGTCTTCTGGAGTTCTTCAGGGGCAACAGGAACCACCCTGCTGGGCAGCTCATTCCAACTCCTCCTAGCTCTGCTTCATTTTGTCCCTTGGTGCATCTGTCTCATGCAGAGCATGCAGCTCCTTTTATTCACCTCAGAGGCTCCACCTCCAGGGTCCTGTCGGACCTGGTAGAGCAGGGTCTCGAACCAGGTCCGGGGTTCCCCCCACCCAGCTTTGCCTCAGCAGGAGCGGGGCGAGCCCCTCCCTGCCTTTCCCTTGATTGGTGGACAGGCTCCACCAACCATAATGAGGACTGTCGGAGATGAGTGTGCCAGGCTGTTCTGGCAATTCCACCACATGGGGAAGAGAACTCCTGGATCCCAAAGGAGAGAGAAAAAAGTCCGAGGTAACCTGCAGAAGGGCATTTTAGGCCCCAAATTTCATCTAATCTCTTTCAACTCTTGAGTTGGTCCACCAAGAAACATATTACCGTGCAATTTCTGCTTCTCTTGTTTTCTGAAAGCAACCAGAGGCATTGGTGGGGTGGACTCCTACTCCCCCATTTCTCAGAAAGGTTTTAGGAGACGACTGACCAGGCTCCCACCAAAACGGACAGGACGAGTTGCCCTTCCAGAGTCTCTTGTAATACTGGAGCTTTTCTGATGGAACAAACTCATTCTCGTGTAACAGTTCTATTTACGTCACTCCTATTTACAAGAGCAACAACAATAACATCATCATATAGTCCAGACAGTTGTTAACATCACGCCAGTCATTTTTCCACAGTCACATTTGCCCAGTTTCACTTCAAACAAACAGTGGAGAATCTCAGCCAACTTGGAAACATTTCATAGTAAACCAGACCCTAGTGCAGAGGACATGCTGCCATCATCCCTTCATTCCTGGATTATAGTCTGTTCTCACCAAGCACCAGGAGGGGTGCCACTTGTATCATTAACAAGCAGGCCTTAGCACAATTTTAGTCATTCTGGTGAAGTACGCATACCTTTATTCTACTAAACATGTAGCAGTTGAACATCAGTACAGACATGCAGTACAGAAATGCAGACCACGGGACTATAACAGAAACTAGTGTTTTAAGGGACATATCAAGGTCAAAGTAGCCCCTTGGACTCCCACTGCACCTTGGGCAACAGTCCTGCCTATTTTGCTAAAATGTGGGCGTGTCCTCTTTCATACTGTTGCCAGTAGTCATGTGCAGTAGTCATGTGCACGGTATGAGCCAAAGGCAGGAGTGGGCAATTATTTTGGCTGAAGGGCTGCTCAATGACTTAAATCAGCTGTGGAGGGAAGAATGGAAGAATAGACCCCTTGTCAAACTTCCAAACCCTGCCCTTAACACACGCCATGCCCCCTGGTCACCATCTTGGGACCAGAAGTCCCACCCTGTCACATGATCCATGACACTCCCACCCAACACCAAACCTTGCCCTTTTCGCCATGATCCCAGAATCCCCTGCCCCTATCGCATGGTCCCCAACGTAAAAGAAACTCCACCCCTGGATTGGGAAACACTGACCCTCCACAGGGTCAGTATGTTGGAGTAAAGTGCATGTGGGGGTGTGGTAAGGTGTCAGGTGTGTGACTAGCAGGTGGGTATGTGTAGGAGGCTGCCCAAGTGCTGGGTCCTGGAAGCTGGCCAGGGCGAGGAAGGGATAGGGGGCAGTACAGCAAAGCTTGCCCAGGCAGTGCAGGTATCCCCCGTTCCAGCCTACTGCTACTCCCTGGTGCTCTGCATGGGACACAGCCCCACCCACTGCCACAGGGGCAGCCCACACCACACCCCTACCTGCAACTAGCCTACACTCCTGCCCCATGGTCCAGCATGCAACCACCCTGCACTTCCACCTGCACCAGCCTCAGCAGCCTGCCACCCATTCAGCTGCCCATAGGGAACTGCTGATCCCGCTGGGTGGGTGGAAAGTGGCAAGGAACTGGAGCCCCAGCTGCAGCTACCTCTTCCTGCTCACTGCTGCTTCATCAGCAGCCACAAGGAGCCACATGTGGCAAAGCCAGGCTGTCTGCAGCCATCACTCCTTCTATCCAGCACAGACTGGGGGGGAACAAGGCCAAGCCAGCCCACAGCATGTGGTTTCCAGCAAATCCCAGGAGTTGCACATGCCAACAAGAAGCAGCTCCCTGCCAGCATGCGTGGCTTCTGGGACAGCTGGGAATGGCACACTATACAGCCAGGCCTTGTTCCCTGCTGGCATGTGTAGCTCCCAGGACAGCAAGGAACCATGTGCTGCTGGAGGGGCTCTGCCTGCTGTGGGCCACAAGCACCCAGAGAGTTAGCCACTACCACTTGTCCTGCTCCCCTCCCACCACCCCCCTCACCACTGCTTCACCCCCAACTCACTGTCACTTCCCCTTCCTTACCTGATGCCAGGAGCTCAGAGGCTCTTCCTCTCCCTGCTTCAGGAGGCAGAGGGAACCAAGCAGTTCCCCAGGTGGCTGCAGCATCAGCAGCCCAACCAAAAGCTGTGTGTGAAGGCTAGGGCCAGGGCCTTCCAGCAGACAAGGCTGGGAGCACAGCACAATCTGCCTTGGGAGGGGGAATTGGGTGCAGGCAGGGCTTGGCCCCATGCAGGGCACAGAAGGGGCAGCCAGGCAGGGCTAGATACAACTGGTGGGCATCTACCTGCAGGCCAGATTCAGTAAGCTGAAAGGGCAGATCCAGCCCATGGGCCGTGTTTTGCCCACCCCTGTCCTAAGTCATCACAGAACGAAACAATCTCAAAATGTGCGTTATAGCTGTGGTTAAGGCACAGCGTATACACCATTTTGGTGTGGGGAAGCCAAATAGGATATGGCTGTAGTTGCTAACTGAAAGCTGGGTTGCCTGGACCAAACCAAGACACCATAACAGTAGTGTAACTAAGACCTGGTGACCAGGGCAGCAGACCCAAGTCCTGACTTATGGCAGGGAAGGGCAGAAAAATACATAGGCCAATGCAGCCAAACACCCATCTTAGCAGCCAGAAATCTTCACCAACACTGTGCAATGCCACTGTCCTGGGAGCAACAGTGCTGCCAAGGGCTCTGAACAGACATAAGCCAAGTACTGTAGCAGCCACACCTGCAGCAAACTCCAGCTAATGAACTCTGCCCCAAGTTAGGAACAGCATCCTGATGGGCTCTGCTGTGGCATGCCTCCTGGTTCCTGACCCTGGGCTTTGGCTTATTTCTTTGGATTTCCCTGTGATTCTGTTTCCTGGCTCCTGACCCCAGTTTAGCTCTCTCCCTGGTCTGTGTCCTGTTTACTGCCCCCCAGATTGTTATTCAACATTTGATCCCTGGGTCCTGATCCTGGACTGTGCCATGGACTCTGCTTCTGGATTTCCCTCTGGTTTTGATCATATGGCTCCTGCCCTCTGACCCAGCCCCAGGTCCCAATTTTCCCTCAGTTGTCTAACCATTACACCAGACTGCCTACACCCCAGTCCCTTACAGGTGCTCTTATGTCTCATCCCCTCATGAAGGAAATGCACCATAAGGAATCATCAGCAAGAAGAACAGGGTCCAACAGAATGCTCTAGGTCAGCAGGGTTCCCAATCTGTGGTATAGGTACCACCAGTGGTACGCAGACTATCTGTTAGTGGTACACGTTAACAGATTTACTATAATTACTTTATATGACAAAAAACTCGCTGGTGGTACTTAAGGTTGTATTGTTTTAAATTGGTGGTACACAATCATTCAGTTTGGGAACCACTGCTCTAGATCCTGCCACATTCCACAGGGATTCATACCAGTCCCTCTTTGTTTTCAGCCGATCTAAGACAAAAAGAGATTCTGGAACAACAATGCAGATATTTCAAAAACTATACCAAAAACACTGCTGAGAGCACCAAAATTTCTAGTGGAGATCTGGCCTTAACTTTTATTCAGTGGTTTGAGGCAGGACGAAGAAAAGCCATTTTTTCAGGAAAAGATAAATCCTTTGAAAATCTGATAAATACATATACTTCAATTTAAAAGATATTAAACTGCTGGTAGTAAACTGATGCTTTACTTTTCAATATTTCATATTTAATATGCAATTTCATATTCCTTACATGTCTCTCTCATATTCAGTAGCACATATAGCATACAAACTTTTCTAAAATCTATTACAGACCATAAAAATAAATCAGCATCTAAGTCACTTTTAACACAGGTCAATCAGGAGAGAGGAACACACACCAATTTCATTTCCGGTACAAAAGGAAATTCTTGAGTTTGCAAAACATATGAATATAAAGAACGGGTATTCAAAACAGCTCAAAATATACACACATCATTTAACAGTGTAGCTTAAAAATGCAAGACATCACACAGAAGAGGGGTTGTTCCCATCCAAAATCTCCTGAAAGTCCACAGGAAACAGTGTTTGACTCAAATAGCAAACATATGCTGACATGCTGCAGGTCCACATGCACATCACTGGCCCACTAGCCAGCAATCCTCAGGAATTACCCAAAAGAAAGGTAAATTATACTCAAGCAACATCATTTTTTGCTGAGTGTTCAGTAAGAGCAGTTCATTGTCAAAGCAAATACAAGTCACTTGCTCCCTAAACTAGTAAATAACTGTTCCTATCTCTAAATAGAAAAGGTCTAAAATGTCTTCCACAACAACAAAACAGGAGTTCTCCTATTCACTGCAGATCAAACCAAGAAATGAAGCTAGTCAAAAAACTTATCAGCATTTTAAAAAAATTGAAAAGACTACTCACATCTGTGTGGTTAACCAAGCCAATAAAGAAGAGACTACATCCCTCATCCCTATCAAGATTTAAACGGAACTTAGCACCGTTTCTTGTTCACTTTAAACAGGCAGAAAACTGTATTTGAATTCCACCCACTCACCTGTAAAGTTTCACACCTGTCCAAATCCATAACATTCTTAATATACTGCATTTACTCAAATATAAGACAAGCCACGCATGCCCGCCAGTTAGCATGGGGGGAAAAACCCCTCATCCTATAATCACACACAAGGAAATCTCACTAAAACTACCACTGAACTGCTGCCAAAAACAGCAGATGCTCAGCAATGGAAGCCAACTATGAAGTTTATTAAAATACAATTAACACTGAGCATGACCATAAACACGTAGCTCACACCAGGCTAACACGCTGATGGGAACCTACCCCACAATTTTTTTAATTTAAAATTTCATTTCAAGAGCCAAATCAGTTCCAAATTCTATTGGACAAAGCCCACCAAGTCAAGTTACAAATTTCAACTGGGCAGAACTCAATCATTTAAGTCTATATGGCTCTGCCACTGGTCAAGTGTCCTCCTTCCCAGACCCATCAGTCTCAGTCTCCCCAAATTTGTGGCAGGCATTCTAAATCCAAGCCCAGGGACCCTGGGGTTTGGATGCCCCCTAGTCTCACTTGCTCCCAATCAAAAGGTTGGGGAGCAAGCCAGGGGAAAAGCAAGAAAGCCGGCCCCGTTGCCACAAAATTGTGCAGTAGAGTTTCCCAGGAAACCCACAGGGTCAGCCTGCCCAGAATGCAAAGAACAGGTCTCACACTGAGAGAACCGCCTTGGGGAAGTTGCAGTGGTCACAGCACACATGGAATGCAAGGGACAGACCTCACTCCGGGAAAACCACTTTCTTGATTATGGTATCTCCCCTGCCTGGTAAGTCCAAAGCCAAAGGATAGGTTAGTGCAGCCCTTCTAAGAAAGGTATATTATACTACCCATTAAGCACAGTCCCCACAGCACTGAGTCTTTTTCAAGTTATAGTGAGGGGGCTGCCAGGGGAAGAGATGGGGAGGGTAAGGGGACCTCCCCGCTTTCCCTCCCTGAGATTTATTTTTCCTGCTCTAGCAGATGAAGGGGGACAAACTCAAGGCAAACATCAAATAACTAGATTTTACCCCTGAAAAACTGTAACAAATGTACATTTTCCATATAAAAAGTCTAATTATTGGGGGGGTCATCTTACAATCAGGGTCACCTTCTATTTGAGTAAATATGGTATATGAAATCCAAATGAAAGTCTTGTCTAAACAACAAATTCTGACTTTTTATTTCCTTGAACCACTATGTCAGGTTTGGGGGGGCGGGGGTGTTTAGTTTGTTGAATTACTTCAGACTAATACATTTATACTACTATAAAAGAGGAAAGAGAAGAACTCTCTTAAAACATGACCACTGTGATAAAAACTTCCTTAGCAACAATTATTGTTGGCTGTTGTCAAAAGATTAACCACAAAACTGAAAGTAAGCTTGCAAGAGTTGCAACTGAATTACTGAGCATCCCAATATGTAATAAAATACAAAATTCCAAGTTATAGATTTGAGAGCAGATTTTTAATATAGAAGTGAACCGATACATCTGTCCCATACCAAATCGGCACCAATATAAGGAAAATTGACTATATAAGCAATCGGCTTTTTTTTGGCTGATGTAACCAATAATATGGCCGATAAATGCCCCGTGCATATGTACAGCACAGCACGCAAGCGGCCAGGAGTGCAGCCCAGCAGCATCTGTTGTGAGGGAATTG
>NW_017728931.1:15843972-15862715 GCF_001723895.1 Crocodylus porosus | reverse complement strand
GGGGGGGGGAATGGAGGTCCCCAGGGTGAGGGAAGAAATGGGGCAGGGGCAGATGCTGCACAGATGGGGTGGAGCAAAAGATGGAGCCATGAGCAACTCGTCTGGGGGTCATGGCTCCCACCGTTGCACACACTCTGTGTGCAACTCGTCTGGGGAGGCAGACTTGTTTATCTAACATCAGCTTTTTGGTGTATATGCTGAAGCGTAAGGATGAAAGGCTGGATTCTAGGATCATCTCTCATATTAATGTTCCAAACATATTCCTGAGATATTTATTGTCCCAGACCTTTACAACATCCTTGAAGTTTTACCTATTCACCTGTGGATCCAAGAACTCAATGGTACCAAGGAAAGTATTAACACGGAACAGTAATTCTGTAAATAACTGCTGCAGGGAATCTTGCCCTGCTAAATAACACAACTGTGATTCCAAAACAGGTGGCGGCAGTATGCCATTAAAATGAAACATCATTTCATAGACTATGGGAAATGTGGGTATTTACAAGAAAAACTCCAAATGTGACTGGCTCAGCAAGAGCTCAGATCTGTTACAGAAACAAAGGGCATCTTTGTGCAGCCAGGTATGCAAATACAAACTTGGCCCAAATCTTATCAATTCTTCAGCTAACTGTTGCCTTGCTTAGCAGCAGACATTCATAAGGCTGAATTCAGAAAATTTAAGTTTGGCTAAGTCCTTGAAAGAAAGAATGTACTGCCATCTTTTCAGAATCAGAATCTGCTTCACCCATCTACCCCTCTCAAAGCTGCATATGGTTCTTTTCCCTCTTTTCTTACAGTGCAGGGGACTGAAGTGGAGACAAGATAGGTAAACTGAAATCTTACTAAATATTTTAGATAGTAACTAGGTTACTACAATTCTTCTCTTAACCATCTCTTGTTCAACTGCTACAGAATGCACAGCCTTAATTCTCAGATTCCTGCTGCTCCACCCCACTTCCCAAAATGGGAGTACTTTAAGTTTGTGCTTAACTCCCACTGTATTCAACAGAAGCCTCTCCTGAACTGGGGCCTTAATAAGGACAAATGTAATGAAAAGTGTTACACTTCCAAAAAATTGTTGTCTGCCCAACTATGTGGTTGAGAACAGAGCAGAAGCAGAGACTTGCTGTACAGTACTGATGAGAAAGTGTAAATTATCCTAGCCTCTTCAGAGTCACTGCCAACCAAAGATGGATGTAATAGTGTCTGGGAAATTGAGGGAAGAATATAAGCTAAAATTGAGACTCACATCATGGCAACCCCCACTCAGACAACAGGAAGAATTTGGTCAGATTCTTTAAACAAACAGCTAGATATCTTTCAACCTAGATATCTTTCAACATTTAGTAACAAAAGGCTTACACAATTCTGTTATTTTAACTAGCAGTGGGCTGGCCCCTGCCCAGAGATCAGCAGCCAACATGGAATGCATCTTCCCCTCCCCCAAACACAAAAACCTTTTGAAAAATTAATTCATAATAAAATCTGTTTCTTATGCTTCAGTAGCAAAAAATGGTCAAATTTAAATGTTTTTCTTTTCTCCCTCCCTCCTCAGCCACAACACAGCATTCTACACATTGTAAGATGCTGACAGTGGCAATACGTAGGGAGCACAAGGGAGTGCATATGCACTCCCCGAGAGCACCGGTGCACCCCCTGATAGGCCACACTCGCTACTTAGGCAACAGGCAGGAGGGGCAGGCAGGAGTGCCAGTGCCCCTCCTGATAGCACTGGAGACATGACTCCAGCCCAGCTGTTGACCAGTTGCTGGGGTGGCATGTACCCCCCTGACAAAGGTGGAACCAGTTCCCCATGCTGACAGGTCTCATTTAAATGCAATTTTTACTGGTGTTTGGGGTGTCTCCGTGCTTTATACTTTTTCTGGAAGAATACTCTCTGCTGCATAGTTCCTCTCTAGTTTCACCCACAGTTTCCCTGAGGGCATCTAGTACACTGAATGAGATATACCACATTCATTATATACATGTACAAGATCCTTGATTCTGGTAGTTTTGTTGTGAGGGACATTGATTGCTGTGGGGATGGAGAAGTGTTGACAGGTTTTGCATTTACTGTTAAGGCAGGGTTGTGTCCCATTTGGAGTCCACTGATCAGTTTATGTATACCTTTTGATCTTTACATTTTTGACAGCTCACAAACGAGCCATTTTCTTTCCAGATTATGTCAAGAGTTATCATCTATCCTTGGTAGAGTTTCAGAGCTGGAAGGATGTATGTTGTTGCGGGATGTATTACATGGGCAGATCTGGAGGGGATGCAGCAATGCAGTCACACCCTTCTTTGTATTACATGTGAGATCTCAGCATGGGATCTGCCTCAAGTTCATGCTTTCCCAAGCCCATAGGGTGAGCACTGCTGCTTCAGTGGCCAGGTGTCTTCTCCTTTCCTTTGCTACTGAACGGGGGAGGAGGTGGAAAGAGGGAGGGGAAGCGAGAATAGCAGCAGCATTTACTGCGTGGGTACTGGAGCCACATGGAAGCAGAACCTCTATGCAGACAGGTCTCTGCCATGCTCATTCAGAGAGCTCAAAACTCACTCCTCACATGGCAGTGAGTTCAGAGCTTGCACAGCACAGCCAAAGTGGGGGGGGAGGGTGTTTGAAGCCAAAGTAGCAGAGTTTCATTCCCTCTCCCCCGCCATCACCTCGTTCCTGGATCTGCTACAGGTATTACAGGTCTAGAAAAAAGGAAGTAAGAAGGGGAGGAGGAAGGGAACTATGATGGGTAGGTGAGAACAACATATCATATTTGTCTACCTGAAGTTGTAGTCTAGTGTACCGATAAGGTTGTAATTTATCCCTGCTAGCCAAGACAGACAATACAATTCTAAAATAAAAAAAAAAAAATTAGAAAAAACAAAACAAAACTTGTGCAATGTTTCAGGTACATTTTATAAACCTAAGTTCATTCTTATTTAAATACACTACCTATTAACTCAGTTCATCCAAAAAAAAACCTCTGCTAGGAGTCTGGTCCAATATCTCTAGGCATCTGAATCAGGAAATAGTTTACCCTTTCACAATGCCTCCTGTTATATGCAGCATAGACAAGATTTCCCAAAGCACTAGAGAAACCTCCAAGGAGGATCCAATGATTAAATTCAAGAGTCTGAACTTGTAATTTCTGATGGTTTATTCCAGGAGGAATGCAAACTTTTTTTTTTAAAAAAAAACATATTCTTACATGGAGCATAAGCTTTGACCAATGTTCATTAAGAAGGACAGGAAAGTTAAGCCCGTTCCTTATCTATAAATCCTTTCTAGGTTCCAGAAGGGACTGATTTGTTATACAAGCCCAAGGGGTCTTTTGTTCCTGAACTGCTGACAAATTGATAAAACAATCCCTTTTAGAGTTCATTTCACGGTCTCCACTTTTTCTACGAATAGCAGTTACCTAATGAAAAGAATAGCCTGGTGATCTAAGCTTTGGATAACATGTCATCTGGACTGTCATTTATAATAAAGGATACTTGGCTATTGACAAGCTTGTTATGCTACAAAGAGAAAGTTCAATATCATAAATGTCTGCCATTAAGCAAAGCCACTGTCAAGTGAAGAACCGGTAACTTTTGTGCTTTCGCTACATTAGTGTCTCTGGCTGCAAAAGATTTCCCTAATTTTTTAACCCTCTCACTGAGTTGGTCATACACAGCAATTTTACAAAGAAAATTCCTTCTCAGGAGGATCTAAGCGATGCTTCCCCTGTAAGACTTACTGAACTCCCTTCCTTTTACAGAATCATTTTTATCTTGCCATGGTGGATATAACACACCCAGAAGCCTTGTTTATCCAAATATGGCACAATTTAGAACAGAAGCTGAAGAAACATCACTGCATTCACAGACTTCACTGGAGTACCATTAATTCTAGAGAAGAGTTATAATGCAAGCATAGCTAGCAGATTAGTTGAGAGGAGGGTAAGAGGGAGGGGTTTTTTTAACCCAAGGTTTGGCTAAAGGTCCTCACAGCGAATCAGAAAGATGACTTTTAAATATTTTGTTAGCACATTTCCTATTAAAATACCAGGTGCACCTCACCTCCTAGGTACACAGACATAAAATCTTGCTTTACATAGGACAGAAGTTCTAAACCATTTTTATCTGTGAAGCCAGATCTAGGCTGAACAAGATCCAAGGCAAGTTAAAAGAGCTAAATTATGAAAAGCAGTAATGTAAGATATTACCGTGTTCTGTGGTTACAATAAACCAAAGAATAATTGTACTTTGTTCTTCTAAATTACCTTCCATCCAAATGCGTTACTATAATTAACTAATTAAGCTCCTGAGGTACAAGTTGAGTCTTTATGCACTATTTTACAAATGGGATAATGAAGAACAGAGTTAAAAAGATTTGCCCAAGGTCTGTAGCAGGATCTAGAAATAAATTCAAGGTTCTAAGTCCTGTTTTTTAACACAAGATTCTTTTCAACAACCATGTAAGATGCATGCTATGAGGAAGAATCATCTAGACCAGAGGTTCCCAAACCTTTTCTTACTGCACACCCTCTTCCAGATTTATCAGCTGCCCAGACCCCTACCAGCATACATTTTATATTTTAACCCCTTAAATGCCAAGCATTAGTGAAATTAAATCCACTGTTACACAATTTCTCCCACATACTCCCCAGAGATGTCCCTTGATACCCTCTAGGGCAGAGGTGGGCAATTATTTCAGGCGGAGGTCAACTTACTGAGTTTTGGCAACCCATTGAGGGCCGCATGACAGGCAGCCAAGCGCAGATAAATATTCATTTTCTGCATTTTTAAGGGCTCCGTGGGCCAGCTAGTATGGCCTGGTGGGCCACATCTGGCCCACGGGCTGCATTGTGCCCACCCCTGCTCTAGGGGTACATGACCACAGTTTGGGAACTCCTGACCCAGATAAATAATCTCCTTTCATGTAAATTACCAAAAATTAATGCTGCCCCCTCCTTTTTAAAACTTGTCAAGGGCTCCTTGAGAACCAGGAAGGAGAGCATGTCAAAAGTGGAGGGAGGGATAACAAATGCATGAGGACAGACAGAGTTCTCCCTTGCCAAAAGTACTACTGTATAGGACTTGCAATATTACATCATATTTGGTGTATATTTAAAGTTGTATCTACCAGAGATGTGCAGTTATGTAAAAATCTCAGCTTTGATTTAAAGAAAAAAATTCTACTCTTCATCCTTAGCTGGAAAAACACTTTAACACGCAACTTGAGTACACAAAAGAGACTTCAAAACCAAAAGCAAACTAAGAGAAACCCCCACTTCAGTTCTACTTATAATCCATGGTTGTTAAAATACTCATAATTTTGGAGGCTTGGCTTAAGATTTTTGCTATCAATACAATAATTTTCTTGGCTTTTCTGCTCCTTTTTCAGAATAGTTCAATAGCAGTGGGCACTGCATGTGGATTAAAGCTTAGAGTAAAAGAGGCTCTACATGCTACAGCAGCTGCCAGTACACTAACATTTATGGCCACCTGGAACTGAGTTTAAACTCAATTCATATAACCTTAAATCCATGCCATTATCCTTTAACCCTCCAAGCTTCAGACATGGTATTCACCTGCTCTCCCGGTAAGATACAATGACACCAACTGCGCCTGCTGCATGCAAATTCACTTGTGGCACAGAGATGCAGTGAAGGAGAAATAAATGCTACTGCCCCCCTTACCAGCACTCCCCAAGCACAGGCCTCACTCACAAGACACTTTCTAACAACGAATAAAGGAAAAATCACTCCCAAGCCATAGAGGAGGAAGAGGGCAGGGAAGGAAAAAGCCTCAAGGAAACTTCCAAATCACAAAAAAGCCCCCAAAAGAGTCGATTAAATACTGAGTTTTCCACTGAATAGCAAAACAACAAAAAACAACTAAACAAAAAAGAGAAAGAAAAAAAACATTATGCTGCTTATTTACCACTAGGCCACGGTGATTAAAACCATCATGCCATAGTCCATTTAAAAATAAATTAAAAAATAAAATCCCATTTACTAGACAAAAAGAGCTTATTTTGAGGAAGAACATTCTTTTCCTTTTCCTTGACTAAAATTAATACACTTTACATCTAGAAGATGATATGCAGAGCCATGAAACGCACATACTTTTTACACTGAGAGAAAAGATACACAATGCTTCATCAATTTTAATTTAAATCACAAATTATGAAACTTGCCTGCCTAATAGTATAAAAAAGAATGATGGAAAGAGGCACTAAAGGTTCTAGCTCAGCTCAAGCTGAGAAAAAATACATTAAACTTGTAGAGCACTGGTATAAGGAACAATTTCAGTGACCAGGTCTATTTTCTATAAACCAACAGTGAGGCCACTGCAGGTTTACACAACTTATCTGAAAGCCACAACCTCAGATTAATCAAAACTGAAAGCAGCTATTAACACCCCAACCAAACAAGGTATTTATGACCAAAAGCCTCCATATCTCCCAGATATAGCAAGAAAGTCAAGTCTTCAAAGCATCTCTCTCATGGTTTGGACTGAAGGAACATTTCACTACGTTGTAAGTGTACAGTGTTTCTTTATTTCTTTTTAATGCTTTTGGGGGAATAGACTTTTTGTGCACAACATACAGTCAATAATGGTTCAGTGGGCTCAACCTCTGAAACAACAGGCAATAGGCTTGAATCTCTATTCTATGTTCACATCCCTTGCACATACAGGATTTGCTGTGTGGGATGATTCAATCATTCATTATCTCCAGCTGAACCCCAGGGTTGAGAGATTTTCAGACCATCTTTGACAGAGAATGGCAGAAAGTAGATTTCATTAAAAACTCTTTTTCCTTTTCTCAGCAATAAAATAATCCTGGTATCCTGCTCAGGAAGCCTTTTCTAAAACTTGTTAAAAACAGTCTATAGCAGCATGTGAGTTTTAGCCATAAGCTGAATGCACCAGGGGTGCCACATTTGCTCACACTGTAGCAGAAGCAAATGCTCACAAACCAGTTCTCTAGTAGAGACACAATAGCTTGCTAGAAAACACAGCGTTCTGGTTAATGGATTGGTCCTTTATGTAGAGCAATGACTGCTTCTCTCCCCATGTATTTGCACGCCAGTATGTACATTTCAGTTTTGTTCTGCAAAATACTGCTTCCTTCACTTGACATATACATGCACATACACATATGTACAATCACCTGAAAGAAAATAGCCCACATAGGGAGAATTAACTGCATCTAACTAGGAAGACACCACTTGATTCCTAGTTTTCACAAAGAATGGGGCTTGGGGTAGGGTCCAGGCCAGGGCATGTTTAGAGGGGGAAGGGTATCACAGCAGCTGGGCCCCAATTTGTACCAGAAGACAATGACAGAGCCTGGTGTGGAGGAAGAAACAAATGGAGGTATATGTAAGGTTGGCAATGAGAAGGCAGAGACAGAAGTCTGGAGCAGAATGTGCCCAAATACTGCTGGATCAGATCTCACATACACACATCCTCAGCAAGCCCTGTCAAATATCACTAATCATCACCTCTGGTATCCAATAACATCAAAAGTCACACATTTTATATTATATGTCTACCACATCAGTATTTCAAACCCCCAGCACATGACTACGCAGAGTATATTAGAAACACAGGAAAGCTACTAAAACAGTACAATGTCTGTTAAAGATGATGATTTCAATCACAGGCTAAAATAGGTAGGTTACTTTTTAGGGGTTAAGGATAAACTACAGGAATATTTCAAGAGGGCTTTGTAAGAAGTTACTGGGAACTTTTCATGCAGCTTTCTGCCATTGCAACTAGATGATTTAGTACCCTAAAGTGAATCTAGCAATATAAGGGTCAGGCAGAAAAAATCCCAAGCAAATCAGCACAAATCAGTATTACAGGAGGATAAAGAGGGAGAGGGAAACTCTGAATTTTAACACTTTCTTATAAAAATATTACAAATAAAAATGTGCAAATACAAAAGCATATGGCTCCCCCAGGGACTGAACAGGAAACACTCATCAGTAATGAAATCACCAGATCACTAGCTGTCTTCCATCTTGCCAACTACCCTCACCTGCAACTGACAACTCTGGTCCACATTTTGTTGCAAGGTGCAGTGTTCAAACTCATCAAGACATGCTCCCGGAACAAGAAGCAGAAGAGTTGGAAGATGCTGTCGGAGCTGGCCCCTGCGTGTTGGTTTCTGCAGCTGTACAGGATTGCCAACTTGGTTTTGTCCAGCAGGAATCTGGCTGAGCAGATCATGCATGCTCCCTTCAGCCTCTTTGTTTTCTCTATCCTGTACTGTCTCAGAGAAGTCCACATTCAGTGTGCCACAAAGGGCACAGAGGGCAGCAAAGATTGGCCACAGCCAGGGGCAGTCCAGAAAGGCACAGAAGAGAGTCTCCTCCACCTCCTCCTCACAGAGAGGAAAAAACTGACACTGCTGGGTCACCAAGGTGGTAAATAAAAAATGTGCCCTGGCCAGGGACCCCTGCACAGCAGCCACCACTGCTTCTGGCAATAGGAACTGGTATAGGGTGTGCCAGGCTATGCAGGCTTGCTATGGTGTTGCTGCTATGAGGCACTGCCTCCAGGTCACATCAGGGCAGGCAAGGACATGTACATGATGCACTTAAACTGTCTACATGGAAAGTGCCTTCACAGATAAGACCTCAAAACAAACTCCACCACTTTTATCACTGGGCACAGGAAGTGACAACAGGATACCAAGTCCACCACTCTCAACACTATCCACAGCCAAATGAAATGAATAGGCAGTGATGTGGCTCTGTCTAGTCAGTTGCCATCAAAGAGGGCTGCTTGTGTTCAGAGGTAGTCCTCCCCAGACAGCAAGCACATTTACGGGGAAAACAGCTTTCATTTCAGCTAAAAGGCACAAAGCCAAACAGACAAAATAAAGGCACAGCCAGTTGGCCATGGCTGTTGCTGAGATCCCAGCAGACCAGGCTGAGTTAAGGAGGTGGATCAGTTTGATGCATGATCAGACCAAGGAAGTGATGAGGCTTCTGGAAGCTCTACTAAGTGTCCCCCCCAGCAAAGCCAGGTTATGAACCAGGGACTCCTGCAGCAGCTCTGGAAATCACAGGTGCCTGCCTGGGGCTCTCAATCAGGAGACCTGCCAGTACTAGGCACAGCTTTGGTAGAACGGCAGGTGGGCATCCCAATAGGGGCAGTCCGGATCCAAGAGGAAAATTCCCAACTGAGGTTTGGGAACACAGGAAAGCAAAGGCCAGCCATTACCAGGGGAGGGGGTCACCAAAAAGCAGGAGCTGCAGGACTTGCAAGCGGAAGGCAGATACCATAGTCTAAAGGGAGGGAGAGAGGGACCTCTCTCTCACCCCTAACCATTTAAACATTGCAGTTCAGTACTCCAGACACTTAGAAGGCAAGAAGTGTGTGTTATATTACACTAATAAGCTGGGAATCTCTTTTACCTAATGATAAAATGTTCTTTACCATAATCGTGTATGAATATAAAATAATGGGCTTCCAATATATGTTTTAAAATCCTGCATATAATGAGACTTAGCTTTATTTTTACATGGTATTTTTCATTCATTAAAATTAGTACAAATAAAGCAAGGAGAAAACAAAATTGAAGACCACCCTCCTCTAGTTCCGTTAGAAAAGCCTGAAATAAAAGAACAACAAGTAAGGTGTTTTCTTGCCTCAGGCAAGGAGCTGTGAGAATTCTGCTTTCTAAAACAAGAAAAGAGGAAACTCCCTCCTTTTTTATGCAGAGGGGGAGATGCTTTTTCCTTCCCATTTCCCCACCCCTTGTACTCTAGGTCTTTATAATATAAACAGAGTTAGAGCTTTTGCCAAATGACTCTTTTATTTTTGTGCTAGTTTTGAGGTTGTACAATGCACTAATGCTAATTAGCAAAATTTGCCAGTTGTGTTTACATGCATAGTATACACTTCAAATACATTATAATTTTTCCTTCAGATTGACAGAGTGGTGACATTGCTTATATTCATCACAAATGCAAAATAAATTGTTAAATTCTTACATTTGGCAGAACCTAAACAATTAAAATATAACTAACATGTATAGACTTCCCTCAGGCTGCTTTTATACAGGTTGCTTTAATTCATTTCCATTTATTCTTAGCTTTTATTCTGTTCTTGGGCCAAAGCAATAATTTAACTCAATGCAGCTAAAATATATTTAAGAGAACTTGCAAGTAAGTGTTAGGTAAATTTCTTTTCTTTTTTGTGGGAGGCTGAGAGAATATTTAATAATGTGAGAACATGCGGAGAAAAGATTGAGCAGCAGCTCAAGCCTGGAATGCCTTTAAAACTTGCAATGCACAATGCCACAAAAGAGCAAATGATGCATGTGTTGATATGCAGCTGGGAACAGAACTTCTATTATACCTTTGGGCTGGTGGTGGTTTTAAACTTTTTGATGCTGAGACAGTTTCTTCCCTCTTATCTTTATGTTTCCATCATACTTTGTGTTTCCCCCCTGCTCCCCAGTCTCACTTTGATGGGGAGGTGGGAAAAATCCACATTCCCATCCAGTTCTTGTTGATTCTCGTGGACTGTTCTAAATGAAATTGGTTTCCCAAACATACAGCAGAGGACCACTGGATGCGTCGAAAGATCAGCAGACTAAATGCTAAGCAACTTAAATGGTTGGTGTGTACTGACCTGAAACATAACACAGCAATCACAAAATAAAACATCTAAAAAAAAATTACTGAGAATTCCAAATTAAGATGGGTTTTTAATTCACAAATCTACAATCCTAACTCTACATCACAAAATAAATGAAATCAAGAACTTTCATTGTTCTTTACAGATAGCATTTCATTCTTCCTTTGTAATAAACTGCAACTGTGAGCAAGCTCATAGTACACTTTGTTTACATTCAGCTAAACTTTAAAAATCTGATTCCATCAATGACCTCAGTTTGACATTAGTCCTCTTCTGGTTATTTGTCTAACTAGAGAAGCTGTTAGACATCTGATTCTATCAATGTGAAAAAGACTGCCAAACAAACTCAAATAGAAAGTTATTTAGCAGCATAAACTGCAGCACAACACTATCAGTGTCCTTTTTTCGGGGGAGGAAGAAAAGATAAAACTTTGGATAAAAGTTTTAAAAGGTGCTACATGGAAATTAAACAGTGAAACGGGTTGGGGAGGAGAAAAAGAATCAACAACAACAGAAGCATCCAGTAGGCCTGTTGACAACTCAACATCTGTGTCCAGGCCATATGTGCCTTACAGGTTTCAGTTTATAAAAGTTGTGCCCTAAGGCATTATACGATTAATTCACTATACTCTGGGTTTTCCTTTAAGCTTACACTTGCTTGGGATATGCAAGCTTCTAAAATTGCTGAACCAGCCAGTACTACACTTGAATTGAACCTTCAAGAGGTCGAGAAGCGGCCAGTATGTTACAAAATACCAGCATGTTACTTATACGCTAGATACACCAATCCTGAAGAGTAATATATCTGTGCAAATTAAATACATACATACATCTTTAAAGTAAGCGGGTTTTCTCTGAAATTAAATACATACCTTTCGTATATCAGATTACATTTAACCAGTCTAGTCCACTGCTCTGCTCCAAATGATAATACGTCCTTTTATTTTAACCAAGGATACTAATATTTTAATGGTAGTTATCCGATTCCACCATGGTTTACCTGGTAAATTGATGACTTCTATTAAATTACTCTTCTCAAAAGTTAACATAACTGTAACAGCATCTCTAGTTAGACAAATGACCAGAAGAGGACTAATGTCAAACTGAGGTCATAAGTATTTTTGTCCACCTATAATAAATCTGAAGGTAAGTTACACATGTTATTTTATGTAGACCCCTGTAAGACAGAGATATCATAACAACACGTCTCTCCTTCATCCCTTTTATCACACTTCTCCAAACACTGCCAAATTATTTTTCTCTGATGTAGCAGAGGGAATACACAGCAAAAGTCAAGTTGGGGTGGTTAAAATTGCAGCACATCTTGCCATTTATGGCACTTACAGTAACAGTAAGGCTTTCTGGATGTAGGTAGAAGAGTAGAAGGGTTGTATTCTCAGGAAGTTTCACACTGTAGTGCCTTGGGCCAGAGAAGGGCAGGGGTTCAACTGGTGATGATGTTGTAAAACCATTATGGTACCTTACATACACCATGGGTTTTTGTTTGTTGGTTGGTTTTTAACACTAACACAACCAAAAGAGAACAATTTTTGAGTATGTGGATCAGAATCTACTGCAGACAGCAATACTAGATGGCCTGACAAAGTTGTCTGGAGAGATTAAGGAAAAAAAATATCCATTCTTACCTGAAACTTTACTTTGCATCTAAAGAGTTGATGAAAATGGAAAAGACATACCGAGAACAAGCAGTAAACAACAAGCCACCCGGGTTTAATTATCTATGAAGAACTGCAGAGATAAATTGAAGAACCACTTGATACTGAGCCTGTGATCTGAGTTCACCAATTTACATGGATAAAGACCTGCTTCGCATTACATTAGCATGTGAATGAATTTTTATAACACTCATGATGTTATCTGAGCTTTACGTAATTTGGGGGTTATATGGTAAATGTTTCCATCTAGTCATTATAGCTGTTCAGCAGTTAACTCCAAGTATATTGTTTTGCAAGTAGAGAGAGTTTCCTGCAACCACGTGTGTAACACAGAACAAATGGTCAAATGAATTGTTGGGAAAAAACTGAAGTAAGTCAATTAAACCGTTGAGAGAAGGGAGGTGTGAAAATATGACAGATGTGTACACAGAAAGTATGATGCATGGAAATTAGGTCATTTGAAGAAATGATCACACCTTACGTTTTCACTTATTTGGGTTTTTTTGATCATGGGTGGACATAAGGCATTTGCCAAAAGTACCAGGACAGCTGGAAGGGTGGCAACATGAAAAAACTATGTAAAATAGTGGTGCAGTGCAGGAACTCCTCAAAAATGACATGACCACTGTTGCCAGTCCTGGCCATTTTCAAGGGGCCTAGGACAAGTTGCATGAGTGCAGCTAAAGCAAAAAGCCCCGAAGTCTGAGTGATCCACAAAGTGAACTTCTGCAGATGTGACAACTGGTCAGTAAAGGGGGTGGGAGACCCAGTATTTTCAGCTAAACCAGTCATATCAAATTTAACAGAGCAAATTACAAAAGGCCTCAAAATTGATAAACTTAATATATCATAGCTTTTACCTTCAGAATATTAATAGTAGTGACTAATGTAACCATTTTGCAGTGTGAGCAATAAAAGGTCTAACTGTAGAGCTCTCTTGCCTCTTTTGTCAGTAACCAACCTATTAGTTCACCTGTAATCCACATAATCCCATAGAACTGTGGATAACCCTAATAGTTGACAAGAAACCTAGATTAGGAAACAATCATTACTTAGTTCTGATCCATCTGCTATGCTATTAATAGCTTACAATTAAAAAGCAATTACATTGTGTCCCAAAAGTGCCCTTAAATAAAGTTGATTTAAGGGGGTAAACTTGTAAATAGGGCTGGGCCACACCTTTTGCCTGCTGCTACTTTGTACTTTCATGCTCCATAACACTCCTGTCTAAACTGAATCCCCAAGCTCTACCACCAGATAAAATAGTGTTATGTTTGTTTCATTTCCTTAAAATCCTCTTGTGTGGAAAAATCCTCATCTCCACTGCCTGCACCAAATTAGACAGCCCCATAACACTGCTGTTAGACCCCAGGAGTGAGACTGGGTTCCAATACAACAGAAATGCTTTGAAGCTACTTATGTGATAGCACGTGGTTGCAATGACCTTTAGACTGGATTAAGAATAGCCCTGAATGGGACAGACTGATTCTGGCTGCCTCTCTGTGGGAACAAGAGGAATGTAACTGTGGGACACTGGAATCTTTCATTGAGGAGGATGGCTGCTTCCTTCTTACCTGATAAATACTAGATGTCAGTCTTAGGCAACTCCTCTAGAAAATCTGCTCTGTTCCAAGACAGACATCTTACTTATGTACTTATAAGAATGTCATATGAAAAGCAGCAGCATTCTATGGAAAGGAAAATATAAATGAAGGCTTCAGATGTACTAAAAATGAGCTTTTATGCTTCTTTTTTTAAAAACAAAATTTCAAATTTCAAGAACTACTACTGAAAAACATACACTGAACAAGTGCCACTGAAAACTTTTTGGACCCCAACTCTCTCTAAATACAGTAAACGCCCTGTTTTCCTGCATGAGTGGGGAGTGTGTGGGTGCTGGTAATCTAAAAATGCCAGTTACCCGAGGCACAGGGGTTTCCAGCCAGATATGGAGCTGTGTAGGCTCACAATGCTAGTTTTAAACCATCTGATCCTGCAGATGCAGTATAAAGACTCCTCAGAAATAAAAAAAATGCCATTTTCCCTCCCTAGTTATTTGTAAAGCTAAGATGTATAAAACAACAGGACCTCAGAGGAGCTAATTAAGGGGCAGCAAAATTCTTGCTAATACTACAACCGCAGTTTTCCTCAACATTTGTAAATGTGACCCAAGGTCTGGGAGTGGAAGTCACCACCCATTACCAAGTCTCCCACACTGGAACATGTAAGGCCTTTAATCAGAGTCAGTAGGAATAACAAGGTGTAGATCTTGTATGTATGGTATGAAGTAGAAGACTGATCAAGTAACATAAGTCTTGCCAAAGTGGTTTGCATGATGAAGCTGTATGCCCTGCATTATGCTGTATTACAGCAGTACTGATGAAGGGAACATCTTCCAGGCTATTCATTTGGTTAGGCCTCCAGGAGAAACCCAATGTGTATTTTGTATTTCATCATACAGTCATTAAGTAGATCAAGCCCATGCAAGCGTAACAACATTAGTCCGTGAATATTTGAAGGCAAAGACAATGAGGATAAATTCGAAAATTAAAGATGCCTCAAACATCTAAAATGACTTCAATTACTGTAAGAGGAGGAAATACATTACGGATGGACAGTTATCAAGAAAAATCTATTAAGCACAGACATACATTTTTCTCAACCTCCATTAAGAAGGGATTTCTAGTTTTGGAATCAGGAGATTTCTCCAGACAGATACAAATTTACTGAAAACAGCAGACAAAATTCTATCCCAGAAAGGAAATTCTCCTACTGCTTTTATCAAAATTAAGTCACCTTCAGGTCTAACCTGGCTTTTCTGAAATGAAACATTCTCCAAAGGGCTGTGGCAGTCCAAGCAAGAGACAGACAACAGTCAAGCTCAGTCAGCAGGTCCCAGGGCTTGAATCTGGGGATCCAGTTAAGGCATTCTTCATGGTAGTGCAGCTTTGGTGTATTCAATTTTGATTCGGATTCAGCCCAATTCAGGGGACAGTGATTTGATTAATTGATTTGGATCACCGTCCCAATTCGATTCAGCCAAATTGGAAACTGAAGATTCAATTCCGATTCTGAGAACTCAGCCAGATACAGCTTTATATGTTTTTTCAAGAGTACCAGGCACGGCTCATGACTGCTGAGGTGGTGGGACAGATGGAGCAACCCCACAGGAGCACGGGGCGGGGGGGGGGGGGGGGGAGTGCAGGCAGCATGCTCAGCAGTGGACCTGGAAGCTGGGGGGGGCCACCCAGACCCAGGAGGCACCAGTTGCTGAGCCGGGGGGGAGGGGGGAGTTGTCCCCCGCATGGTTCGCAGCAGATCTAGAAGTGGACTGGAAGTGCTTCTGGTCTACTTTCAGGTCTGCTGCCAAGCACATGGGACTGCCCCACACTCCCGTGAGATGTTTCCATCTGCCCCACCATCTCACCATTCACGAGCTTCCTGGTACCTTGACGTATGTAGAAAAAGCATATAAAGATCTGTTTATGTCCAAACCGTCAAAACTCTCCGAATCAAAAATCAGCGTCTTCCGATTCAATTCGGAGAGATTAATGGGTCTCCTGATTCAATTTGGATATTTGGACACTGAATCTCCTCCAAATCAAATCAGAGACTGAAGCTTCACACCACCCTAATAACCAGGTTCCTGGTAGGAAACCAAGCAGGTTTCCTGCTTGTGACCTGACAGCATGTAA
Source organism: Crocodylus porosus (assembly GCF_001723895.1). NCBI lineage: Eukaryota > Metazoa > Chordata > Crocodylia > Crocodylidae > Crocodylus > Crocodylus porosus. Next base: position 15,846,703 of record NW_017728931.1, on the reverse strand, counting down.
TCAAACACAGACATTTGTGCCACATTTTATTTCTGACAAATCAGCATTTTCCAACTAGACAGTTTTATTAGAAAGCCCTACTTCAATTTAAAAAAAAAAAAGTTTAATTTTTCACCTTTTATGCATCTTATTTCATGCTTATTAAATAAATCTAACTGAAATTAAAAACCAAATCAACTTATTTTCCTCCTTTCTAAATATTTTGCAGTGCATTAGCCCCATATCTGTATACTCTGGCTTCCAGCTCTATAAGGCAATGTTTCCATACTATAACACTTAATGTTGTTTTCTTATGTTTAAAGCATTCTAAAAGCTTTTATATTCTCAATGTATTTTGACAAATATTTCTCTTCCCCTTCCTTGCCTACTGTGATCCTTAAAACTGCTTAGCAATAATGTTAGGATACTATAGGGCAGCTGCTACTTTAACTTCTAATGCACAAAAACTAGGTAGAGTACTCTGGATTGGTCAAAAAGAGTCTTGTAATTCTAGTTGTAGGAAATAAAAATGAAGTCTCCCTCTTGGCATTTTTCCTAGGCCCACTAAGGCACAACCACAGCAGTGAACCTGGTACCTCCCTAATCTCTCAATCACAGCTGGGTCCTGGTCATAAACAACCTAGCAGCTACTACTCCGTGGCACAGGTATGCCATCCTGGATCTGCCAATGTCCCAGTGGAGACTTCTTTGGGAACAGGCATTGGTTCCAGCAGGTTTTCCTCTACCTGCTACCAAGGGGGGGGGGGCCAGCGCTTGATCAACTTGGCAAGTACCTTCCACCTGCAAGCCCTTCAGCACCAGCTCTTTGCTGATGAATGCTTCCCCTGGTAATGGCCGGCCTTTACTTTCCTGTGTCACGCGGGGGACTTCAACATCGATCAGGAACTTCTCCTCTTGGATCCCGATTACCTCAGCTGAGGCATCTTGCTGCTCTTCTACCACTACCTTGCCTGATCTGTTGGGCCTCCCCCAACTGAGACTCCAGAGCAGGTGTACACCCCCCCCAAATCCACCTACCCACCAGCAGCACCTAGTGTGGGGTACTTGGCATTAAAATTCACCTCTGTGGCTTACAATTAAAACTTTTTTTTACGTATCCAAAATTATCAACTCACTTTTTCTTTTTACTAACAAGTAGGTAACAAACAATAAATGAAAACCTTACAGAGAAAACTTTTAAAAAAAAATCACAAGGTATATGCATTCTATAGCTCCTATGGCATCCATTCATTAGTGAGTGATGTGGATATTGCAGCTATTCTACTGACTGGTGGTACATTTTGTTTTGTGGTTGTAGAGACCAATGATAGACTTGCAGGTCCTGCCACAGTGGTCACAGGTGTACATGGTATTAGGGGCTATTGTACTGACAGGCTGTTTCCTTCAGTCATGTTCCTGTTCTCGAATTTGAGTGACCATTTCTCATAAAAATGTTGGACTCCATGAGTCAGAAGGGAGCGTCACTTTATCCTGTCTCCTGCTAAGGCCTTCCAAACATTTGGATCGATCCCAAAAGCCTTCATATTTTTCTTGCCCATAACTCCTACGTGAATAAACTGCATACCAGCTGCACTACCCCTGAGAATTCATACTATCCTGAGGCCATATAAGAGAAACAGAGATGCGATGCAATGCAGCTGCTCCTGGACATTGTTTCAGGACTTAATGCTCGGTTCTTGACGTTCAGTCCTGAAACACTGGCTTATGTAGGATCTACCGCCCCCTTACTGGGGCTGTTCAATAGGGATGTGTGAAGCAGGTCCTAATCAATTTGGATTCGGTCTGAATTGGGGATAGTGATTCAATTTGTTGATTCGGCTCACTGTCCCCAATTTGATTTGGCCAAATCTGAATCTGAAGATTCGAAGAATCAGTGATTTGGACATAAACAGAAACAGCTTTAAATGTTTTTTCTCCATACCTCAAGGTACCAGGCACAGCTTGTGAACACAGTGATGCTGGGGCAGATGGAGTGTCCCACAGAAGCATGGCCCCCCCTCCCCGCAACCTGCTCAGCGGTGAACCCAGAAGTACTTCCAGATCACTTCCAAGTCTGCCAGGAAGTGGGCAGGGCCTCCCCCCAGTTCAGCAATTGGCCGCAGGAGGACCCCAGGTGCCAACCCCCAGACCCAGGACAACTCTTCTGGATGGATCCAACATGCTTGCAATACATTTCTTTTTCCCCAGCAGGTGCTCAGGGCAGGAGACACACATTTGTCTGGTTGAAAGAAAAAAAATAATAAATTCTCCTCCATCTCTTTCAGTTCCTAGGACACTAGATAGATTTGTTACCCCTCTGCCAACAGGAGTCAGTGCTCACCCTGTCTAGTCACTATTGTTTTGTTTTTTTAAAGGACAAACTATCTTTCAATCAAGCAGACCCTGCTCCTCTTCACTGAGTTTGCACAGAGCTCTCTTCTGAGACCCAAGTGACAAATCACCTTTTAAAAAAGTTTCCTCCTACAGTACACAGGCACCTGTGATTTCTAGAGCTGCTGCAGGAACTCCTGGTCCAGAACCTGGCCCTGCAACAGGGGGCAGTGAGCTGAGCCTCCAGAAGCCTCATTGGGCCCGTCCAAACGAGCATGCATGTGACTTTTGCCCCACCTCAAAACCCTTTGAAGCAGGGCAAGAGGCACGTGCAGGAACGAAAAAAATGTTCCCCACAAGACCCGTGGATATCCCGCTCCCCCCAGCCCCCTGATCCCTGCCCTGCCTGGCTCCTCCCCCC
>NW_017728931.1:15839215-15843872 GCF_001723895.1 Crocodylus porosus | reverse complement strand
ATAGTTTAAAAAAAGAACACAAAAAACAAACCCTGGCACTTACTGGCAGCTCCAACTTCTGTCTGGCTGACTGGGGCCCCGCCTGCACAGAGCACAGCAGGCTGACAGCCCCAGAGGCCCCAGTCCAGAGGCCCTGGAGCCCCCCGGAGCCCCCCACCCCTGCTGCTAGGGTAAGTAGAGGCTTTTTCCCCCCCATTTACTTTTTCCATTTTCTTTTTTTCTTCTTTAATGTAAAGGTGCCTGCGGTTGTGGGGGCAGCCATGGAGGCCTGGGGGTGCAAGTGGAGGGTGGGGCTGGGTGAGGCAGTTATTGGCGGGGCTGCAGCAGCTGGCAGGGAATGGGGCCAGGTGGGGCAGCAATCAAGGGGCTGGGGTGGGGCATGTGGGACTTGCAGGGTGGGGGGTGGTAGCCCTTGGGTAGGGACCAAACTCCCTGCTGGGGGGCCATAGCCCTTGTGTGAGGACCATCGCCCCCGTGGGAGGGCAGCAAAATATATATTCATGAAACAGTATTTAGAGTTCGCTTCATTATTATGATAAGAGACATGCTTTAACACTGTAGATATATTGATAAAACATTGTCTAACTGACCTCTGTCTCTCTCTCTCTCTTTATAGTGGTCTTTCATTTTACTTGTGGAGAAACGTGGATTTTGGGGTATTTTACAGAGTGACTTTGGGATTTTTTTTTTTAAATCAGGAATTTTTTCAGTTTTCTAATAGGGAACACCAGAATTCCTGCTAGGACCCTGCCTGCTCAGACCTGGCACCTTGGACCTAGCTGGCTGTGGCTGACCTCCTGGTCAGCTGGGGCCAGGAAGACAGGCTTTGACAGTTCAAAGCAGGCCAATACACACAGAACATCTTTTGGGCGATAGCTGCCCAGATGGCCAGACAGGGGGCACGCATGGTAGCAGTGCTGCAGAAACCAGCCCTACAGCCACAGCCCACGGGCAGCTGGCCCAGAGGGGCAGATGCCTCTACTGGGTGTGCAGTCCCCTTCCGGGTCTGGTAGGTGTGCAGCAGGTCACAGCCAGGCAGCAGCCCCCACTGCCAGACCCCTGAAGTGGGTAGAGGGTGCAGGGAACTCTCAGGGCTGCTTCAGCAGTCCAGCTGGCACAAAGGGTAGTGTTCCCAGGTACCAACTGGCTGAGCCCCAGAAGCTCCTGAGAGCTGGTAGCCCTGAGCTACTTGCCAGGGTGGCTTTTTATACTGCTGGGACAGCACAGGTGCTGGCCCCAGGCTCCAGCTCCCCCTGGCTGCAGACCCGGGAGGAGCCAGGCAGGGTCATTTTGCCCCAAGTGGCACAATTTGCTCCACAACAAAGTGCACGCCCAAGCACGTGCACTGAGGCAAAAAGCCCCGGCTCAAATTTGCAGCATTTCTATTTGAGCTCCTGCAAGCACACATGCTTGCATGTGTGGACGCACCCACTGTTTCCTTGGTCTGGTCACACACTATCAACCTACTGGACAGCCTGGTCCATACATCTCTCAGCAAAAAGTCATGGCCAACTGCCTAAGCCTGTACTTTGTTTACTTAGCTTTCTGCCTCTTGGCTGCAGTGAAAGCTGCTCTCCCCTCAGATGCTCTTGCAGTCCTGGAGGAGACAACTCTGCATACTACAACCTTTCCCTGATGGCAGCTCACTAGACAAACCCACAGAACCATCGTCATGGCCCATTTTGCCAGCCATGGACAGCAATGAGAATGGTGGGTCTAATACTCTGCTGCCCATCAAGAACAGTGGTGGGATCTGCTTTGACATCCTGTCTGAGAAGGCTCTGTACATACACCCAAAGTATTCCATCCCTGTGCCCTCACTACCTACCCTGACAACCTGGCGGCAGCATCTATGAGCAGCAACACCAGAGCAAGCCCACCTACCCTTACGCAACTTGTACAAGTTTCCCATTTCCAGGAGAACTGGTAAACTCCAGTGGTAGCTGCTACATAGGACCTTTTCCTCCAGACACTTTTGTCTACCATGCAGACGTAGCAGCATCAGCTACCTGCCCTTCTGAGAGAAGGAGGTGGAAGAAACTCTCTTCTATACACTGCCCCCAGCTGTGGCCATTCTTTGCTGCCCGTAGTACCCTCTTTGGCACACTGGACTAGGGCATTTCTAAGACTGCAGACATTTTCTCTATAACTTACTGAATGCCCAAAGGTAGTGTGATCTGCCTGGCCAATTTCCTGCTGGCCTAGGCCAAGATGGTGACCCTTAAGAGGCTCAGAAACCAGAAGCCAGGGGCTAGCTCCAACAAGTCCCTCCAACTCTTGCACTTCTTGGTCCAAGCATATGTCACATTTAAGTCTGGACACTACTTTGCAAAAAAATGAGGACAAGTGTGTGTTGCACTGGGCCTTCAAAGGGGCACTCTGCAAAGTGGAAGATTGACAGTGTGTTCCACACATTGATTTTACTTGTAAAAAAGGTATGTTAATATTTTAAAGCAGATTAATAACTAGCATGAATGAATGACCTTTAGTTGGTCTGACTTCCTCCTAAACACAGAAGCTAAGATTTTATTACTGGGGACCCACCTAAATCACAGCGAGACAATGAGTTTTTTTGCAACCGCCTCACAGTGCGCAGAGCTGATTTCATGGGCATTTTGCCAGTCCCACCCCTTGCCATTGATTGACAGTGGGGCTCCAGCACCCACCCCCTACTGCTGACTGGCTGAGGGCACCTTCATTCAGTCTACCTCGCTATTGCTTTATTTTTTTGGTCGGTTGATTTCACAAGCAAAAAAACAGCCAATGCCAAATTTCCCAGGAATCACCGCCAACACTGATTTTTGTGGTTTCCACAATGTCACAGGGCACTTCCGCACCCCGCTCCTAGTGAGACTTGAACTTAAGGGGAGAGGTGTGTCACAGGCATTGAAGTGCCCTGCTCCTAGAAAGGACAGATGCCGGTTGCCAGGGCAACCGCAGTTTGGTCAGCTGACCAGAAGGGGGCAGGGCCTGGCCTATATAAACAAGCCAGGCTGAGGCCAGAGGCAGTTCTCCTCTGGCAGCTGAGGAAGTCGGAGCTCTGTTGGAGCAGGCAGTGCAGAGAAGCCCGATGGCCTGAAACAGCTCCCGTATGAGGAGACCAGGTGGAAGAAGCCCTGGTAGGGATTTGGGTTAATAAATTGCCTGATGGTTTAGAGTTTTTTAGCCAGGAGACTTAGCTTTGAGTTGCAGCCGATTGGCTTGTGTTATTGCTTTCGGTTGTTACACCGGAGGACCGGGTGAGGCTAATAGGGGTTGGAGGAGGCCTCAGTGGGGCTCCACAGTGGTGTGGAGACCCCGGTGCCAGAGAGAGCACCGCATCTAGGGGTGCACTGACCCCAGCCCTGAGAAGGGGCACAGTGCATTGGGGGCCAGGTACGGTCGAGGCCGCCTGAGCCCCATAGGAGGCGCAGACCCGAGGAGGGGATTAGAGGGGGCCAGGCATGGCTATGGCCACCTGAGCCCCAAGCGCAGAGATAGGTCCCAGAGCGGGCGGAACCCAGGGAGGGCGATCATGAGAAAAGCCCCAGGCAAGGCACACAGACAGGAAAGGCCCCAGTGCAGGCGAGGGCGCAAAGAAGGGCCCCAGTGTGGGCCACGAGTAGAAGACAAGCCCGGAGGGGGTCCGCGAGGGTGTGGGCAACAGTAATCGACTCAACAACGTCCAGTACATCTGACAGGCTTGGGGCGTGATATTAGGGGTGGTAGGAGCCACGCGTAGCCCAAGGCAGGAGTGCACAGAGTCACTGTAGAAGGGGCACAGACTGGAGTACATCAGAGGTACCGTGTCAAGGAGGAGGATAAAATGCAGCCTCCCTTAATAATCTTATCAAAGATGTGACGGGCAAGAATGAGGGTGCATCGACACTGACTTGGCACGGTAAGGGGGCACTAGGAGAGATCACAGCCGCTCCTTAGGACCCTGCCCTGTGACATACAATATCTGCAAAACCGTGATTTAGGTGGATCCCTATTTACTACTATAAGGCAGTGGCTCTCCATCTCTTTAGACCAGGCAACCCTTATTAAACTCCAGGCACCCCTCAGAAAATACCAACTCTTAGCTTTCACATGGGTTTTAACTAAAAAAATAAATAGAGTAACTCTCCTGTTGCAAAGAATAAGAAAGAATACAACAGGTAAGAAAGCTTTTAACACTAATCTTGCCTGGCATCCTGCAGCACCCCTGAAAAGGTATCAGGGAGCCCAGGGGCCATGGCACTGTGGTTGAAGATTTCTGGCATAAGGGTCCCACAGGGAATCCTGCTTTTTGAGCACCCCTGTTTATCTAAGCAGCTGCATTATTGTCAAACATGGTTTGACAGGTTTTACTTTAAATTAAATACCCTTTGACCTGAACTGAATTATCCCATCACTAGCCTCCCCCCACACATATATACTCCCTGCAGGCACTATTTAGCCCTTTATTATACTGCAAGGTCATCATCTGTCAGTTTCAAGTGACAAACCATCAATTAAACATTCTCCTGCATAATTGTCCACTGTATTTAGTACAACATAGTACTCCACAGCAAATTCTAGAACAGAAATTATCCACTTGACAGATTCAGAATAACACCTTCTATGCCCACCCAATTATGAAGTGGCAAAATAAAATAAAATAGTAAGCTGCTTTTTTTTTTTTTTTTTTTTTTTT
>NW_017728931.1:15832325-15839115 GCF_001723895.1 Crocodylus porosus | reverse complement strand
TTTTTTCATTATGGTCTCTGCATAGGTAAGCTCTACTCCTAGGAAGTCTCATCAGTGCAGGAAAACCCAAAACAACAAAAAACCCAGAAAAACCCACACCAGCTAAGTATCTGATCTGGCTACATAAATGGGATAAATTTTACTGGGTAAATGCTGAAGGGGGGGGGGGGCGGTGAGTGGGGAAAGGGCTAGCCACAACATCAGTGTACACAGGACCCAGATTCCAAGGAAAGAGTCAGTCCACAGCTGCTAGAGCTATTGGTTTGAGCTACGTGCAGGCTCCATAGATCTAACTGGGTTGGGTTGGTGTACACTAGTCACATGTTCACTCAATAAAATACAACAGGCTAAAAATCAATATTTTAGAAGTTTATTTTTAGAAGAACTGCCATTCTAAATACAGCTGTCCAGTAAACTATGAAATGATGAGCCGATGGGATTCAGGATTATAATGCAATTCACATCTGTCCTTTAAAAAGCGCACACAGTAACCATTTATTGGGAACCCACTGCTGACTGTATAGAAATTAGTTATTTTAGTATACTTGAAATGCTGTAAATGCTAAACAGTGTTATAAAATTATTCATAAAGGAAAGGGCAAAAAAATGTTGTTGACAAATGAGACTGCTAGGATACAACATAAAACTGGGCAAGGACATTCTTACCAATAGCTTCTGTTGCTGAAATACTGGAAAAGATGAGCAAAAATAGGACACATGAACTGCATAACAAGCACCAAACAGTGGGGCTAGTCATGACAGCTTATTAACTTGCATGTATGATTTCTTATCAAACAAAAGAAATACAAGTACTGTATGATCAAACTCTGATAGTATCACCAGCACAGGACTGACAGAAGTCTTCTGTATTAAGCAAAGTTGACAATAACCAGTGTTGCATGCTGGTAGTGCTAACTCTCGCACCCATCACTTCACTGAAGGGCAGCAGTATAGCACTACACTGGAGGGGTTACCATTTTAGACCTCTCCTTTTGTGAGCTTGTGTAATAGCTAACTGTGACAATTTTTTATGTTAGATCTTAAACCTAAGTAAAAACGGTAACAATTATGCTAGAGTTAAAAATCAGCTCAAGTGGGGAAAGGCTGTACTACACATAAGACCTGTTGGTGGCTTACACCTCATCTTCTCCGCTCACTGGGGAACTAGACCTACATTTCATCCAGCCTCTAACTCCTCCCCCCCCCCCCTTTTTTGGGCTATTTTTCTCCCTCAAGAATTCTACAAGTGCACCCTGAAAAATCAAAACAGTGAGGTAATAACTTTAGTATCTCATGCAATTAACTATTAAATGAATTGTGTATATGGCACTAAAGCCTTAGGCAAGCCGCACTCTAGCTCTGATGGTATCTTAAATTCCCAGGCACTGAGCAAGCAGCTGACAAGCCTACCTTACAAAACGTAATTTGTTTACTGTCATGCATCTTTACATAGATGTTTCTTTAGCAAGGGAAAATTACTTCACCAGTAGCTGCCTGCTAATTGTTCTGATCTAGGAATGTATCAGCCTATAAACTGTGATATTAAGTAGTAAATGAAGACAATTTCAGTCTTACATTAGCTAGTCTGTGACGGTATCCAGAGTGACAATAAACCGAGTGTTTTTCCCATTATGTATAGAAATCAGCTATAGATGAAAGTTTTGATAACAGGCTTAGTGTAATAGAGAAGATATTATCAGGTCTAACTGTACTTTAAAACAGGATTGCTTATTGCCCTTTCATTTCATAAAGAGGTTAAGTCTGTGGGAAGTACAAGTATTTAAATATCAAGAAGCAAGTATTTTGACATAACCAACCTGCAGTGCTCTAAAACAGCAGACTTACTGCATCACTCTCTCAGGCTGTTGCTAAATTTTTGCTTTAAAGTTTCTCTGCTTCCTTCCAAATTTTTTTTTCTAAAGGCATCAACAGAGAACTCAAGCATGCCACTTCTACCATACCGACTTAGTTCAATGGTTGATGGCACAATTTGGCTTCTTCACTATTGGTGTATTAATTGAAATAGACAAAAAGCTCAGCGTGCACAGAAATAGAGTTGCAAGATGCATTTTGTGGCCAGCTGAGAATGCTCTCACTGTAAGCAGCCAGGCTCTGTCCAGACAGCAGTCTACTGCCTTTTCCTTTTGGAAAACAGAGGGATGGGGGAGGGAACCATACTTTAGAACAGCGGTTCCCAAATTGACAGATTGTGCACCACCATTTTAAAATGATACAGCCTTAATTACCACCAGTAAATTGTTCAGTTTAACCTTAAGTACTACCAACTTATTTTGTCATATGAAGTAATTATAATAAAATTGTTAATGCATACCACAGGTTGGGAACTGCTGCTTTAGAATGTAAATATTCTAATCTAAAAGACTATCTGCCAAGGGGCAACAGAAAGAACCAACCTCCCAGAATCAAGAGATTGACCAGGAGTTCGCCAGGGAATTGGCTAAGGCTGCACACTCCCAGTCCATGGTTGTCACGGGGGACTTCAACTACCTGGACATCTCATGGGAAGAGCGCTTGGCCAAATCTGAATGGTCGCAAAGCTTCCTCATGTGCGTGGATGACCTCTATTTGGCTCAAGAAATCTACAGGCCAACAAGAGGCAAAGCACTGCTTGACCTGGAACTGGCAACGGGGATGACCTAATCAGTGACCTAACAATCAAAGGGAAGCTGGGTGACAGCAACCACAAGCTGATCACCTTCACCATCCGCCAAAAAGCTGTCAAGTCAGTCAGCAGTACAGAGGTCCTTGACTTCAGGAGGGCTGACTTTGACAAGCTCAGGAGACTTGTAGGTGAGGCCCTAAGGGACCATGACCCCAAAGGGAGGGGAGTCCAGGAAGAGCGGCTGCTCCTCAAGGAAGTGATCCTAGATGCACAAGCTAAGGCTATTCCGTCTCGTAGGAATGGCAGCAAGAGGGCATGGCAGCCCCCTTGGCTCTCCAGGGAACTGGCAGCTCTCCTGCGTCTAAAAAGACAGACCTACAAAGGATGGAGGACAGATTCCACTTCCAAGGAGGAATACTCTGCGCTGGTCCAGACCTGCAGGGAGTGAACCAGGAAAGCAAAGTCTGCGACTGAACTCCAACTGGCTACAAGCATCAAGGATAATAAAAAGTCCTTTTCTAGATATGTGGGGACCTGGAAGAAATACAAGGGCAACGTTGGACCCCCGTTAGACCAAAAGGGAGAACAGACAACCAATGCCCAGGAAAAAGCCAACTTGCTAAATGGGTACTTTGCGTCAGTCTTTCACAAATCCCATGGGACACCCCTGCCCATTACAGGACAGGGACGCCTAAGTGAGGGTGTTCCCTGTCCTCCATCAATGCTGACCTTGTGAAGGAACAGCGTGAGAGGCTGGACACCTTCAAGTCAGCCAACCCTGACAATATACACCCCAGAGTACTCAAGGAGCTGGCTAGCATCATAGCTCAGCCCCTGGCATGGATCTCTGAGAGCTCCTGGTGCTCTGGTGAAGTGCCTGATGACTGGAAGAAGGCCAATGTGGTGCCTATCTTCAAGACAGGGTGGAAAGTGGATCTGGCAAACTACAGGTCCATCAGCCAGACCTCTATCCCAGGGAAAGTCTTAGAAAAAGGTCTGGAATGGCCTGCCACAGGAGGTGGTTCAAGCACCTACTTTGAATGCCTTCAAGAGAAACCTGGATGTTTTTCTTGCTGGGATCCTATGACCCCAGCTGACTTCCTGCCCCTGCGGCAGGGGGCTGGACTCAATGATCTTCTGAGGTCCCTTCCAGCCCTAATGTCGATGAAATTAATTCAGAAGAAACAGGTTTGAAAAAAAAAAAAAAGTTTCAATAAAAACTCGTGTTCATTCTAAAGAAAAGTTAAAGCAAATCATTTGCACCTATGAAAAAAGAAAGGATTAAGCCACAGTCTGTAACCAGTTAATGCAACTTTTTTTCCATTTCTTCCTTACAGCTTTATGAGTGAAAACTGAACGGCTGCTTCCAAGTTTTCTCTTTATAGGTTTATCGTTACAGCTACATGGCTCTACGAATTCTGAACTCTACAGAGAAACAAAAAGAACACAGAAGAAACTCACTTCTCTTCTCACAGAACCAGGCAAAAGCCTCAATCAAGAGAACAATCAAGCAAGTAAAGATGAAAGGGACAGAGGCTCTTTAACAGGAAACAAGTTAATTGTTTCATAACAATGTATTTAAATGAGCAGGTTGACTTGAGTGTTTATCATCCAGCAGTTCCCACTGAGGGCCATTCCCATCACTTCAGTAACCTTCCCACTAAAACACACTTCTCTAGAGTTCTCCCCACCCGCCCTATATACCCGACCACAACAGGTTTCTACCACTAAAAGGCCACACTATCTGGAAGCTTTTCTTAATATAACATATTTCATTTCTCAATTTAATCTCTTGAATCCTTGTTATACCTGGCTCCCTGATTAGCAACAAACAAACAAAAAACCCCAAGAAAAATCCCTCTTCTACTTCCACCATATAAATATTTTCCCTCTTAGGTTTGCTTGCCTAGTCTATAATAGTTTCATAGTTTCTAAGGTCAGAAGGGACCTGAGCAGATCATCTAGTCCGATAATGTTTAATTAAGCTCTATCAAACATCTAGGCAACAGGCTATATGAAAAAGGTTATCAATGTACATTTTAATTGAACCGAAGGGGAAAAAAGTCTTGCACCTTTGCTTTCAGGTACCATTACCAATCATAAAAGGAAGGGGCTTTGGTTTACTTTAAAATGGCAGGTGGCTTCAGTATTCTAAAATGGTGTGAAGTATTTCTGTCTCAACCTTGCACTGCATTTAAGTGCACAATTAACTTTCAGAAAGTGAGTATTTCCACTGAAGTCAATTACACTAGCCAGGTGCTTAGGAAGCATGTGATTAAATTCACTGGAGGATGTCCAAAGGTTTTAGCATCTGGCAAGACTGAGTCCATAATGAACTGAGTCCATAATGAACTACACTCTTCTACAAGGACATTTTGGGTTGTTTTTTTCCATCAGACTGTTTTTGTATAGTCAGTATTAAAGACAAAAAGTGTTATGTAACAGCAAAAGCAAGGTACCTTTTCAATGCTATGTCAACACTTTGGTTGGTAAACTCAAACAAAAAAACTTGCTACAATACATGTCAACAATAAACAACAGAGAAGGTATATTTAAAAAAAAGGATCCTCAAACACAAAGGGAGAAAGAGATGGAGAGAAGTAGGAGAAAGTATGCACAGAACATCTTTACTGCTTTCTCTTGTTCAAGCCTTAGCTAAGTTTCTGTACTGCAACCTTTTGGTGTCACACATTTGATGTTCTCCCCTGGGAGCTTTATAAATGTGGTTTATAACAGGGATGACTGGGATAGGAGAGGTGACAGGCAAGATGTACAAAGCATCTGCAAAGCAAAAAAGAACAGGGGTGGGAATGCACAAGCGTATAAATGTATTTGTCTCCCATTCTTTGCTCTAGAGAAACACACAAGGCATCCAATTCCTCTGCATCTTCTGATGATAATTCCAGTTCAGACAGTGTCAGCTGTAGATTACTACTAGTTACTTGTGGAGGGTCAGACTTCAAAAGGATAAGTGACAGAGACAAAGACCTTAAATAAGAGGCAGAACGCTCCAAAATCTATCACCTACCCTGTTCCAAGGATACCCCATTTGCCTCAAACATACTCTCCTGGAAAAGGAGAGAAAAAACTTTTGCTGACTTCAATGTGATCTCTGCATCAACTCTGCACTACAAAAGGCTATTCACAATTTTAGTACGACAGCCACCTTCCGTACCATTTCAGGTGTGTCAAGCTGGATACCAAAATGTAGTAAGTCTCTTCTGACATCCATCTCTATGCTGCATCTCATAGGATCAGAAATCAAGCCAACCTCCATACAAAGTAGGTAGATGCTGCTATACAAGAGATGAGGAAGCAGGCAGAAAATGGGTAAGAGTGCCTATGGTCTTGGAGGAGATCTGCAACATAGCTGGAAACAAAATCCCTCTCTCAACTCCCAGAATTACGATTTATCCATAAAACCATTCTTCATCACCTAATTAAGAAACCAGACAAGTGGTAGAGACCAGATTCTCACTGCATGTAAACTGGCAATGTTCCACTGACTTCGCAAATAGGTAACCCCACTTGCACCAATAAAAGGGTCTGTCCAGGAATGTGTAATTAACTCATTAAAACATAATGCCCATCTTGAAAGAGAAACATTTTTTTTAAATGTGAGAAGTCACCTTTTCTTAATTTTAAACAGAAATTCTCATCAAACCCTAAGACTAAATTTTATGTTCATAATTAGTCCCAGTCTTTTGAATACAAATTTGATTCTTAGCTATAATAAGTTGATTGGCAATTTATTTTTGTTGAATGTTGAAGCTTTTAATTGCTTTTAAATAGTAATCAAACTTTTCCTGAAACAAATCTCTTATTGCATTACTGACTGTGCAGCCAAGTAGTTCTGAGCCTGCCAGCAAGTTGACAAGTGCTAACTTGAAAATCCTATATGCAAATAATTATTCTCATCCGAAATAATTGTAACCCTTGTGTGTCTAGGTTCCAATACAGAACCTAAAAAGGAGCATCTAGCCCCAATAAATGCAAAAAGTACACATAGCACAACCACCACCTAAGATACTTGAAACACTTACTGGGTTCTTCTTATCTTCTCTATTGTTTTGAATTATTTCAGACACTCAGGTAGGCTCTGGAGCGGTGAGAGATGCGCGGGTGAAGCCCGCTGCGCCCCCACTCCCCCGAAGCCCCCCAGACTCC
>NW_017728931.1:15803742-15832314 GCF_001723895.1 Crocodylus porosus | reverse complement strand
GAGTAAATTGGATGCTTATCTTGCTGGGATCCTATGACCCCAGCTGACTTCCTGCCCTTTGGGCAGGGGGCTGGACTCGATCTCCTGAGGTCCCTTCCAGCCCTAATGTCTATGAAATCTATAAAATTGCAATAACGTGACAAATTGCTCAATCACATCTGATTTTTAAAAAAAGTATCAATCAATTAAAAAACATCTACTTTACACAACTATGGAACTTTGCGAGATGCTCTAACCCTGGGAACGAGCTACTTAATTAAAAAACTGCAGAAGGATCTGGGTGAGAATTTCAGCAATACACAGAACTAGAACACCTGACTCCTCCAACTCCACTCATTCAAACTGCAGGAGGAATGACTAGCCAGGACCCATGCAGAAACACACTATGCATTGTCCCTGATTTCTCCATCCCCCAAAATGAGTGGGGTCAGACAGGATGATGTTGACTGTAGTTTGTGTATTACAAGAGCTGTTTAACTGGCTCCAGTGCATCACACCTTGCATAACAACCGTCAAGAAATCAGTTTATGTTTAAATCTATTGTTGTGAAAAATACAGCATACTCTGTTTAAGACCTATGCCTTAAGACAAAAAGGTACTTACCCAAATTTAATGTAGACAATACTTCTGAAATATACGATGCTGAAACAGACTAGTTTCCTACCAGAAGCCTTGAAAATTGCAACAGACCTCTGACGGCTGCTTCCCCAACACTAATCATGTTGGTTACTCTAAATAACAGGCAACAAACTGGCATTGGGTTATGCAGTTAATTATGTATGCAAGTAGAGTACAAAATTTGTGGAGGAGTCTAAAAGATAAAGCCAAACACTGCCAAAATTGCAACAGGGTTCAGAATTATGATAAAGCTGCATACCCTCGACCATTCCAGCCACATCCAAAGACACTGCACAGAGGTAGGTAAAAGACATAGAAATTAAGCTACAGCTCTATTTCACAACTAACTTTTTAGAGGCAGAAGAACTCCCATTACAATAATTTGAACTGCCTCAAAGCACTAACACAATAAAAATACAGCAGAAAACCATGCCATGTCAATGCACTGCAAGCAGTGTTCCTTTTATTGCCATTTAAACAATAGGCCAGAGCTGAGATAATGTTTATCCTTTAATTTAAATGTGAAAAGTAATTTCACACCTTCACAGCTTCATTTGGAAGCTAGCTACAACTTAACAGTGTTTTTAGCCATACCATCTTATACGTTTACTAGTGCATGCTTGCAATGACAAAAAAGCAACCTCTCTTCCTTGCTGCACAAGAGGTACTTTATGCTGAAGCATGGAATTAAGACACAAAACTAGTTGTCAAGAGTCCACTGAAGATTTAAATTATAAAATAGCTGTTAAACAACCGACTACAGGGAGAGATGAAGAAAGAAGGGAAGAGTGGGAAATCAAAGAATGCAAGAGGTAGAAAAATAGATTTTAATTAAAAGATTTAAGGTTCAAAAAATGGATCACTAGCGTCTCTAGAGTTGTTATTCAATAAATGTTTCCACAAGCTTTTAAGGTAATATGTAGATCATACTACCTTTGATTTAAGGTAATATGTAGATCATACTTCTTTGCATGCTTTTAAGTATAAAATGTACACACTCACTCTCTCTCTCCCTTTTCTAATGATATGGCTAGCCAAGATCCACATAATTTAAGCCCCAGGGTACTGCCTTGCCCTGAAATAACACCACTGATTTGCCTAAAGTAACTCGCCAAAGGAACACATCAGTGTTGTTATTTTGGAACACCTAAAACTGTACTAGATCAGTTACAGAAAGCATGTAAGACACACCCTAGCCCTGACGAGTTTGACAGACTGGGATTTTCACCACAGAGGTCTTACCAAAGTCAAGACAAAATATATAGTACCACCACTCTTCTTGCAGTATCAAGTGCATAAATCAGAAGTAAATCTCTGCCAATCATCCTTCACTGGAGTCCATTTTTCAAACTCTTGAATTCTGATGTAGTAGTTCCACACTAGTCATTATTGTTACAGTACGCACTTGTAGTTTGGTGCTTCCCCTTTTGCCCTGGGATCACTATCAAAGGCTTGGTTAGATTGTATATTATTGAACAATCTTAAATAAATGTCTTGAATATGTTTATCTGCTCCTCCATGCTATTGGTATTGCCATGGATGGCTGGGCCCATTCAAATGTACTTTTTCATCCATTTTTCTTTGAACGTGCTATATGCAGACATGCATTGAAACCTGTTCTGTACGAGATGGATTTATTTCAATTTATAATGTTACTTTGAAAGATTCTTTTAGGTGATTTTTCCACTTGTACTGAACTTCCACACTGTGTTAAGGATTGTTTTTAAAAGATACAAATATTTGTTTTTACTTGTGCCAGACTTTCATATAAAGCATTGTCATGAGTGTTATAAATGATATTTTCCAAATAAGTTCACTTATTAAAATTATTTATTTTCAGGATTCTACTTCCCAAATTATCTGCAGGCTAATCATTTTCAATTACTTTTTTCCTTTTAAAAAATGAAAAACATCCTCCCCTAAAGAAAAAAAAACAGGAAGTGATCTATCCTTTTCTGTTCTCATTTCTACAGTACAAGTCCAAAGGGTTGGTTAAGCTTAGTTTGGATAGATTTTAGATTACAATTCTTTTTTTTTCTCTCCCCTACACACCCCCTTCGAAAAAACCAAAAAACCCCCCAGGAATGATCTTTTTGGTGTGAAACACCATGGACCAGTGTACTCTCCTACTCTCGCCAACTGAAGTCAGATCTACATTACAGTTTGTCAGCATAGCCACTTGTCATTATCACTAAAACCTGCCATGAAACAGCCAGAGAACAGGACAAGGTCACATTAGAAGAGGAAGATGCTAAGGAGCGCCTCATCTGAGAGTCTGTGGAACTAGTGACCTCAAAACCCACACAAAGCCATAAATTATTATCCATCTGCTGATGAGTTATATAAAAATCAGACCCAGCCCCTCCATATTATTTCAAAAACATTTAAGGGAAAGGAGAAAATTATCCTGAACCATGGAAAAGGGGAACATTTTCATAAACTTCAGTCAATAGTTTGCCCAACTGCTGCCCAGAATGTTGTCAGTTTAAGTACTAGTAAAATACTCTTCAGGTGCATTTCTAAAAATGGGGATGGAAAATTGAATGCCATGTTAAAAATACACAGCTTCTCCTCAGCCTCACTACCATTTATATATATTAAAGCTGCTGAGGTCAGGTTTTCAAATATGTTTGCCTAAAGTTGAACATAAGGAAAAAAAGAAAAGTATTACCTGACTGTCAGCAGTTATGAGTATACAAATCCCTCTTTGTTTTCATATATCTGAAACATGTTCCACTCCCATTCAAGGCCACATTTTTCTTCCTTTCACTGAGATATTTAAGTCCAGGTTTAAGTAACTGAAGATGGGCACCCATGAATAAAAACCCAAACTTGTGTGTTTTAAATGATTTATGCATGTTGTCACTACCTTTGGCATGAGGGATGGACTAAAACAGTCAATAGTTTTGAAAACAGCATCTTCCCACCCTCTTGTTTAAGCAGAAAGCCAGCCAGCTGAAGAGACACTACACGGGTTTTACCTCCAGAACCCAAACCATCCCAGGACATTTAAAATTGACCAAAAAAAATTCCACATAACCCAAAGAGAGAATGCAAACTAGGATGAGGGACAGCCTAGGATTGAGAAACAGCTCCCTGCTTGGCCCCAGAGGCTGCTCAGCCTTTCCCACTCCTATTGGACACTGTTGTCCTGTCCAGGATGGCTGGAGAAGGGGCCAATGCTGTACATAAAAACAAATGATCTTGTTCTAGGTATTTTTTCTGTATACAGGGTTAGAAATGTGCACTTTGATCTTCTCCAGTTGGGTGAGAAATCTCTTAGGAAAGACCTTCTAGTTGGATATCTCTGGGTTTAAGTCTCTGCAGAAGCACTGGCACACCCCAGTCAAAATCCCAAGCCTTGGTTGTAGCCAACACCCAATGTTTCTAAGAACACCCAAACCCTCACTCCTCTCCCAACATGAGCACCAACAGGCAGGGGGAAAAAGTTCATTCCTAGCCCCATGTAGAAAACAGCAAAGCCCAAAAGCATGGGATATACCCATAGTAGAGCACAGACACAACTACTCCTAAATCATCCTCGACTAGTTCTTGTCCAGCCTACATCCAATGATGGAGATTCCACAACTTTCCTAGGCCTTTTCTGCCTCCTTACTGTTTTAACAGGGAAGAAGCTTTTCCCCAATATCCAGAGTTCAGGAATTATCTAATTATGTTTCTTCTCTATCTTAACAAGCATTAAGAATTTATTTTAAATGAAAACAAATTACTTTTCATGGGCAGAAGGCAGGGCAGGGTAGCACCCTGAAAACTAACCAATTCAGGGAGAAATGAACTTCTGTAGACCTCAACCTACTTTGACAAATGGAATTATGATGGTGATTTTGTGACATTTCTAGGGGACAGACACAAATGATATATAAGGTCTTAACAATACTGTCTATCTGAGAAGGTATTTTCTCCCTAGTTAAAGTAGCTGGACTGTTTACAAACTGGAACAATGAACATTTCAGCGGTCCACCAGAAATTCTGATTTTCCCCAGGTTGACTATAAATTAAAAGGTATTACCATGCAGGAAGACAGGGAATGAACCTCCTGGGCATTTGTACACGTTTGCGCTGCAGCGCCAAATGCTTTTAAAAGTGTCTGGCATTGCAGCACATGCATTTGTATAAATGGCAAAATGTGCATCAGCACTAAGAAAATGGCAGCAGAGAGGTTTTCAACTACAATGCAAAGGTGTTTTAGTTCAAAAGTACACCAACAACCATTTCTGCATGTTGATGTGCATTTCACCACTTCTACAACTGACATGCTGGATCTCTGGCAAGACGCAGCACGAAAATGTGTGTGTATAAATGTTCCCTGTGTTGGGTGACGTAAGTCACTGGTATAGACACAGCCTACACAAGCAAAGCTGTCCCTCTGCTTTTTGGAAGAGTAAAAGTTGGGAGACAAGAGAGGATGGCAAGGTTCTAAGATGTTATGCGCTAAAAAACAGGAAGCTTTACCCACATAACTATACCAGCAAAAGAGTAGACCTGGCTGAGTATCTCCTACTCTCAAGAGCTGAGACTTCCAAAAAACAAACAAACCCTAACACCACTTTTGAGTAGCAGATGAGCTACAAGGGGAGAAACATTTCCACTAGAGACTTTCATAAAATGTCTGGTCTATAGTACCTGACACTCAGTCTCATATTTTACTGATCAAAAACATAACACCATCTTTCTACTGAAATCCAATAAACAGATCTTCAATTCTCAGCTAATAATCCAACTTAAAAGACATCTCTGACTTATAAATTATTTTCAAACTATTGTTTCCCACAAAATGCCTTAAAAAAAAAAAATTAATATCAGGCAGCTGTGGGAGAAGCCGTGTCTCTCTGGCTGCTCCCACCAGGGTGAGGCAGACTGAGCCAGACAAACATTGGGAGAAGCCATGGCTGCCCAGCTCCACCAGTCTTGCCCTGGTGGCGACAACCAGGGGAGCAGCCAGATGGCCACAACTTCTCCCTAGGCTCATCCAGCTGATCCCCCAGCTGCCTCCGCCCAGGGAGAAACAGGCAGAGCCGGGCAGCCATGGGAGAAGCCACAGCTTCATCCAGCTTTTCCCCCTGCTGCCCCTGCCAGGGCAAGGCAGGCAAAGCCAGGCAGCCATGGCATCTCCCAAGCATCATCCAGCTGCTCCCCTGACTGCCACCACTAGGCAGAAGCAGACAGAGCTGGGCGGCTAAGGGAGAAGGCATGGCTCATCTGGCAGCTCCTATCACTTGTCATGGGGCAAGGGGGTACTTGTGACCCCAAATCTGATAGGGGTGGGGCAGACTCCAGTCAGGACAGATCTGGGGGTACACGGCACCCCCACCATGCCCTTCTGGACATGTGGCTGGAACAGCAGGGTGCTGCTCTTCTACGAGCCATTTGCCTTTAAGAAGCTCGTCGGACACTTTAAGAAAGCAGACAAGACTCCAGCAAAACCTGCAGCCAGGACTCCTGGAAGACTCAAGCCAAGAACCCTTCAAGAAGTACAACCAAGAGCCCTTCAAAAAGTCCAGCAAAGTCACCTCAAAGAAGTCCTTCCAAATAAATGTTTGCTATTTACTATATAAATATGTAAATAAATACATATAAACAAGTAATATAGCTACTATCATTTATTTTATATAATTGACTGAGTACTGTACAAAATTCTGGGTTATTTTTGGTGAAAACAGGGTATTGATCTTTGGTTCAAGAACCAATCCCCCATTTATAACATTGTTTCCTGTGAGAAAATCAGTTTCGAGTTGCAACGTTTCAACTCAAGACACGGTTTTCACTGTGTCATAAGTCCGAGGACTGCCTTATGTACTATTCCCGAGCAATACCAGGTTTCTTGCACCAGCTTAGCAAGAATATGACACTGTGCAGCCTGGCTTCTTTCTTCTTTATTTTGTGGATTTTCCATTGCAAGGGACAAACTTCAATACCTTCCGCACTGTGGCAGTACTGGAATGATGCTGTAACTATGACGGTCTAAGAAACATACAAGAGAAATCTCTTACACATTTCCTGAACCATCATGACTACAGATTTTTCTTGCATATTTCTTAGGTCATCAGGGCTACAACATGACTCCAATACATTCAATTGACAACTACTGGACTGAATTTATATATAAGCCTTATCACATTGAACACAAGACTTTAGAGGAATTAGTTAATAAAGCCACCCTCAACCCACAGCCTATCATTAGCGGTCTACATAATTCACAGTTTCGTGGTTTTCATGAAAACCACAGAAAGTACTGTCCACTATTGCCAAGAAATATTGCATTGGCTGCAATTTCCTGTGAAAACAAACCTACCCCCCCGCGCCTATTATTCATATAATAGACTGGTTTTAGAATGTTCCAATGCTTACCGCAATACAAAGACAACATGACAGTCGCTGTAGCCATGCATCCCAGGGCAGAGTTACCGTCTGCCAGTGACATATACTAAGCGAAGGCACCAGTAAAAGAAGTGAAAATGTTTCTATTAAGGTTAGCATTAATTAGTATTTCTAATTTGTTTGTAGAGTGCTACATATACTAATATACTGTGATTTCATGAGTTACAATTAGGGGTGCACCGATATTTTCTTGGCCAATACCTATTAAATGGGTACTTTGTGTTGGTCTTTCATCAGTCCCATGGGACGCCCATGCCCTCTATGGGATAGGGAGGTCAAGGTGAGGGAGATCTCCTGTCCTCCATCAAAGCTGACCTCATGAAGGAACACCTTGAGAGGCTGGATACCTTCAAGTCTGCCGGCCCTGACAACCTACACCCCAGGGTACTCAAGGAGCTGGCGAGCATCATAGCTCAGCCTCTGGCATGGATCTTTGAAAACTCCTGGCACTCTGGTGAAGTGCCTGAAGACTGGAAGAAGGCAAGCGTGGTGCCAATCTTCAAGAAAGGGAGGAAAGTGGATCCGGCTAACTATAGGCCCATCGGCCTGACTTCTATCCCAGGGAAGATCTTAGAAAAGTTTATTAAAGAGGCCATCCTTAATGGACTGACCGACACCAACATCCTAAGGGACAGCCAGCACGGGTTTGCTGCGGGTAGGTCTTGTTTGACCAATTTCATTTCCTTCTACGACCAGGTGATCTATCACCTGGACAAGGGAAAAGAGATTGATGTCATACATCTCGAATTCAAAAAACCCTTCGATCTGGTATCCCATGATCACCTCTTGGTAAAACTGGCCAATTGTGGCCTTGGGTCCTCTACGATCCACTGGCTGGGAAACTGGCTCCGTGGTCAGACCCAGAGGGTAGTAATAGATGGAAGTCACTCATCATGGTGTCCTGTGACCAGTGGGGTCCCCCAAGGCTCTCTCCTTGGACCTATTTTGTTCAACATCTTCATTAATGACGTGGACATGGGAGTCAGAAGTGGACTGGCCAAGTTCCCTGATGAAACCCAACTTTGGGGCAAAGCGTGCACACTAGAAGACAGGCGGGTGATCCAGGCTGACCTGGACAGGCTCAGCAAATGGGAGGACGAGAACCCAATGGTGTTTAACACTGAAAAATGCAAGATTCTCTACCTTGGGAGGAAAAAGATTCAGCATCCTTACAGGCTTGGCAGTGCTACGCTGGCTAGTACGATGGAAGAAGAGACTTGGGGGTCATCCTTGACCACAAGATGAACTTGAGCCTGCAATGCGATGCTGCAGCTAGTAAAGCGACCAAAATGCTGGCTTGCATCCATAGATGCTTATCAAGCAAATCCCAGGACGTCACTCTCCCCTTGTACTTGGCCTTGGTGAGGCCGCAGCTGGAGTACTACGTCCAGTTTTGGGCTCCACAATTTAAAAAGCATGGGGAGAAGCTTGAAAGAGTCCAGAGAAGAACCACACGCATGATCAGAGGTTAGGAAAACAGACCTTACGATGACAGGCTGAGAGCCATGGGGCTCTTTAGCCTGGAAAAGCACAGGCTCAGGGGTGATCTGATGGCCACCTATAAGTTTATCAGGGGTGACCACCAGGATCTGAGGGAACATTTGTTCACAAGAGTTCCCCAAGGGATGATGAGGTCGAACAGTCATAAACTACTACAAGACTGTTTCAGGCTGGACATAAGGAAGAATTTCTTTACTATCCGACCCCCAAAGTCTGGAACAGCCTGCCATCGGAGGTGGTTCAAGCACCTACGTTAAACAGCTTCAAGAGAAAATTGGATGCTTATCTTGCTGAGATCCTATGCCCCAGCTGATTTCCTGCCCTTTGGGCGGGGGGCTGGACTCGATCTTCCGAGGTCCCTTCCAGCCCTAATGTCTATGAAATCTATGAATACTGATATCCAATTATTCACGAGGCATATCAGCCAATACCAATCTGATAACCAATTTGCAGGAATGCAGCTGGGCAGTGTTAAGAGCAGCTCCCTACAGATAAGTCTGTGGAAGGGAAGGGACATTGTGTGGGCAGAAAGGGGTAGCATATCAAGGTCCCCACAGTAAGGGAGGGAGTGGGGCAGGGGCAGGAAGGTGAATAGGGACTTGGGGCTGGAGGGGTGCCTGACCTAAAGCTCACTGAATAAGCTTTAGTTCAAGTGCCGCCTTCACCATTTTTAAATGCCAGGACACTTTGAACCAGAGCAAAGTCAGCGGAGCAAGGGCAGAGGTAGACTACTCGCTGTGGGCTCAGAGCTCTTTGACCTGCTTTCTTTGATCCAAGAGCCATGAGCTGACTGTGTTGCACTCCCTGCCCATCCAGCACATGGAGGCATAGCTCGCTCCCGCCACTACCGCTGGACAGGCAGGGGGCATGGCATGGCCTGCACACAGCTCCCAGAGCAAAGGCAGCAAAGCAAAGAGCCCTGAGCCCACAGTGGGCAGCCCGCCTTCACCCTCACCCTGCTTGGCTCTGCTCCAGTTAAAAGCATTCCAGTGCTTAAAAATGGTAGCAGCAGCTGTTGAAATAAAGCTCACTGGATGAGCTTTAGTTCAAGAGCCCCTGCTGC
The DNA here is from genome assembly GCF_001723895.1 of Crocodylus porosus. Taxonomy (NCBI): domain Eukaryota; kingdom Metazoa; phylum Chordata; order Crocodylia; family Crocodylidae; genus Crocodylus; species Crocodylus porosus. The sequence continues at coordinate 15,822,734 of NW_017728931.1, read as the reverse complement.
CATTTTTAAACACCGGAACACTGATCTCCTGGACGAGCTGCCCACAGCTCTATCCCACTCCCCACTCTGGCCCTGCGATTCCACCCTGCCCCAGCTCCACTCTCTCCCTCACCATGGGGAGCCTCAATCTGCCCCCTGCAACACTCCTTCCCTCCCCCATGCCCCTTCCCCTCCACAGTTACCTGCAGGACACTGCTCTCCACTCTACCTGGCTACATGCCTGTGCGCATCTGCATGCATGCACACAGCATCTGGAGACCCTGGCTGGAAGGCATATTATATTTATCAGTACATTAATCAGCTATACCAGCCAAAAACAAACAAACAAAAACAAAAGCCTATAAATGTTAATTGTCCTTTTTTGTTGGATAGAGCACCAATATATTGGTGCACCTCTAATTACAATTCATATTGTATCTAAACATCATTTTAAATCTAAAATTAAAGGTAATAGATTTATAGTCATATGATATAATCTACTTTTCATGGAATTTGCTATTAAATTATACAGTATATGCATCTCCAACAATCACTGGCAAGGGGTGGGAGCACCAGGAAATGCCTGCGAAATTAACTCTTCATGCTGCAACCAAAGTGTGAAAATTGTTTTGTTTTGCTGCAACTTAAATAGACCACTACCTATCATCTATATGCCACAACCCACATGCTTTATTGGTCCAGACATTAGTTAAAAAACTAAAACCAAAACAATCCACCAAAGAAAACAAGCAGAGTTGATATGCTGCACATTTCTGAGACAAGACCATGCACATATTAAAACAGGGCATAAAGGAAAATAACCTCTCTCAAGAAATCTAATATTAATTGCATTCCACAAATTTAAAAACAATGTATTAGGGTCTGCCAAAGAAGCTTGTGTATCTTTTTCTAACTGTATGAACAAATAATCTATGCTCCATTTTACTTCAGAATTTGGATGCCTTTTTTTTTTTTTTTTGAGGATGAATGTTCAAGGCCTACTTAACGGAATTCGTTTTTATGAATTTAGAGTGTAGCTGCCCGAAAGCAGAGACTCAGCCAGCAGCTGAGAAGAAACAAAAAAGTCAAATTCAGAGCCTTATGAAAAAGATGCATCCAGTCTGCAAAGGAGATAGTCTACTGAATTTAGGATCTAACATCTTTGATATCTTTTAACAAAATACTCAGCATATTATTAAGATAATCAGCATATTATTATTGAAAGCCATATATACCTCACAGCTTTCTTTACACTTGAGAACCAAAAAATCTGCAAAATTCAACCAATGTTTGCAACAACTGTATATAAATACTCTACCTTCCTCATTCACATTATTTCATAGGATCATCAGGTCCAGCCTAAAGTTTAACACCATCCTAAAGTTTCACACATAAAACATTCTGGATACGCATTCCAAACATCCTAATTTAGGCTCAAAGCAACACATTATGGGATATATTTCGTTCCAGTTACTAATGCAAAATTGGATAGCAATAGTACCTTTCCAATTATTATGAACCCAGATATTAAATTAGTTCAGCTTCAACTGATTAAATTCAACTGATTACTGAAAGTGATGGATAAAATCCAAGTTTATTAAATAAAATAAGAGTGAGAAAACTGCACATTAAGCTGCTACCTAAATATCTGATTGATACCCAAAAGCTTGTCCAACAGCTCTCTCAACTATACAGTTGGTCCAATAGAACATATTAAAATATCCTTGCCTATTACGTATTTCCTAGACTATCATGGTAAAGAGAGCACTTCAATCCTAAATAAATATCTTGCATCACAGACACAGGAACAACAGGAAGCAGAAGGAAGGGCAGTGATGGGGACCATGGGAGGGATTAAAATGATCAATCATCCCAAGCACACCAAAAAAGCTGTTATCTACAGCCCAGCCCTCAGATGCCACTGCATATGCTCAGATACAATTCATGATGCCCACCTGATCAGCCTAAAATCTGCTGTGATACCCTTGTACTGTACAAAATCTTGTACAGTACAGTACAGTAACAGACTACAAAAAGAAGCCCCCCTGCAACCACACCAGAAAAAAACAGAAGAATTGCCAAACTATAGCCAGCCCTATACTTAAAGATCAGACCTCAAGAAATTCCCAGCCCCTCAACTTTGCCCAGCTCATAAAAAGCAAACTGCACTGCTCAAACATCAAGTGTTACACAGCCTTGCTTTGGCAAGAAACACTTACCCTGTCAATGGAGAAGACTACCCCTCTCCCCTCAAAGAATCCATGGTTCCTACACATGCCATTTCCAAAATATGATATACCTGATCCAATGTATAAAGTGCCTTCATGACAACTACATGGGAGAAACTGAACAGCAACTGTGCACTGGAATGAACTCACAGAAAAAATATAAAGGACTTAGACACACACATACACCTCTGAACGGTTATTCTATGAGAAACATGTTCCCGTCTCAGACCTTGCTATTTTTATGTTCAAGGGAAATATATCCAAGACTTTTAAAAGGTGAAGTTGGGAACAAAAATTCATAAGTTGGCCAGACACTAAGGGCTCCTATATACATGCAGGTAGGCTGCTCCAACACGCTATAATTACTCGATTACACAAGTCTGCTAGAACGTGGTAATTACCGCACTGCAGCAGACCGGAGTGTCACATGTATCAGAATTCCCACATTGAAAAATGGCGGCGGGGCACATAAAACTAAAGCTTGTTCGATAAGCTTTAGTTCAAACTGCCTCATCACCATTTTTCAGCACAAGGACACCGATATATGTGATGCCCCAGGCACTTTAATTAATTAATAAAATGTCCTGTCCCAGAGCACATCTATAAACGCCCTAAGAACCAAGGACTAAATGTTGATATCAGGCTTATGGCAAATTCTAATTAGTCTAATTCCTGAATTCCTTCTATACAAAGAAGGTGAGATTGGGGTCTATCAGAAGGGAGGAAGGTCAATCTCCCAGTAATCGGCCTCTTTTCTTTTGCTAATTGTGTCTGCTACCCCTGAGAATCTCTCTCAACCCCTCCCCCTGTGCTGTGCTTCACTATGCTGTGCCTGGCTTCCTGTAATCCGATACCTAAGGAAGAATGCCCTGTATCGGAAAGCTTGTCTAACTTTCTTCCAAATACATTGTTGATCCAATAAAAGATATCACACTAAGAAATTCTTACTTCTCACTAACTAGAACAAACAGCTAATTGATTCAGATTGCTCTACCATATTTACTGGAGTCATTTCACCAGGGAAGAAAGGGATATATAAAATGTAAGATATCAGTAAAAATCTTGTGTTAAATGTTTAAACAAACAGTTTCCAGCACACATTACATTTATGTAAGTTGATGTAATACCTTTCTATCCAGCTTTCCAAGAGTTTCAACATTTGATTTCTTGAAGTCAGGGCTGTACAACTGGCAACCTGCAGGCCAAGGGCTTTTGTGCAACCCCTGAGCTCTCACCCCATTACTCTAGCTGAAAAAGCAATCTGAACCTACAGGCTCCCTCTTCCAGCTGTCAATTCCTACCTACCTTTGCCCCAGAGGGGCAAGGCAGTGAATTAGCAACAAAGTGACAGGTCTCAAAGAGGCTAATAAAAAAGTCTAGATTAGCTTTGGTAGCATATGATATGCACCAGATGTAGAGACAACATTATCATCAGATACGTTCATTTGCATCTAGGCATGTAAAGCATGCTTGCTTTCTTCTTTCAGAGGAGCAAAAATTATTTAGGGAACTAAAAAAGCATATGTAACTAGAGGAGTATCAAATGAAAAAGAGTGCAAGAGAGAAAAAAACTCCATCTCTAGAGAAGGTCTAAACTTGTTAGGGGAAGCTCACACAAACCATTATATACAGAAATCAAATGAAGCTATCATGAAAGTGTAGGGCATTTGTACACAATGCTGCAGCACATGCAGTTGTATAAGTGGCGAAATGCACATCAATTCTGAGAAAATGGTGGTGGCGCACTTTTGAACCACACCTGTGGTATGTTTTAGTTCGAAGATGGGTTTAGTTCAAAAGCACACCACTGCCACTTTCTGCATGCTGACATACACTTCTCCGCTTATACAACCGCACGCAGCGCAGCGCAGCACAGCACAGCAGTGTGCATCAGCCGGAGTGCACAGTAGGTTCCAACCCACCAGATCTCCAGTGCATTGTGGGACAGAAATGTATGTGTAATGCCCATAATATACGGTTTAGCTTTGGACTCTACTTCCATCCATGAATTGAAAACTGTTTTACAACACCATGAACTGATTTTATAGTTCCACTTTGAAGAGTTTATTTGCTAGTGGTCATAGTAATTCTAGAACAGTTTGAATCGAAACACCCCTGAAATCAAAGAGAAAGAAGTCAGAGGTTCCAAAAGAGACTTAAAATTTCATTTAACCAGAAATGAGAAAAGTCATTTTCTTTGGGTAGCACTTTAATCTTGAGACAATGTGATCAACTTTTGGAGGGAAGGGGGAGGCTAGGGAAAGGGAAGAGTTTTATGACCATGATTACTTGATTTAGTCCTCTGGGTAGACAAGGGCCAAAGACATATTAGTAAGATAACAGTAAACAGAGTCTAAACAGTTGTTGGAATACCTACTAGTCTTAACATAAAGGATTTACTCAACAAGACAAGTCATAAATATTTAAACAGATACTATACTTCCTAGTGGGCATACATTCTGCTGTTTCTGTCAGGTCTTAAAGCAGAAAGTGATTGTTTTTTCTGGGGGGGGTTTTGTGGTCCTTGATCTCTAGGCCAGTGAGATCTACTGATTTCTGGGAACCGATTGCTCCACGCTTATTGGTGTTCACCTTTGCCCTCCACAGGTTAAAAAAAATCTTGTCTACACCAAAACAGTTTGTACCGATTATCCTGTGGGGCAGCTGTAACTGATTAAAAACAGTTTAAGTTTTAATAAAAGTCAGACCAAACAGTTTCAGAGTGACTGAGACCTAGTCAAAGGCAAGTCTTCCTGAAACATACTGAAAACTCCCACTTCTTTCAAACAAGATGAGGCAAGTATCCTATATCCTTTCCCCTCCTTCTGAGCCACACACACAGTTGGTTCATTTCACTGCCAGAAGGATGAAAAATAACCATGTCAAATAAATTACAGCATGTGAATACAAAAAACTTAAACATGAGAACATAGCTAACACAGTTGTTTAGCAAGACCATTCTATATTTTAAGTTATGTTGGTTAAGCAAGGCAGGGAAAGCGGGGTAGAGGATGGAGAAAAAGGTCAGATTAATCCCTGGACATAAACCACCAAATATTGGGGCACACACATAAAATGAGTAAGTTTGTTTTTAACATTGTTGGTAGGGGTTATCCCGTTGATTTTCCACAACTCTCTGGCAATGCTATGATATTCCCCAAGGAAATGTTAGCTTTTCCCCCAGAATGGTCAGCATAGTTCTGAGCTCCAATCTCAGAGATGGGGAAGAAAGGGAACATCTTTGTGCTTTGAGAACTGGATTTAAAAACAATATAAACAAAAAATCAAAACCCCATAAAGAAATGTATTTTCTTGAAAAATAGCCAAAAAATGAATAATGTTTTACTGAAATACACTCTGCAATGTCATTATATATTTATGTATTTAACATCTCTCTCTGCAGACTTCATTATGAAAATAAAGTCTCCCTACTTAGCTTAGCTCGATTAGGAAGCCAGACTGGCCAACTGGACTTCCAGTTCCCAAACAGTAACAAAAGCAACATTTTTATCTGGGGTCTTTAGGCCTGCAATAGAAAGTTTCAAACAAACTTAAAAAATAAGAATCAGCTGAACTAAATAAGAATCTGATTAAGCACAATACTATAAATTCATCATCTTTGTTAAGTTAATGCCTTTAAGATGGTCACTATCCACAAACTAATTTATTTCATTAAACCCCATGTTGTTGCTAAGCCACTTTTTTTTTTTTTTTTTTTAAGTAGGAAAAAAAGAGAGATTCCACCTAGACCTAGAAACAGCTAGTGTGTAGAAGTAGATAAAAAGCAAATTCCAACATTTTCTAAATTCTGAATTTTGCGAATAAGCCTCTAGTCTCAGAATGCTTTGTTGCTCAATCCAACTGCCAGTGGGTAGGTAATATAAAGCCTCAATGTGGTCTGCTATGTTATTTTATTTTATTTTATTTGTTTTACACACACACACACACACACACACACACACACACACACACACACACACTAAAATTAATAAGCAGCACTGAGGGGAAAAAAGCCCCTTGTCTTATAGCTACATAGAAGGAAATCTCACTAAATACACTGTCTGCCATTAAGCGGCTGCCAAATTCAGCTATGGAAACCAACTAAGTAGTTGATTAAATGCAGTCAACACCAAGCATGACTATAAGACACAGGCCTGAATACTGATTGGAACCTACCACAAGGGTTTGTGCAGCCCATCTGAATAAAACATATGGTAGTGCCCATTAAGCCCAGTCCCCCTCAGCGCCAACTTTTTCAAGTCATGGTGAGCCAAAACTGCATACATTTTAAACCTCCTCTTCACTCCCATAGTTGAGCCTCTTTCCCATTCCCAATTATTTCTGGTTTTTCACCAGCCTTAAAAGCCTGGCAAACATCACAAAATCAGGCCCCAAACAGTTTACCCAGAATCCCTCAGCCACCCTCTCCATCAGCCTGGTACATAAGGTTAGTATGATGCCACCCTCCATGTGGTAAAGCTGGACTAGGCAGCTCTGCATCTCATTTGCACACAAGTTTTTGGAGCATCTCAAGACTCAAGACCAGAACACCCGGTTCATCATGAGTGTGGGCAAATTAGCAGGTGGATGCCTTGTTGGGGATATGTGGAATAGACAAACATGCCGAGCTCTGGGGTCACCATGGCTGCCAACTACTGAGTTCCAGCCAAATAAACTATGTAGTAATTCATGATCCTCTGGCTTTAGTCTAATATAGATTTCATAGATACTAGGGCTGGAAGGGACCTTATAAGATCATCAGGTCCAGCCACCTGCCCAAGGGGCAGGAAGTCAGCTAGGGTCAAAGGATCCCAGCAAGATAAGTATCCAAATGTTTCTCAAAAATGTCCAAAGTAGGTGCTTGCACCACCTCTGGGGGAAGTATATTCCAGGTATCTCCAGCCTAAAATGGTGACCATTGGACCTTGTCATCCCTTGGGGTGCTCTGGTCAACAGGCATTCCCCCAGATCCTGATGCACACCCCTTATGTACTTAGAGGCTGCCACCAAGTCACCCCTGAGCCTGCACTTCTCCAGGCTGAAGAGTCCCATAGCTCACAGGCTTTCTTCATCAGGCCCATTCTCTTGCCCTCTGATCATGCACGTGGCTCTCCTCTGGACTCTTTCAAGCTTCTCCACATAATATTATCCACAGTTTGTACTATATTCAAAGTAGGTGCTAAAGTTTTGCTCAAAAGTGTGTTTACGGAGTACCCGTGTTAAACCTTGCAGCAGTTTCAAAAAATAAAACAGGAAGCATGCATAAGTTTTGGATGAGCTCAGTACATGGGTACTGCAAATTGCTATAGTCGTGTTTAGTTTCAAGGTAATTGTTTTCAAATTTACTCCTCCACTTTTATGTGCTTAGAGAAAGCAGGCTCTGACAATAAAGAGAGGGGGAACAGGCTGCCAGGAGAACAGATTGTGGGAAAAACACAGAGCAAAGGGGTACCTGAGTCCCCAGATTTATTTTCCCACCAATAATTAGGTTCTATACCTGGAAAATTCTAACAAATTTATACATTTTCCATATACAGAATCTGATTATTGGGGATCATCTTATAATCAGGGTTATCTTCTGTCTGAGTACATATGCCATTTAAAGCTCGATTGTTGAAAAGGTTCTCATTCTAAGTCTAAATTAGAATGTAAGTTCCAATTTCGGTCATACTTTATGCCCAGCAAACAGATTTAATATTTGCTAGACAATTCCATTAGAGATTAGAAATGTTGCAGACAGAAGAGTTTGTTTGTCTGCTTACACCAGACTTGCCTTGCTAGTACTCATTTTTATTTTAATAGACTAGACTAATAAGGCAAAAAGTACAAATAACCAGTTTAGATTTACCTTTAAATCGATTTTTCTTTCTACATCTCTAACCTAATGTAAACCTTGTAAAAAGAACAAGGATTTTTGCAGTTATCTTGTTCTAGGCCTCTAAAATGTTGTTGTACACATTATTAAAATACTCACATCTGATACAGACCAAATGGTTTGACAGCGTTTGGTTTCCATTAGTTATGGACAAAAACGTTTCTTGTCAAACCAAACTTGAAACCTCATTGACATATTAAAAAAGCAGGGCCTATGTCGCAACAGAAACCCTCCTTCAACCTGGCAAGACAAATGGATTCTTAAAATTTCATTTTTAGGCAATTACTTTCCTGAATTAATACAGAGAACATCAAACTATTTTTGTAAGTTTAACACACTAATATGGTCTTAATGCAATCAACTCTTGGGTGACACACAAAAACCCTATTCATCCTAAAAGCGATTAGCAAGTCTTTTCTCTCTGGTAGATTTTTTTCCATTAATAATTTTATTGTATTATGTTCATATTGCATAAAATTACACAATTAGTATATTAAATTTATTTTACTGAGTTTAAAAATTAAAAATATTTGAAGCTACTGGTGAAGGGAAGGAGGAAGGCTATCCTTTTTTTGTATGCTATTGTATTCACCTACTTCTAAAATCATTCAGAAACAAAGGACTGGAAAATGGAAGTTTCATTTTTCTCACTATACCTTGCCCAAACTATTTCAGGGGGGAAAAATTAAAGACCTTAAGAATATTTGATTGTAATATTGCTATGAAGTTTGGCAATAAAACATTTACCATATAGGCCATGTCCAGACGAGTATAGACTTTTGCTTCCCCTGTGACAAGTAGCAGCAGCACACTTTGTGCCATTGCTACTTCTCCCTGGGGAATGCTGGTGCCCTGCACATCCTGGTGCATTACAGGTTACTGAATGGAGTAGGAAAGGCTGGGGCCAGCAACCGTGCGCTGGTCCCAACAACCATACCAGGAAGAGGGGGCAGCCATGGCACTCCTGCAGCTGATAGCCTGGCCAGCAACTAGAGTGTGGCTCCGGCCAGGTAGGCTCCAGTGTTGAGGCAGCACATGCACCACCCCACTTTTTTTGGCATGGGGTTTGGGTTTTTTTTTGACTCTGGGATTTACCAGGGTCAAAAAAAACCCCTCGCACTGCAAGACAGTAGCACGGGGAACATCTACATTTGTGGTGCCACATGCCGTGTCTAGATGAGCACGTGCATCCAGTCGTAGATTCCTGCAGGTGCAAGGATCAGAGTATGGGGGGGAAGAGGCAAAAGGAAAGAAGCATGAATTAGATTAAAATATGTATTAAAAAACAGGCTGTAAAAAAAAAAAAACAACACATTCCCCCCCCATCTTTTCCAAACAAGAAAAAAAAAGACAAGATTTAAAAATGTCTTGGCAGAATTCAGTTTATAAAATAAATCAGCATATTTATTTTGTCTTAATGTTACAGATGCAGGCAGAAGGATTTCACAAATGACCATCCTACACCTTTATTTAATATCACAAAACTACCACTGAATATCACTTGTTTTATAGCCAAGATTCAGGAGACTCCCAGGAAGAGACCAAACAGATAATATTGATAATACTGCATGTCAAGCTTGAAGTCCACAAATAGAACCTGAAGTCCAAGTTAGGATGCATAAAGCTTGTACTGTGCCTGGATTTAGCCAGTTCTATAATACCATCTCAATTTTATGGGAATTCCTCAACAGGGATTAGGGAGAAACTTGCAATAATTGTCAATTCAAAAGTGCTAAAACTTGTCCCCAACACACAATAACATGTGACAATGGTGGTTTCTCTCACCTCACAAAGCCATTACAATTAAGTGTAAAAACCAATAATGAATGAAGGGGGGGGAAACCCTCATTCACAACACATAAGCTTAAGTTTACACTATAGATAAGCAAAGGGAAAGGGAACCATGTCCTACACTACTAGTCAAAGTAGTAAAATATTTCTTTCAGTGTGGTTTGCTTGCAAATCTGATGGTCAGCAAAAAACCTCTCTTGAAATCCAACACAAATCAAACAGTACACAATACAAAACAAAACAGTATTTCAGATTCTTATTTTCATATAAGAGTAATTGTAAGAAAAGCAGAAATGCTGTCTGGCATACAAATTACTTATATTTAAGGATAAAATGGCAATCTTCTGTTACATATTAAGTACGCACATAGTTCACTGAACTTACAGGTACCAGAGGTTTTAAAACAATTAAAGAAAGACTTACCCTCTTGCAGGATCTAAGGCAATGGCTCTGGGCTGATCCAATTCTTGCCAGAATAAAACCTTTCTCAAAGATCCATCTAAATTGGAAACTTCAATCCGATTTGTTTCAGAATCTGTCCAGTAGAGTTTTTCCCCCAACCAGTCACATGCCAGCCCATCCGGTGACAAAAGGCCAGAAACGACCACATTCTGCACACTCCCAGTTTTATTAAAGTCTGTTCGTTTAATGGCTTCTTCACTTACATCACTCCAGTATATCAATCCCTGGACAAACACAAAGTCCACTGCAGCTGCATCCTCCAAACCACCCACGACCACCGTAGCATTCTCTTTCCCGTTTGCAGCATCCACCAATCTTAGATCACGTCGGTTTGCATACAGCAAGAGCGGAGCAGCTTTAATTGGGGGACATGAAAAGAGACACATTAATGTAAGTTAGGTTACATACAATTTAGAGCTATGGTCGTTTTACAAACTTGGTAAATAAGGAAAGCCAAAATAACTAGATAACCTGAAGCCACGTATTCAAATCCTAGTAAGACTCTCTCAACCCTTCATCAGTTTGAAGGAGATAAATTAGTAACTTGCACTTCACTCTCCTAGGGTGTGTGCAATTCAACTGAGATCTTTTAAAAGAAAACTGAAGTGCCCTACATTGTAACTCAAGATACTTCCTCCTAGGAGAAAGATATTTAAGCAGTGTTTGAAGGAGAAAGCAAGACAGGGTATCTTGTGCTACATGACCTATTCCCCAGCAACACAAAGGACAATATTTTTAGAGGGACTTCTTGCATACAATCTGCAGCAGTTTGAGATGAAAGACACTATATAAATTTTAAATAGTACTACAAGAGGAAGAAAAGGCAAAGCTCAAAAAATTGTACAATCCATTCTTTCACATATATCCCTGTCACTCTACATTTAGCTTTCTGATCCAGAGCTTTTCTTTCTGCATGTCTCATTTGCCTACCACATTAGGCTGTCCTGGACAGTCACTCCAGCTTTCACATATCAGCCACGAAAACTGAGCAAGGTAACTGATGAAAGCTAGTAGAGTACTGAATGGTCTGAAGAATATTCCACCTTCAGGTGTACAATATTAAATATTTGTAAGAACAGGTTTTTAAAAAGTAAATACAAACAAAAAACCATTATCAAAACTACAACAGCCCTCCTCTATGGCTGATCACATACTCCAGTAATGAGAACATGCAAATAACTGCTATTAAGCACTCCAACTGAGAGCAATGAAATAATGACATGCACCTAACAACATGCAAAATATACTTATGCAAGTGCCAGCTACAGGCACTTTCACCAAAGAAAATCCAGCATTTACTGGAGTCAAACTGCACGTAGTTGGATGATGGCAGTAGCATCTGCATTTTATTAAAAAGATAGTGTTTTTATGAATTATCAGAAGAAACACAATGTATACATATGATAATATAACGTTTTATGATGCTGAAACTAGAAAGCCGTGTGCACTTTGGGTCAATCTACATTTTTATATGTGATCTTAGAAATAAGCTTTTATAAGACCACTCCCTGCATTTATGCTTGTCTTGAGGAAACTGTTACCGTAACTGGGAGACAGGTTAGGAAGGTAGGAAGCAATTAAGATCTTTAATATCCCATCACTTTCTGAAGCAAAAAATAATTGATTTTTTAAAGTATTTCAAAATATAGCAACTATTTAGTCTTTCTGTTACAAGCGCTGCATCCAAAGCCGATTCACGCCCACTGAGCTCTCCATATTAAACAAGTATAATTAAACACATTATGCAGATTTCAAGTTTAGGGCTGTCCTTAATCTGTTCAAAATCTTAATTTAAAGCAAAACATTGGTTTCTGACAAAGAATTTCAACAGGGTTAAAGATCTCTGTGAATTTGGTGAACCCTACATTCATTGTAACAAATTCATTATCTTCCTCCATTCTGCTCCTCCTCATCCTCTCCCTACCCCTTCCCAAAAGGCCTTATGCCCCACGTCACCCCAAGACAAAAAACAGACTATGCTAACCTGCATGTTTAAAGTTGTTTAAGATAGGTCATGGAACCATAAGAAAGTAGGGCTGGAAGGGACCTCGCAAGAACCTCAGTGCAGCCTCCTGCTTGGCAGGAGCACCCCCAACTAAATCACCTAGCCAAGTGTCTGCATAACCTATTATTGAAAACTTCCAAGAATGGAGTGCATTCTGCAAAAATGGGTTATTCAAACAAGTGATAAAAAAGACTGCCATAAGATTCTAACTTGTAAGAACCAATTAGTGGCTCAGTGCAGTCTCATACAGTATGGGTATACAGCAGACTAGCAGTATACATTCAGTATCTGAATAAGATAAATCCAGGCACAAATGACTACAAGCTGCATTATTATGTACAACACGAAGTGAGGGTATCCATGCACTGAACTGGAACACCAGACACGTCAAGCATAATTGCTAAGGCCTGAAGACACGGCTGAGCCCAACACAACTGCACTGCATAGATTATTCAGTCTTTGTCGGAACTCAGTGCTAGCTGAGGAATGATTCAGGAAGATTCTCTCTTTGTAAGCAATACAAGATATCTGAATGACAGTTCAGAATGAAGTGCAACTACACATGACAGTTTTACACAGAGTGATTGAAAACCACAACTTAAGCATGCTTCAAGTGGATGGCTAATAAAAAGTATTTAGTTTCCAAATTGTCATAACATTCAGAAACCAAGCATCCATCACTGAACAATAAACCCAAGGGATTTTTTCCTTCCCTGAAAAAAACTGAAACCTTGAATAACTAACAAGACTCCACTACAGAAATAGGCAGCATCAATAGGAAATGCCCTTCTAGCTTATCTTCTATCTGCTTGAAATAAATAGCACCATTGAAAAAAACTGTTGCAGAAAATTCCCTCTCCTGGCATAACTGATGTGGCTTTTAGCAAGTCCAGGATTCAAATGAGCTAAAAAGATCTTTGTCCAAATGCTATTTTGTACCACACAAAGTGATCCGGAGGATAAGGTCCAAGAGCAGAAGTTTCCAAAATGGAGAACCGGCAACAAATATTTACCTATTGTACCAAATTACCAGATGGATTTAAAAACAAACAAACATTTGTGAAAATCAAAACTAATTTTTTATTTTAAAACACTTTTTCTTAAGGAAAAAAACTTTAGCATCTTCTCTCATCCTTCTGTAATTTATAAAGTTAATTATGGTGCAGCAGTGATCCCTCCTCAACTTGTAATAAGTTGTTTCATGCTTTTAAAATTATATAGAGAATGAGAAAGGCATCTTTAACTTTTGAAACCTACTCAAGCGTCACAAAATCTGCTACAGTGGCCTGTGTAATATTAAAAACCTATATAAAATTTTGGCCTTTACAACAGAACTAGCCAACTGCCCATCAAGAATGACAGCAAGGGTTTGGGTGGGCGGGGATGGAGCCCCGCTTCTCATTTCCCTCCTGCTGGTTGCAGCCTGGGCCCATTCCTCCCCACCCCACGGCAGTGGCAGGGGGAGGGGAGTAGCGGGCCCAGGCCCAATGTGGGGAAGGACTGGGCCCAAGGGTGGGGAGAAGCTGGGCCATCACAGGGGTGGGGGGAAGCAGTGGGCCTGGGCCAAAACCAGCAGTAGCAATGGGATAGGAGCAAGGCTCCCTCTAGGGTGCACATGCGCACGGCTACGCGCAACTAAAAGTATGGCCACGCACAGCCTTTTCAAGGCCGCATACCAGGAGAGGCTAGGGCAGGAGTCTGGGCTCAGTGAGGCTCTATCAGCTCCAGGACATGTCCCCCAAGGCCATGTGGGAGAGCAGAGCAGTGTCCCAGAGCCAGCGGAGCCTCACTCAGAGCAGGCAGCAGGTCCTCCCTGAGATGAGGCAAGGCAGGGATGGAGGCTGGAGTGGGGGGCTGGCACAGGCTCCAGGGAAGTACACCACCCCCCGGCCCTGATGCAGAGGTGTGGAGCACTTCCCTGGAGCCAGCAGAGACCTTACCAGCCTCCAGCTTCAGCCCCAAGCCCCGCCTCCAGCCTCAGCTCCAGCCCCCAACCTCCAACCTCCAGCCCGACCCCAGCTCCCAACCTCTCGTCTCCAGCCTCCAGCCCCCAGCCCCTGGCCCCCTTCAGTAAGTGTCCCACACTGGACTGAGGCGGCACACTCACAGACCACACTACTCCTTAGAGGGAGCATTGGACAGGAGCGGGGCGGGAGTGGGACCAGGCCTAACGCATGGGAGGCAGCCCGCTCCTCCCCTTCCCCCACCGCTGCAACCTCGGGACAGGCCTACTGTGCTTGCCCCAGCAGCAGCAGTGGTGGGCGAAGGGAAAGAGAGGAGGAGGCCTGGGCCCGATGCAGGGCAGGACCAGGCCCGAGGCTGGAGAGAAGCCGGGCCGTCACGGCGGGGGGAGCAGTGGGCCCAGGCTGACCCTGTGGCAACAAGGGAGTGGGGACAGGACGAGCAGGCTTGGGACTAACGCCGGGTTGGGGGATGGGAGAGAAGTGGGACCAGGCCCGAGGAGCGGGAGAGGGAAGGGGAGGCCCGCTCCACCCCTTCCCCAGCTGATGCCACGTTTGGCCAGGCCCGCTGCTCCCCTCCACCACCACCGCAGCAGACCGATTTTCCCAACCAGCTCAGGCTCGGTCCTCCTCCACTGTGCTGGCCTAGTCCCCCTATCCCCTGTGTTCCTGCCATCATGTTTCAACACTTGTTCACACTTTGATTGGGTGTTCGTCAGCCAATCAGAGTGCAAATAAAGCGTTACAGACCAACAGACAGACTTTGGCTTTAAATAACATTAATTCTAATATTATAAAAGTATTGATGCTTGGGGAAAACTAGAAGTTTCTGTTTTGCTGAAACATTTTTGCTTTAATCACTTTCAGCTTTGGTATGGATAGCAGGTACAGGCCAAATGCCTTCACTTGGATTAATCCATCAAAATTGAAATGATCAGGTAGAAGATTAAATCAAGTGATTCTAAAGACTTTAAGACTATACAGCCAGATTTTTTTAAAGAAATATTCAGACACACAGTAGTAGAATCATCCAAAATGCCTCCCTACCCCCCACCCCCAAAAAAAAAAAAAAAAAAAAAAATCACATCATTTTTTACTCTACCTTCAACTAATCAATAGGATTTAAGTGCCTGAACTGCTTAGGCCTTTTTAAAATAAAAAGGTATCTATTTATCCAACCATCCATCCAATTTCAAATATATTATATATAAACACACACACACACACACACACACAATCATACTGCAGCATCTATCTTTAGGTGTCTAAACAATGTTTAAAATCTGGCCAGCAGTAAACAGAAACAATCAATCCACTAATTACAGGAAATATCGCCTTACTTTTAAGTACAAAATGTGTTTTGATAACTTTAGGAAGGAAGTTTTATTCAACTAAGACATAGGCACATCAGCTACTCTTAGTAAACATAAAATAGCTTACTCTTCTCTCATTAACAGATTAGCTATCCTGTATTTACTGTGGTGCAAAGGCATGTACATAACACAGTTACAGAAGTAGATGATGCTCTTGAAGTTCACATACTACTTTACCTCTCGGTACAATTTTAAAATGCTGGACTTCCACATTTATTTATTTACTGAACCTGAATCCAAATAGAGTCTGATAATTAACTGGTTATTCAAGGATGTGTTCTAAACAATATGTGCACTCAGTTTCTAACAACAATAAAAATTAGAAATCTGAATAAATATATGTTGAGTTAAGTAAGTGCTGAATAAACGTGTCCAGATAAAGTAAATGCTTGTGGATAATACAAAGAACTATACAATTTAATGTAATGCTGCATTCCTTTATAAATCAACACATTTTAATTGTTACCAAACAAGGAGAATAAACTCTTTAGGAAGAAGTACAATGCAAAACAGGTTAAGATTACTTATTATTTAAATAGAGTCTTCATACTGGCTGATTTAAATATCAGGATTAACATTGATGACTCAAATCTTAGGAGACAGGGGTTTTTTCAGCCCTAAATCATGGACATTTTAGGGCTGTGATTGCAAGCTACCATATCACAGCTCCTCTCAAAAACTTCATAAACTTCATCTTTAACTAGTTAGGGATTTTTGCCCACATTCCTTATACTAGACCCCTGTTTTAGAGCCTTGTTCTTTTCCTTGAACCTGAATTTACTCTTGACCAACTTGCTATTCACCAGAATTGGCCTTTTGCTTAAATAGCTTTTCATCTCCAGAAGTGGTGCAATCACCTACCCTGGAAATCTTCAAGAGGAGACTAGACAATCACCTTGTTGGGGTCACCTAGCCCCCCAGTCATCTTTCCTGCTTGGTACAACAGCCGATGATCTTCCAAGGTCCATTCTAGCCCTACAATCTACGCATCTCCCTGCTCCAAACATGTAGTTAGGGAAATCAGTCATCACATTTCCTAACTTTAATTTCTCTACACACTAAACTAGTTAAACTCTTTTACTCTGCACCTTTTCCAGTTTGAACATTTGCTCTCCATTTCTGCACATTTTTTAAACACAAGTGACCAGAATTGCCTACAGTATTAACAGTTCTTTGTACAATGACATCAGTACTTTCCTATTTCTATTTAAGTCACAAATCATTCCACCCTGTTGCTGCACTGCACAACTTCTGTTGTTTGCAAACTACATTACTGGCAACTCCAACAAACTCTTGCCTATGCTAGCACAGAAAAAAGAAACTTTGCTGTGACATAAGAACAAATAGTTAAGAGATTCTACATGTGACAATAATGGTGTTTTGCAACCAGCACATCTGGAGCTATGTAACAAGTAAGAAGAGTGGCATGATTAAGTAGAAACAAAAATAATCTCACCTATTTCCTCGATGATCAGAAATACTTGTAGGAAACGTGAAGCGATATGAAAGTGATTAAAATATGCACTGAATCTTTCACGAAGCTAAGACAATGTGTTATTGGATTTGTGCTTTCTGATGAAACTGCCCCTTGTGCACAGTCTTTGAGGATACAGCTCCTTTCATTAGGAACTCCTTTTTCACACTGACATGCAGGTTGCTTTCATGAAAAGCTCATGGTAACACCAAATCCTGAGCAGAACTCATCCTCAGTTTTTAACTATTTTCCTTTGTCGACACTTTCAATACTTGAGCAGCCTGTCGAGTCTAAACACTCTAGATAGAAATGTTTGAAAAAGTATCTATTTATCTTTTCAAGTACAAAGAAGGATCTCCAAGGGTTCTCATGTTCCTTCAGATTTCTAATCTACAGGATAGTTAGCAGCTTGTTGGAAGAGGAATTCAGAATTCAGTGTGGAAAACTCCAACTGTTGGACTATATTCTTAACGAGTGACAAAGGAAAAAAGGGTCACTGACTCAACAGTAATGACTGGACCACTACAAGATAAACTGATAGCCCTCTCCTGGGACAAGATAGTGCAACTGATTTTCTTTCACCGAAAGAAAAGCAATTTAGTACCAAATGACTCAGAGTGATGTTGTAGCCAACGTGGTCCAGTAAAAGTTATCAGCCACAAAAATCCTTGTCTCTTTGGTATTTCCTGGGACATACAGCTGGGAAAGCTTTTGATAACTTTTTGGGCAGGTAACCTGAAAAAGGTTAAATTGTGTCCAAAAGCTTGTCTAATTTTTTATTACATCAGAGCTGTACTTGGGAGAAACTATCACCTATAAAAATCCTTGCCTCACAACAGTGTCACATTTTCAATCCACACTTCTTTGCACATGTCCAATGATGGGATAGAAAAAAAAAAAAAAAAAAAAAAAAGAGAGAGAGCACATTTCCCTGAAGTACACTTTGGCCACAAAATTCAGAGTACAGCATCTTTCATCAGTTTGTCTACCACAATGAATGCTGAAAGTGTAACAAGTTGTAGTTCTTTAATTACTAGGGAAATTCACCTGAAATATTCTGGCATCTCAAGAACCTCAAGCAGATGTTTGGACTGTATTTGTGTATACACATACACATTTTTGTATATGCCCCCCCCATACATGGTCCCGTCAGGGTCATCAGACCTCCTTGTCAACATCCTCCCTGTGGTGGCTATGACAGCAGGAGCAGAAAGCTAATAGGGATGAGATTGTGGGGCCTACTTCCATTCCTTTGCTGCCTCATGCCTCTGGCAGAGTTCCTCCAAGCGTCCTGTCCAAGAAGGCCCTGAGAACCTTTCACAGGTGCCATGGGATGCCACTCAACATTAGCACTGTTTGGTGTGCAAACATGATGCACAAGATAAACCCAGAAATTTCATACAGGAATCTATAATGTCCAAACTATTCTGCCCCGTTATGGTCTGAGTTCTTTGCAACAGAAAAATTGCTCTAGTCTTTTTATGCTGTCAAAAAAGAAGTATAAACTCAGAGCTGACATTGTCTGAGGGGGTTACAAAGCATGCCGGACTGAAAATGAGGGCTGGCTGCCAGAGGAGATGAATGGCAATAGATCAAGAGATGAGAGATTCTTCTTTCCCCAAGAGTCAGGGAGAAAAATTAAAATACTGTGCTCTACTTACGAATAAGAAGTAAACAGGGGAATGGGTCTATGGAGGAAGAATTCTTGATGCTGGGATTTCTAAGAGGGGCTGTCGTCATAAAGGCAGACACAGATGTTTGAAAGTGCAGAGATGTTTCTGTTCCCAGAGGCAGGCAGATGAATATTCCCATATTGTTATCTCCTAGCTGCACAGCTGTATATA
>NW_017728931.1:15800342-15803642 GCF_001723895.1 Crocodylus porosus | reverse complement strand
ATACACACACACACACACACACACACACACACGAGAATCTCTCACCTTGCTAAAAATTTAGTGAGTGAAGATAAGACACCAGTTACAAAGTGGGAGGCAGCAAGGGAGTGGGGGGGAGAGCAGACATGCAGGATAAACCACGACTGGTTAACGGCACTCTGAATAATATATTTAATCATAAAATGTTATAATTTAAATTTTTCAGTTAAAACCTTGTATACTCCTAAAAGGAGGATATAGGTAATGCATCATCATCACTAACTTCTGGCAAAGTAAATTACAACTTTAGCCAAACAGAAATACTAGCACATTCAATCACATTTTTAACATCCTTTTCCATAATGCTACTTTATCTTAGCTCTCAGCCACATTAAAAACTCTACCACAGTTGTAATAATCGTTCTCCTAAAAAGAGTCTTTCAGTGATTATAGGATGACAGTGCAACATGCTGTAGAGATACAATTGTGGCAACTACTGTATTAATAATGGAGTTTGCCAAACTTTAGATCATACTAGTTTCAGAAAGCTTTCAGGTGAGACAGAGGGAAACCACGTAGAACAACATACAATACCGTATATCCATCTCTAACATGGGATACACTCCAATTTTCTGCCCAGGAGCATCTCTCTCCCAACTACACAGTTAGTCCAATAAAAATAGTTACCAAACAAATTCTATGTCTCTTCACATAATGAGAAGAAACAATCACTGAAATGTCAGTCCCCCAAACAAACACTTCATTTCTTGAAGAACTGACCCAAAACACAACTGCATGCCTGTTCAATATTCAAATACTGCAATATGTAATGTCCATACATGATTTATAAGCTTTCTGTTCAATCAACTGTTGATGCATACCTAGCAGGGTTGACAGGAAAGTTAAGTTCGCAAATGTAAACTTAAGTGGTGTCATCTTCCCTGGCTACTGCTGCCTCCATGCAGCACTGACTAATCTAATAAGAGTCCAACAATTTCACAGCTACTATTAAAATGTAGTGGGAAACAGTAAAGCTGACATGCACCAAGTCCATCACACTCCTCTGTAGTTTAGAGAAAGCTTCAAGCAACAGCAGGCACCGTTGCTGTTCAGAGAATTCCAGCCATCGGGCAGTTCTAGGATAAGGTGGACTCCTCACATATCCTCTTTCCAGTTTCCAAAGTAGGCCAGAGGCTGCCACAAGCAAAGGAACTTTTCAGTAGGCTCCAGAGACATCAACCCACTGTAAATCCAACATACGCTCTGCACCTGGTAGCAGACCTGGCTTCTCACAGTCCCAGGACTGGTGGAGAGGTCCTACATATTATATATCCACTTTAACTAGTAGGTGTCTGCTATTTTTCCAAGTCTTAATCATGAGGGATTTAATTGCAACCTTATGCTTCCAGGATATTGGTTTAAATTCACTCTGGGTTGGTAGGCACGTTAACAGAAATTACTGCTGTCATCTGGCTATTAGGTAGGCAAAGAAAGCATGTGTTTCACTGCATCTTTTGCATATCAAGCATCCTTCACATCTCCCATGCTGTTAGTTTGGCACATTTCACAGTGCTGAGTTCACAAACAAAGAAGTAAACACACATATGCCAAACTTCCCCTTACCTGCATGTATAAACTTAATCATTCCTCTAACATTCTCATGCTGGCAACTGCTTTTGCCTCATTAAGGAACTGCTGACACCTCTTGAAAACTGAATACATTTTACTTCTAGCCAATTCTGCTTGCATATCATATGATGTTTATTAGGAAGGGCATCTGCATGAAAATTCAAGCTTTCTTTCAGTACTCAGCTAGTTGCTCCTGCTGCTTATAGGTATCTGAAATAACAATTAGCTGGCGTGGAAATTACTGTCATGTCACTGAGATTAAGACTTCAGGTGGGAGGAGAAGCAGCAGGAGCAGATGAACTCTGAAGAAACAAAGATATGGTTTTGATGCAAATGTCTTTAGCAACAGATGAAGTTGGGGGGGTGACAATCCAGGATGATTTAGAAACTGAATGTCTTTCAAAAGTTTCTCACTAAGAATCACAGGGTTCGTGAAAGTTGCATATTCTTTGCAAATTATGTGCTAATTTGAAAACATGACAGTCATGAGTGCCAATATCCTGCTGATGTTTGCAATACTCCTCCATTTGCCACTATAGTGAAAGGAAAAAAATAGGCTCAAGTCATAAACAGAGTTACAGAGCTAGATACATTTGCATGAAGGAAACATGAATATGCTGTATTCAGAAAACAGTCTTGTTTCATGCCTGAGATCCAATCAAACTTCTCTAGCACAAGTAGGGCATGAAATGTTACACAGCTCACGTACCTAAGTATAACTCTCTCTCCAACAGGATACAATATGGCAAACAGATGCACTGGAAGACAAGGACTGAGGTGGCAACATCTTGCTTTTCCAGAGCACTGAGCAACTGGCTATCAAGCACTTCCTCCAAACCAAACCCCCTTCCTTCCAGTTCCCATCAAAACAAATTTGTTAGTGCCAGCTGGCCAGCTTTTAAGTAAAAAATGCGGTTGCTTTCCCCCCCAATAGTATCAAAGCCTCCCCCCTTCCATATTAACTGTGTAGAAGAGTACATTTAAAAACAAACAAACAAAAGGATGCCAACTAGGTGCCTCCTGACCAACAGAGACTATTTCGGATTAGCTGAAACAGCTACTATAATCAAATGTACAACACAGAAATCCTCTGGCTGCAGTTTTGTGCTCCACAGCGCAGGAAATGGGGGGGGGGGGTTAAATTTAAAAAGTTGAACGGCAGCCAGTTGCTAGCTTTCAGAGCAGCACTGAAAATACAGAGCATCGGTCACCGCAACCTGGACCACGAACTTCTTGCAAGTCCCAGGACAGGTCAGAACCTGAAACACTCTCAGGGCAGATCAGCAGGGCCTGAAACATGTCTCAGGACAGATGCAAGGGGCTTCTCAGAACAGAGAAGAGGAACCTAACACTTCTCAGGACAGATGAGGATGTGAATGCTTCTCAGGACACCTCAGCAGAGCTTTAAACACTTCTCAGGGCAGATGAGAGGAGCCTAACGCTCCTCAAGATGCACGAGGACCTTAAACGCTCCTCAGGACAGAGTCGCCAGGCCCCGCGCTCCTCAAAGAAACGCATCCTACACTGCTTGCCGCCGGGGCGCTTGGTTTGTTGTGGGGGGCGGGAGTAAGCACAACCCAAGGCCGGCCTGTAGACCACCCTTTCTCCCCCGCACGCAGAAAACCCCATGCCCTGCCCGCGGCCCCCGCCTGAGGGGAGAGGGGACAAGGAGGCGAGAAGAGGCCCGCGCCC
>NW_017728931.1:15767215-15800135 GCF_001723895.1 Crocodylus porosus | reverse complement strand
GCCCCGCCCCCTCCCGGCGCCCCGCCCCGCCACTCTCCCTACGCCCCTGCAGCTCCAGCCCCTCTCCCTGCGTGAGTCAATGAGCGGGGCAGCCGGAAGTGCGTTGCTTTGCGTGACACGGCAAGGGAGTGCATTGCACAGCACGGCACCTCGGGGATTGGCGTGTATTGCATTGCATTTCACTGCCCTACACTCCCCTGCCTTGGAGTGCGTTGCATTGCATTGCATTGCCATACATCACGCTGCATGTGAATGTATTGCATTGCCGGACACTACGCAGCGTTGGAGTGCTCTACACTGCACCTCGGTACACTGGAGTTTCTCGGGTTTCGCTGCTCTATACTACACTGCAGTGTACTGGGGTGCATCACATTCTCTGATCCCAGTTGTCTTTCCTGCTGGGTGCAGGGTGGCGAGACGCAACAATCTTCCGAAGCCACGTACTACCTATGAATCTGTGCACTGGCATGCGTTACCCTGCCTCGCATTTCACTGCTGTAAGCCACTGTGCACCGGAGTACATTACACTCCATTGGAGTGCATCGCATAACACCGCCTCCGCCCACTGCCCTGTCCTACACCACACTGCGTGTCGTCCGGCCGGCAGCTCCTCACTTCTTGCAAGGGCGGCACTGCACAGAAGCGGGGACGCGTCCGCCGGCGGGGGCATACCAACGGGACTATTTTTCTCTTCGCCTCCCTTTTCTTTCGACGAGCGGGAGAGCCGGGACTACTTTCGGGAAAAGGACAGGAGCCGCCGCCTCCGCGTCACAAAAGGCGGCTCGATGCGCTGCCTGTGCTGCAGGTGACCCGTGCGGCGGCCCCTGGCTAGGAGGCAGCGGCTGGGCGCATGCGTCGCCCCCGGGCCTGACGCAGAGGGTCGTGGGGTCCCGCTGGAGCAGCCGGGACGTGCCCAACCTGGGGGGTGGGGACTCCTTTGTGTGCCCTAGGCGTGAGGGGATGCAAGGTGGATCCCGGGACGAACCCAGATACTTTAACTAGGAATCTCTAGGATTCAAAACCTTCTGCCTTGTGGTGGCCTTTCGCAGCTCTTGGGCGGGGAAGCTGCCCTGTTATTTTTCCATCTCCAAAGCAGAGATACGGTTTTTCCAGGGGGGCCTCCAGTCTGAAAACAGAGTTGAAAACCACTTCTGGGGACAAGCAACAAACTGGCTCAATCATGTAGTGCTCGAGTATCAATATCCTGCCTCCCCACCAAAAAAAATGTACATTGTACAATAAAGCTATGATCTGTGCGCGTGTGCCCCGAGTGAACTGGTGAGCAGCGATCTTGCCTTTCCTCACTGCTTAGCTTAATTCTCTTGTCAGGATTTTGCTGCTTAATTGTGGTAATGTTGCCTGATCAAGTGCTCAAACAAATATCCCTGTTTGCTTTATTTGGTAGCCATTATTTTTCCTTTTTTATTTTGAAAGTGGTCAAAAAGCCCAAATATAAAAGAGGGGCAATGTTTCATACCTAAACACACTTTCTTGCCCACTTCCCCAAATAATGTCCACTGAAATATATTGCTTGCTTGGAAAACTACTATAAATAGATTTTCACAGTTTTGTGAGGCACAATACATTGGTTATCCATTTATAATAATTTTAAAATACTTCTTTTCCAACGTATTCTGCTCTTTTCTACTTGGATCCACTGACAAATTTTCTGTTCAATAGTTTATTTCATTCACATTACAAGCTCCATTTATTGATTCAAACAATGAGACATACATAAGGACTTACCCACCACTTTGTCTCTCTTTCCTGCCTTGTAACGGCCATTTAACAGAACACAATTCTAATACACAAACGTTTACTGCAGAAGGTGAAAGAATATCACATTAAATGGTCATAACATGTTCAGACCTATCAGAAACACAGGAAAAAGAATACTTGCTCAACAAATTATTACATTTCATAATTGCTTATTCTTCCAAATTATAATTTATCACAGGAAATCAGCATCAAAACCAAATTAAGATGAGGTATTATGGATCTGTCAAGCCAGGCTTCTCTTGGTCTGCTATCTGGTACCATGTAAACCAGTACAGCCTGTTCCAGGTCAGGTTGTTGGCAACTAAACTGGGGGCTTCCACCAGGCTAGCCTGAGTGAGGAGTGTGCGCGGACATCCAGCAGAAATAAAAACGAGACTTTTGTTTTTATTAATGGCATGTGCATTAAGGATGTACATTTTTTGTAATATAGGGTTCCTTGTGGTGATTAGTATTTAATAGCTGCTTCAGAACTCAGACAACCAACAGACATCAGGGCTGAAGTCTGGTGAGCTGGTAACAGAAACCACTGGGACAATTAGTTCCCTTGCTCAATGGACACTGGAGAGTGAAATGCTGGCTGTACTGAAATCAATGGCAAAATTCTCACCAATATCAAGTCTTCTCTCACCCTGAAAAGGAAAGTTTGGGGTGCAGAAGAACATAATGCAATGATGGTTTGACCCATCATTGATTATATGGTGCTAGATAAATAGAAGACTGGCTTCCAGCATTATCACTCTGACACTTTCCACAATCCCTGTATTCACTTCTTGTAAAAGACTTCATTCTTGTCCTTTCCAAATCCAGGTCAGTTATGAAGTTCATTCACCATAATTTTATAATAACTATAGCTAAAGGGGTTTGTTCTTTGGTTCCATTCCAAAAGGTAATAGTCTCTTTACAATACTGCTACTGTAACCAGTGGGTAGTAGAATGGAGTTAGTGAACCATTGGGCCAATATCAAAAGGGACACATTTTGACACTCCACTGTTAAGTTAATAGATTTCCTTGAATGACCAAATGGCATATTTGTCTTTTTTCCAGAGACCCCCTCATCTCATCCCTGTATCTTGGTCCGGTCTCTTCCTATCTCTGCTACTACCAGAGAAGACTATTTATACAACAAGCATGACACTCACTGTTCCTACAGTAATTGTTCCTTTCATCTGTAGTGCCTACATAGTAGTAGATTAGCTGCCCCTCAAGTTCCCTTTTGCAATACACAGTGGCCATTCTCTCTTTATGCCCTTTTCGTGATCATCTACATATTATGCTTTATGTCTGTTCCTTTCTTCCTTCCCTATTACTACTAGCAGCTGGCATGATGCTTGCAATGACAACCAGGCATTTATTTGTGGCTCCAAGCGGCCAGCCACAAGTGTTCTCACACAGCCAAAAACTTGAAGATGAGAAACAGCTTGAGCTGTTGCTTTGAGGCTAAAGCTCTACACATGCAAATTACTTCAACAGAAATTCTATGGGAACACTTTAAGAGTGGGGATGGATGATAGCTGCTCTCAGGGATTTACTTACTACCTACCTTACAAGCATGCTGTCACTGCTGCAGTGGTAGCCAGAGTGTCTGAGGTCACGCAGTTCCCTTAGCCTCTTCCCTGGCTTTTCTCCACTCCTACTCCAGGTCTCAAGACCAATGTATTCCCCCACGGTTTCATAGCAGGGTTTAGGCTGCAGTGATTTCAGCTCTGACCAGGAAGGATTTTAACCCTAATTCTGCACTGCCTGCTGGACTACAGGGCAATGCTAAATTTCAACACCAAATATGCAAATATCATTTTAGAAAGAGGTTGTTAGTCTGAAATGCTGTAGAGGGTAGAGTAGTATAGCACCTTACATAGACTAACTCTTTCAGAGAGGCGTGAGTTTTCCTAGGCTACAACCTACTTTGTCAAATGCTGTGATTCAGATTACAGTAAACATTTTGTTTTCTGGTATGAGTGGGGTAACTGGCGTGTTGGTTATCTAAAAATTCTGGTTATCTGAGAGTTATACGAAAGACAGTGCCATACTTGTACTGCAAATACTTGATGCGCATGCACATGCTGAATAGACTCAGCAAAAATTCTGATTGCTAAGCCAAGAATTTGTATTGGGGGGTATTGGAAATTCCAATTACTAGAGTATTCCAGTTAGTAAAATGCTGGTTAACACAGATGTT
Organism: Crocodylus porosus; assembly: GCF_001723895.1. NCBI lineage: Eukaryota > Metazoa > Chordata > Crocodylia > Crocodylidae > Crocodylus > Crocodylus porosus. The sequence goes on along the minus strand of NW_017728931.1, from coordinate 15,796,179 downwards.
AATGTATATCAGATATTCTGAACGAGTTAGTCTATAAAGCTGCCACCTTGCTCTGACTTCAACCATTTTAGCAAGTTAAGAGTTGAAAATTTGTCAAGTCCTGTATGCTAGTTTGATGGAGCTAAAACATCCTTTAAAAAAACAGACAACAGGCATGGAAACATTTTATTTTAGTTTGCTAAAAAACTTCCAAAGGACCTGCATATGGGCTCCATTAACTGTGATGTGCGTGCATTTTAAACAACAACAGTTTTAAGACACTTCCTTTTCAGAACAATTTTATAGAGTTCAACATTTTGCAACACACTTCCTTAGTATTTACCAATTATGCTTTGCATTTCAGCCGAAGCTTAAGAATTAGTTATTAATAAAAATGTTGCACATGTTCACAGTTTCAGTCACAGGGATTAATGGCTGAAATTTATGTCCCTAGTTGTGAAAGGTACAGCACCAATTCATAGAGTAAACACTCACAGAACAGCTTTCATAAATACCTTTCAATCGTAGCGTGATTTACAAATGAAAAAACAAGCTTAATATAGGGAATATGTCATCCATTATTAAAGAACACACCTACTTCTGGCCTGACATTTAACAGTCTGACATTGCACAGCAACACCAAAATTCAGGACAAGAAAAGAGAAATGCCTTTTCCAATTCAAACTGCAGGAGGAGGGAATGTAGATCAGAATGTAATTGCCCAAGCTAGAACTCAGCTAGAAACCTAGAGTTAACACCATGAGTGGCCAAAATACGGCCTGCAGCCTAGATCTGTCCCGCCAAATGATTTTACTCAGTCTGCGCTTGCTCCTCTGAAAGAAAATTGTATTCAGCCCGTGGCTGCCCCAGCTTTCTGTGCTTCTCATCCTTCTTCCTTCCCCATGCCAGCTGCAGCAGCACCAGCAACTGTCACTTCTCCCAGGCTGGCCTGCCCTGTTCCTTCCTCCAGCCCCCTACATAAGCTCCAAGGCAGGGGGCATAGAGCTCTTGGCCAGGCTTGTGCCTGGTGAGGTTGTCTGTATGTGCTCCAACCCTGCACCTGGCACATCAAAGCTCAGGTAAGGTTCTCCCCACTGGCTGGGGAAGGGGGAGGCAGGGGGAAAAGGACCAGGAGCTGTGAGCTATCCAGGCTCTGCTGGGCGGGGACCAGGAAGGGGCACAGGAACCGATACCATGCTGTTTCCATGTGCTGCTAAGTGCCACATGGGTGCAGCTGGCATAGCTCCTGCCTGACTCCAAGTCAGCCACAGCCAAGTAATCCAGGAGCCACACCAGCTGCACCCATGTGGCCTAAAGTGACATGCAGGCACACAGCATGGCTTTGACCTGGCCATGTGCCAAGGACTTGAGGCAGCAGAGGGGTTGCAGAGAGAAGGAGAGAACACAGTGTGACACCAGCCTGGCCAGGTCCAGATAACCCACAGCTCCCAGCCCCCTTCTCTCTGCACTCCGCCTTTGCCTCAAGTCCCTGGCATGTGGCCAGGCTGGGCTGGTGCCATACTGTATTCCCACATGCTGCTTTGGGCCACATGGGTGCAGCTGACGTGGTTCTTGCCCAACCTGGCCACATGCCAGGGACTTGGGATGAATGAGGGGGTGCAGGGAGAAGAGGGGCAGGAGCTGCAGGTCATCTGGGCCTAGCTGGGCTGGTGTTGTGCTCAGTTTCCCCCTTTCTCCCTGCACTCCTTCCCCCTCCCCAAGTCCCTCACCCTCAGCTGGGATGGCCAGGAGCCACCCCAGGTGCACCCACGTGGCCTGAGCTGGTGCGTGGGAATATAGTGCACAGCATGGCCGTGTGCTGGGGACTCGGGGCAAAAGGAGGGAGTGCAGGGGGAAGTGGGGAACAAAGTTTAGGTTCCCCTAGCTTTTGTTCTCTCTGCCCAGATATGGGCAATTATTTGGGCCAGAGGGCCACTTAAGGGGCAAGGAGGGGTGCCAACCCAGCCTGCAACAGCTCGCCCACCCAAACTCCCTAAATGGCCCTCCAACCCAAATAATTACCCATCCCTCGTTAACAACCTCCCTCTGAAGGAAAGAATTATGGGATCACAAGCAATGCTTTCTACATACAGGAATGTATGGTTTCTCAGTCTATAAAATAAATACACACACAATACCCACTGGCACCCAAAAGAGTCACTGGTTCATTACAAATTCAGAGTTCACCTGGGTCACCTTCATCTGCAGTGCCTCCATCTCAGAGTCTTCCCCTACTTGAGCAGTTAGAGGCAGGATCATGATAAAGGATATTTGAGGAATACATATTTAAAGATAGCAAAATCTTCTTCAAAAATGAAAATGAGAACAAAGGTACATTCTTACTGAGCAGCTAACTTTCATTAGCATGAGGAGGGACTTGAATTTGTGCTTTTGGTACTGGGCTGCCACAGACTCTCTTGCTTAAGTTCTGTTTTGACTGTATGTATATTGATTTTCACAGTTTATGGCCCATAACTAATTTTTTGAGCAAAGAGGTGATGGAAGCATCAATTATCTATGGTTAAAGACTCATTTGGTGATTTTTTTTCTCTCCCATCTCTGTTGGTTACTCTGAATAATTTTTCTGCAGCACTGGCCTTCAACAAAGACCCTTCATGTAAAGCTGGGAATAAAAACACAGATATGTGACAGGGGAACACCAAGAGCCCCTGCAAAGGTGTTTGCTATGTCATACATGTTTCAAAGGTATTTATAGAAAGCTGTAGTTTCAGTTTTGGAATAAACAGATCCTACTTTCTTCTCAAGAACAAAAAAGTGATTATGGCAAGAACATCCATTCTGTCCTTCTGACACCCCAGTCCATAAATAGTACTTGGTCACATGGGTCTGTCTAATACAAAAGGCAGTGCAATGGGTCTGAATAGACCTGTTTTATAAAGCCTCCTCCAATGCCTTTTCAAGTGTCAGGGCTTTACAGTTAATGCAACTTTTACTAATTTTTCCTTCCTGCAATTTTAAAAAATCTAATACCTTTAGAATGATCTGAAAAGAGCTTACACAAAACAAAATCCCCATTTAATCTTGGCATATTAAAAGCTCTTTTCTGTGAGCAATACATTTAAAATACTATTTCCACCCCCAAATACACATTCATTTGTGGTTTATGATTCTTGGCACTTTAACTGCAAGATTGTTAATGAAGCTATGCACTTCCTATGTTTCATTGCAACTATAAATCATTAACTTTTTATGCCAAAAAGCATCCAAATCCATGGGATTTTGTTAAAAACCAATGTAAATCAAAGCCCCATACCTCTTTATAGAAGGAGAAAAATATTTGCAGGATACTTCTTAAGTGCTGTTCTACTGCCCAGGCTTTTGTACCCTAGAGGTTTCACTCCAGCTGCACTTTTCAAGCAAGGATTACATTCAGCAAGCTGATGTCTCACTCAATGTAATTCTATCCTCGCAAGACAGACAGATACCTACTACTATTCCATTCAGTTGCTGCCCCAAGACTACTTACTCCTTATGTGCATAACTTATAGTCCCTACTGGCTTCAAAATGGTATTTTATATACATACATTTTAGGTTGTGGGCCTACACTTATATCTGTTAGTTATCTATATTGAGCTACTGTTTCAGAGAAATTTAATGATCTATACTAAAAATGATCCTGTAATGGCAAGTCTTGGGTAGATGGGCAGAACTCACCAGGACCCCTCACTGAGGCCACAGCTGCAGAGTGGTTGACTGGAGACCACCGAGGGCCAGTCTTCTAATAGACTTACCTGCAGGAACACCATGCCAGAGTTGGAGTGGCATACAGTGCCGCCATGGCAATTTATAAGCTCCTGCTCCTTCCTGCTCTGGGGATGCACAGAAGATGATGTCAAGGAGCCATGATGTGGTGGGAGCATAAAAGAAACTGCAACCCTGCTCAGAGCGTAGTGGAAAGCCAGGAGGTAGAGTCCGGCATTTGGAGACCTTGGCAGTCCTCTGAGGAGTCTCCAGGGAAGGGATCAAAGAGGAACTAGGGGCTGTTAGCCCTACCCATCCTGGGAAGCCAGCAGACCTGGGTAGGGATTTTTCAGGACTGTCCTCCTTCTTGAAGGGGGGAAGCCTCGGGAATGGCTGGCGGGACTACATGTGCAGTTTTACCACCACTTTCACTCTGATGCACCTGGGCAAAAAGAACCACCAACACACAGGGACTGGGGAAGGACCTTCTCAGCAGCACAGCTGAGATGGAAAGGGATCTTGGAGTCGTAGTTGACTCCAAGATAAACATGAGTCATCAATGTGACTGTGAAGGGGGACTAGTTTCAAATGAAAGTGAGGGAACGAAAAATCAGTTTGCACTGGAAGAACAGTTACGTTTTCAGAGTAGCAGCTGTACCTTTAAGATCGGAAGACATGGGAAGGAGTGGAGTGGCGTGAGAGACACAAGAGAGTGGAGCACAGGCTTGGAGACAGAGCGGTCCAGGGAGATGGTTCTGTTTCTGGAGGGGGAGGACATGCCCAGAAGAGGGAATCTGGAGTCCCTGGATAAGTAGGGCAGCGTGCCAATCATTCAGGTATTACAAGAAACAAAAAGGAGACTCAAAACCGCGAGGAGGGAACGATGGCTGCTCATAGATCCCTCAGGGAGGGCAAGTTATTTTTTTTACTGTTTGAGTTTATTTGTTGTTGTTTTTGAGGGAGTTCAATTGGAACTGCCAGTGCCACAGGGTGTATTAGAGAGAAGAAGAACCTAAGTTCGTGCTGCTCCCACACCCAGGCAGGCAGGAGGCCAGGGCACACGGAGGAACTCTGCAGGCCAATACCTCTTCGCAGAAATGTAAAGGAGAAGAAAACAATAGACTGAAAGCATTACCCTGGTAAAAAAAGAAAAAAAGAAAACAAAAAAGTTTTTTTTTTTGTAGATAGTTCTGGATTGAACTTTGGCTTCTTGTGGCCGTGTTGTTACGGTGATGTTAAAAACAGGCAACTAAGAGCTTCCTGAAGGTAGAAAACAAAGTATGTAAAACAGCAGAAAGGGACACAAGTTGTACTGAAGTTAATGAATGGTAGAAAATAATAAACAGAGTTGATCAACCATATGTGAATTGTATTCCATCAAAACACAAAAGGGCTTGGACATGGTACAAGGGAACTCGAGTAGAAGTTGTCACTAAGATACAAGTCTCATCCTACTATCGGCATCCTACTGCACAGAAAAAACCTCCCGACCATTAAAAAAATTAGATCAAAACATGGCAGGTGAGAATCAGTCTACAACGCAGGAGGACTAACATCCACCAATTAGACACAGAAAAAGTGAGAAAAAAAATATCACGCTCATAAGGAGAAACCTCACAGTGATGAAGTGATCAACAAGGCTAACCGCACTTGATGAACAGGTCCAGGGAGGTGATGCCTCCCCTCTATGCAGCACTGGTCAGGCCACAGTTGGAGTACTGCATCCAGTTTTGAGCACCGCACTTCAAGAGAGATGCTGAGACTCTTGAGGGGGTTCAGAGGAGAGCTGCTCGTATTGTCAGAGACCTGCAGGCAATGCCCTACGAGTAGAGATTGAGGGACTTAGATCTCTTCAGCCTTCTCAAGAGAAGGCTGAGAGGTGATCTTGTGGCTACCTATAAATTCATCAGGGGAGGGCAGCAGGGCACAGGAGATGTACTATTTACTAGGGATTCCCTGGTATAACTAGGAATAATGACCTCAAATTGACGGAGAACAGATTTAGGTTGGACATTAGGAAGAACTTCTTGCAGTAAGAGTTGCCAGAATTTGGAATGGGCTTCCAAGGGAGGTGGTGCTCCCTCCTACCTTGGGGTCTTCAAGACAAGACTGGATAAGCATCTAGCTGGGATTGCTTGACCCCAATGCTCTTTCCTGCCCAGGGCAGGGGATCTGACTCAATAGCCTATCAGGGTCCATTCTGACCCTAGCATCTATGAGTCTGAAGTGACATAACACTCTAACATATGCAATATTTTGCAAAGAAATTTAACTCTCTTTCTATAGAGCTTAAGCCATTGCAATACAAATGTAACAACAGAGAAAAAAAGGAAACTGATGGATGCATGAAATCAAGTAATCATTGGAATGTAACATGCACTTCAGTTATTTTACTGAGACCTGATTCACGACCAGGGCTCCTATTAGACTAGGTGCTACATAAACACACATGGCAAAAAAGTAGTTTAGAGTTCATTTGGTCAAAAACTAGGTTGGATGAGAGTATGTGACATTTGGTGCCACCTGGACTTATGAAACAGGCTTGTGGCCTGATTCTAAATCCTAGGAAACAGGTGGTTGCCGCAGAACCTGCCATCAAACTGGCACCCTTTTGGCAGTTGCAAAGAGTTAAGATCATAGATCTGAAACTACTATTACAGCCCCCAAGGAAGAACATGTCTGGAGAAGCTTATTTTGCCACAGATGCATAATGTATCATCCAATTTATTCAATAGGTCACTTTTCAGACTGCCTCATTCTTAAAGGATATTATCAACCCTATATAAAATAAACTTAAAAATTACTTATATTAATATGGGATTCTCTATTCTTGTATGTAGGAAAGTCACACATGTATATTGTTAAGTTTAGTAGCAAGCATCAGATTGTGAATGCCATGTGAGCTATTATCATTTGTTTATAAGCATACTTCACAACCAATTACTTCTGACCTTCCCAAAACAGAGTCCTTGATGATGACTGTGCATCAAAGCTGGAATTTTTCCAAAAATAGGCACTGAGTTATCATCTCATACATTGAAACAAAAGCAAGAAAAGCACTGTCATAGTTGGATAAAATCAGGAACAGTTGAACAGATTGTCTTCTGAACCTTTAATACATTTTACTCTTGGTTGAACATTGTCATGTAGACTCAGAGGGCAATTGTTTTGGAAAATTATGAGGCATTAAGTGGAAATACTTGACTTAAGCCTATGAACTATTTGTACGTGGACCTTCAACAGACAATAATGGGAGTTTCATACACAAAGACAGATCAACACCTGGACAGTGAAATGAAAGCGTTTTAGTATCCATAACTACTTGGGATGCAAGAAGATAATTTCTTTAGAGTCCAAGGGAGTCAAATACAGGGAGTTACCAAGAACTTTCATTAAGAGCTACCAAGAAAAAAAAGTAACTTAAAAATCAATACTAAACATCTTCCACAATGCCATTCAGTCAACATTTCTTCTGTGAATTCTTCTAATGCCAAAGTGACTTCTGCACCTAGTGAGCATTAAAGAAGCACTGAGAAGCATTGGAGAATCATCATGTACTGTACAAGTCTGGACAGTATCATTCAAAGTCATTCAACATACAGAAGTTGCAATAGGTACCAAGAAAGGACAATACTTTTTCCTTTTCCTTTTGAACATCTTAGCAGTTCCAGCTAGGGAAGTTGGGGGCCATTCTGAATTGTTCTTAGCAGCAGAAACCATCTCTGCATGCAGACAGCATCTTCCACTTTCTCATCAATGTTAAATAAACTATTTTCTAAATTGTTAAAAATTATTCATTAGCTTCTGTAAAGATAAACTAAAATTGGGAACAACTCTAAACACCCTAGTGTCCCTAGCAACACATTTCTCTATTCTAGACTCAAAAAAGACCTTTCAGCCATGTTAGACAGACTACCTAGCCTTTATTCTAACCCTAGACTTCATAAATGTTTAAATTTAACACAAGAACCTCTTGTCTTTAGTGGGACTAGATACAAAAATAGAATGCTCACAGATGTGAAAAACATTTATCCAGTCTCATTCACAATTTGTGCTGAACACAGATTGTACTTTCTGGCTCATTTCATTCAATGAAGTACCCAGCATAGAGATGATGCAGTAAGTATTCAAGGACTTTTTTCCATTGGCAGTTAAGTATCCACTTGTCAATTCTTTATTAAAACAAAAAAAAAGTGGCTATAAGTGAGTTATGCCACGTACTCTTAGGACTGTGGGCCTCGTTATTTAATTTACACACATACACATATGGATCAAGGCCACTGAATTAAAAGATGTTCCACAGGAGTGAAGAAGCAGACCTAGTGGTTTTTAAGGTGCTATCCTTAAATTTTCTTACTAAATGAACAGTATTCTGTTTCACAGAAGGCAGTGATTTATTATAGTTGTAAGAATTCTGAAAAAGTATATTTAGTCCGGATTATAAATGAAGAACAGACAGCATTGAGCATTGTGAAGAATGGCAGGAACTACATCTGTCATATGCATCATAATATCCTTAAGAGTAACTGCAAGAGAATAAAAGTCTTCAAGGGTGAGCAAGGAGATTTTTTATAGAAAAATGACTCCCTAAAGATTGAAGAGGAAAAGTTCAAAAATAAAAAGTTCAGGCAGACTACAAGGGTTGAGAAAAAGGAAAAACTTGGGTCACAACAGGAAGCCAGATGATGGTAAACTTGCATAAACATAGGAGAGTAAAAGGAAGAAAAGAGCAGAGCACTTTTGGGAAGTGGTCGTTGGTTTTTCCAGAGAAGCTGGCTACCAGATGGGAGATAATAAAGATTACTCTTAGGAAAGGAAGAGAAACCAAAAAACATCCACTGATCTGGCAGCACTGTGGTGGTACAGGGGATTGCACTCCATGCTTCCAGAGGTGCATCAAGGGCAGGAGGAGTGGGGTAATACCTTGACAATGCCATTACTAACAGGTCAGACAGAAAAATTCTTCAGCATCACTGATGTCTGATGCTTACAACCTTATTCTAGCAACACATATCCATCTACGCCCATCTCAAAAGGCTTTTCAGCCAGGTTAGAAAGACTATCTAGTCATTTTTTCTCACCTCAAAATACCTCAAAATTATGAGGTATTTTAGTTACAATGTGAACTAAAAAGGACCTTTCTAATTATCTTCCCCTATCATTCCATATTTACTTTTAGCTCAGAAAGGTTCCTGAAGTCACTGCTTCATGCTTAGTACATGATCTTTCAAGGACTGGGAACACTTTAATTTTTAATTTGGGAAAATATATAAAATTAAATTTGCAGCAGTTTGAGGTGTGGAGTTGTGTCTTCTCCCTCTTCCTACATGGATCAAAAGTTCTGGAGGACAGATTTTTTTTTACTACTTTTTGCATGGTACCACACACCATCTGTGTGTCCGTCATGCTTTCTTGGAACGCCTGAAATAATATAATGAAGTACTCTAGGCAGCTATGGCAATTACTGCCCTCAGGTGATTAATGTCAATCAATTTTTGGTCTTATGCCAAAACATAATTTGAGTTATGCTAAGAGTCCCAAAATGCACAGTTTATCACATCATAGTGGTTCATTCAAAATATTATTCTAATTTTTATTTTCCTATATTAAAAAACCCTAATATAAAACAAAGCAGCCTATTTTCTCACCACTATTGCAAACTGATCTGTTTATTCCCTTGCTTTTTTTCAACTAATTTGCTGTTGCTAGTCAACATCACTAAAAAGTTGGGTGCACTTCTGCTGTTTTAGAGCATGCAGCATAAAAAGAAAAGTGGGCCCCAAAACATTAGATAAATAATACTGAAAGGCACAATATAAAACATACTGGAATTTTATGGCTGCTGTCTTGCCTATTTACTCTTTCTTATTACAAATTACACACAAGCACACAAATGAGGTTTAAGCCCATAAAATTAATATTATAAGCAATAGGAACCTAAAAACTGTTTAAACCAATTCTCATTCATCCTTTAGGCACTAACTGAAAATGCTAGCACAATACTTAAGTTTGTATTTGACAAGGTAATATTTAGCAAAGGATTTGTTTACTGGCTAGTCTGCTGCCAAATAGCTCCAATCTTAAACTGATTAGCAATTGCTTTGTATATTCAATGTTTAAAGGTGCGTGCATACATTTACAGACCAGGAAACTTCCTTTGGTGAAAAGCTTTTTTGCCAAGATTCATCTCAGTAAGGTTAGACAGAGACCGGAAAGTAAAAAAAATCCAAGCATTTGAAGCACTTATAAATTGGGTGTCTTTAGCTCATTGATTGTTTCATAAGCTGCTGTTGCCCTCTAGTGTTCAAGTGTAGCTTCAAAATTCACCAACAGAAGTAGAATAATCCATCAAGTTTCCTAACAGCAATTTTCTATTTAGAATAACATGATAAAGAGAATGAAAGAGGAGATACTTTTTTTAGTAGGTGCATATAAAATATCTTCAGTCCAGCAACTAAGAGTTTTTAAAATAATTTGTTCCTCTCAGAGCAGAAGTTAAATTTCAACCCCTTTACACATAGCTGATCTGGTCACTGGATGTGTACAACTTACTGCCATACTTCTATTGTTAGCATGCCAGCAAGCTGTTTGCTGTATGGCTTAGGTTTAGTGTTCTGACTTCATACTTACCTAAATTAACTAAATACTACCCTGGAGGATGCAGGATACTAAAGCAGTTAACACAATCCTTCCCCCAAGAGTCTCATTACTACAGTAACTCACATGAAGTTTTTAGGACTATTATTAATGTAAATATATATTAAGCAGCTCAACTGGCACAGATTATACTGAAGACTTCGCACAAATGTGAACTTTTGCAACAGACACAGTCAACTTCAAGTTTAGTCACTTAAGAAACAAGAAGTCATTTAGTTTCCAATATATTCCTGTTTATTTGTAATTGTACAAACCCATTACCTGAAAAAGTTATTCCCATGTTCCTTGCTAAAACCCATATAAACAGAGGAAACAAATAAATTGACTGTAGAGAAAGGAACAGCCAAATGCACAATCTATTCCCAACTTATTAGTTATTTCCTGCCATTCTCTTTCATTTCTAGCAATTCAAGGTCTTAAGTAATATTATTATAATCAAAACACATTAAGGCATAAAACTGGGGAGGAGTTGGTCATTAATGCAATAAGGTTCACTTTGAGAAGCATTTCAACAACTCTGTTTTGCCTACGGTACACAATGGAATTGTCTTTACCTTTGAACAATAAAATTTCTTGCATACAGCCGTTATTAGAATTAAGAATGGGGCCTTTAAGATATTTATCCTGAGACTATTTTTGTACCCTTCTGGCTAGGAACGTAAATAACATTTAGACAAATTATCCATTTAACTTCTTCTGATTATATCAGTTAAACGGTTAAGTGATAACACAGCTGCTGCTGGGAGCCACTCCCAGAGCCCTTAAGGAGGAGGAGGTGCACAGCTCAGGTGAAGCCCTTTGCTGGGAGGGAGGGAACACCTGCAAGCACCTAATTGCTTAATTGTCATTAGGCTGCCTACTGTTTTCTCCTTTAACCTCATAGGCTATGGGTACTATAACCCCCACACCCCACCCCCTCCCTGCCCTGCCACCTTCTGGTTCCTGCTAGGGCATCACATGGCTTCCCTTCCCCCTTCCCAGCAGGACTGTGTCAAGGCCCATGCAAAATAATAACCTGTAAAATAACTCCTTACCACTGGGCTTATCAGTTAAGCGATCAATCATTTAACCTTTCACATCTCTACTTGTGGCTTAATCTATATTCCCTCCCCTCCTTCCCCCCAAAGAAGAATAACCAGCACAAATACCCAACCACAAAACACCTTGTGGATAAGTCACATCCTATTTAGAATAAAAAAAATATATATTTCTCCTTAAGATGAGTGCTTGTCTCTCTGCTGAGATGTTTGTTATTATGTGTCTGTCAAGTCACTACTTAAGAACCTGGGTGTTCAGTCAGCAACACAGTATCTAGACTTAATGGTTGTTCAGTGGTTCATAACGAATTGTAATGTTTTACAATCTTCCTCTTGGGCCATAACAACAATCAAAAGACACATGTTCATTCATCTATTGATTGCAGGAAGAATCTCTGAACTCAGTGAATGTCATGTAGTCACAGTTTTCCTTTAAACGTTCTTATTTACCTGGAAGTCTTAAGCAACCTCCCATTCTCTGCTCTGGTGGTGGCAACCCCATTGTCTTGCAATCAGAACCCTGTGCATGCTCTTTTCCTGTGTTGAGTCATAGCAATTTAGGAATGAGTTGGATTCGGGGAAAAAATTCCTTGACATGAATATGTCAAGTCAATAGGTAGCGGTTTTGTAAGGAAGACACTTTGCTACGGGTTTAGTAGGACAAAGGCTGTCTCTGTGACACGTACAAAAGTCACTAGAGAGCAGAGACTGACATCCCCAAAGGAAAGGCAGAAACAAGATTGTAGCTTACAAACTTGGCACAAGGCTTACAACAATTGTGGCAATAGCCAGCTGTATGCGTGTTGAGGAATTGAAGACACATATCATTACATGGTTTAACTTTCTTTTCCTTGACTTTATGGCAGATATTATATATATGGTAAACCTCACTCTTTCACTGTGGTGTTTTGAACAGGAATTAATTTGAACTTAGAGATCCTTTTTAAGGCAAGAGGTAGCATAGTAAATAGTATTCAATTACAGTAGTATTTGCACCCAGATAACTCTGTAGCAAACTATATTCAATACACTGTGCTGCCTCTGTGCTCAGAATAAGCTTTTTTTTTTGTTTACTATCTAACCTGGTTGCATGGAACATTACATTAATCTCCTGAAATGTCCTCTCTCTGAAATGTGAGGTCTTCTCTGCCTAACTTGGATTTTATTAATTGATAAAATAACATAAAACAAAAATAAACAACATTTCACCATAGTACAATTAAGTGAGGTTTTTTTCCTGGGAGACCAAAAAACCCCGCAAAACCTCAGAACAGTAATTCCATGCCCCTCTTACAGCAAAAAGAAAACACCTTCCCCAGAACCTCAATACTAGGCGTCAAAAACTCATTATCTTCAGCTGCTACAGAAGGCTACACTTTCTACTGATTTATTATTTCAGTCTTTTAAGCAATCATACGTCAGCATACATTCCATTGATCAAGTAGTCTAGCCTGGTATAGCGCCTTCTCCAAAAAGATTCAGACATTCTTCTGCCTATTAGTGTAACAGCTAATAACAAGAACATCAACCCAAAAAATAAAGCTGTGATGAGGCTACTTTTTTCACCAAAATGAGAGACAGCACTGCTTTGAGAAACATCATCTGACAAATAGCCTTCTAAAGTAAGTTCCCCCTTAGTTTGGTGTGTGTTTTGCAAAAAATCTGTGGATTTCTTACTGGGTAAAGCAACACCTGAAAAAGAAAAGAGACTGGAGATGCTAATGGCAGCAACAGAGGCAGTCTTTGGCTCCATTTTGGTAGTAGATGTCCCTAGCTGTGCAGACACTATAGTAGTTTGAGGATTTTTGATCATGTGGTCAATTTTACCAAAAGCAGTAGCTGTAGCACTGGTAAAGGTGGTACTAGGTTGGGAACAGGTAGTGGCAGTGGTACTAGTGGTAGTAGGTTCAGTAGGGGCAGTAGTACTGGTAGTGGTGGTAGTGCTGGGTGCAGCTTGGGTAGTGGAAGTGGGGGTGCCAAGTTCAGCATGGGCAGTAGTAGCATTGATAGAAGACAACACGTCATTCATTTTTTCACTTAGAAAAGAATCTGAGTTCTTAGGAACTTTCTTCCCCTGGCCTTGAGGAAACTGTGCGTGCAATTCAGTATTATCTAAATGTTCTGCTACATGGTCCATGGATTCAGACATCCGGGAAGTGATATATTGCTGCAGAGAGACAGTTGAATTCAGGAGTATTGCCTGAATTTGAAGAGCATTTTGTGTCTTCACAAGCTTTTCTCCATTTGAGTCATCACGTGCAAAGTGCAAGTTCTTATTTGTGAAAGGATTTTTTTTCAGAATCTGTGAATCTAAAAACAGAAAGAAAAATAGATATTATTTTTTCCAATCCACTTTTGCAATCAGTTGCTACCTCCCTAGTAAAGTATCGAATAAAGTATCCTGTAAAAATAGACCTGCCCTAAAATCACAGCAAGGAATCTGCCCACAGCATCAAGATTTTGCATCTGCCTGAGACAGCAGTGGGCAAAATACGGCCTGCAGGCCCAGTGGGATTGCTCGCGACTGCGCCAGTGTGGAAAATTCAGGTAAGAAGGGGGGCGGACCACAGGGATTACCCCAGTCCTCAGGGCGGGGCTGGCCCTTGCTGTGCCCCATGGTCGGGCCATGCAGCTGGGAGCCAGTGGGCAGGCCGAAAAGTGGTGCTGGAGCCAGGGAGAGTGGAAGTGAGTGGGAGTCTGGGGCCTGCGCTGGTGTCATGGGGCCAGGGGTGGCAGTGGGGCCCAGAGCAGGGTGGTAGGAATGCGGGGCACAGGCTGGCAGGGGTCTGTGCAACTGGGCTGGGCTGCATCAGCAGCGAGACAGGGGAGCTCCATAGAGCCCCTGCTGGTTGGCACCCTGCACTCCTGCCACCATGTTCTGGGCCCCACCCGCACTCCCACCTGGCTCCCACACACCTGCTCACTCCCAGTGCCCCTACCCTAGCCCCACAGTACAGGCGGGGAGCAATGCGTAGCCCCGACCCCCCGTTTGCCTGCAGGGAATGAGCTGGTGCTCAGCATGGGAGAAAAGTGGGCCCCCCCTTCCCATGCCTGGCATTTCCTGCTCCAGCTGCTTGCAGCCTGCATGGGGCTGTCCTGCCTCTCCACTGCATCACTGCCACCCCACGGGGTAGTGGTGGCAACAGAAAGCAGGCACATGTAGCTCCGTGCAAGCTCAAAGAGGCTGCAGCACGGAGTGCCAGCCACAGGAAGGGGGAGTGGCCCCTTTTGCCCTGCACCAAGCACTAGCTCGTTCCGGAGAAGCTGCTGCTGCTGCTCAGCGTGGAGGAAAGTGCTTCCCCCCTGCTGGGTAGCGTTTGGTGCGGCCACCCACCTGGAGCCCGTGCCGCACTAGGCTGTGGTGCAGCGGCTTCGCCACTGCCTCTGGGCTGCCCAGCGCAGCAGCAGTGGCCATGTGGAGCAGCCACTGGGCAGCCAAGAGGTGGCGGTGAAACAACTGCACCACAATCTAGTGCAGCATGGGCTCCAGGTGGGCAGCTGCAGGAAACACTGCCCGATAACAGCAAGCAAGGTGGCTGCTTTCCTCCATGCTGAGCAGCAGTTTCTACCAAGCTGCTGCTGCCACAGCTCAGCCATGATGGGCAAACCCAGAGCTGGCGCAGGGCTCAAGCTAGCGGCAGCAGTGGAGAACGAGCTGGTGCTCAGCATGGGGGAAAAGCGGCCACTCCCCTTTCCTGTGGCCGGCACCCCATGGTGCAGCCACTCCAAGCCTGTGCATAGCTGCCCGTGCCTGTTCTATGTTGCTACCACTGCTCCGTGGGGTGGCAGTGATGCGGCAGAGAGGCAGGATAGCCCCACATAGGCTGTGAGCGGCTGCTGCACAGGGTGCCGAGCATGGGGAGGCAGAGCTGCTTTTCCCCCGCGTTGAGCACCAGCTTGTTTCCCCACCAGTGAGTGTGGGACACACAGGTACCACAGGGCTGGGGCACTGGGAGTGCGCGGGCACGCGGGAGCCAGCAGCAGCCAAGTGGGAGTGAAGGGCCCATGCTGGTGTCCCAGGGCAACTGCTGGCAGGGCCCAGAGCAGGGGAGCAGGAGCGTGGGGTCCTGGCTGGCAGGGGCTCTGCGGAGCTGGGTCAGCTCCCCCCTCTCCCTGCTGGTGCAGTCCAGCTTGGCTCCACAGACCCCTGCCAGCCCATGCCCCACACTCCTACCATCCCACTTTGGTCCTGCTTGCTTTCACTCCCCTGCCACTTTCCCCAGTTTCCTGTCTAGCCGCTCTGTACTACATGGCTCCCATACCCATATCCATACCCACACACACACCCATCCCCAGAAACCCCCAGGTGCAATCACTTCTGCATATACACCAGAAACCAGGTCAAAAATATTTTTTATATTAAATTAAAATATATTATTATGGGTGTTTGATTTTTAGTATGCAATTTGTTTCCCCCTCTCCCCCCCAAGATGGCAAACCCCCTTCCCCAAAGCAGTACTTCCAGGGGCAAAGGTCAGAGGTTGGGGTGGGACTTCCAGTCCCAAGATGGTGACCAGGGGGTGGGGCACATGTGAAGTGGCAGGGCTACCCATGTGACCCTCGATAGCTTGCCAAAACTCGGTAAGCAGCCCTCCCTCCAAAATA
Organism: Crocodylus porosus; assembly: GCF_001723895.1. Taxonomy (NCBI): domain Eukaryota; kingdom Metazoa; phylum Chordata; order Crocodylia; family Crocodylidae; genus Crocodylus; species Crocodylus porosus. Next base: position 15,780,198 of record NW_017728931.1, on the reverse strand, counting down.
ATTGCCCGCCCCTGGCCTAGGATCACTTTTTCAGAATGTTTAGCAATAAGTACGTTCACTTACAGTTGTCACATCACAAATCAATATGCCTTTAAGAAACCTAAAGGCACTGGACCCCGTTCTTAACAGCTTCCTATCTTGAGTAAGCATTCAATTGTGTGCATTCATCACTCTTTACTACAGGAGTGTTTTGCCTACTTCATGTGAATGTTTAAATTATTATTCATAGGTTAAAAGGCAGTGCGAGGCCAACCACCTTTAAGTCATTCCTAGCCTTTGCCAATTAAGGAGCAGAAATTACCAAGTCTTGGTATACTGTCTTAGCTTTTACCATGCAAGTGAACTTGACTTAGAGGCAACTTTGAGGCTTCTGTTTACACAGGGTGGAGAATTTAGGCCTTGTTCTCTGCTAAAGGAAGCAGGAATTCTGCTTTTTTAAAAAACAAACTAGATCCCATTTCCCCCCCATGCTATCCGATTTACATCTCTCACGGAATTACCTGCCTAAATCAGTCTAGGCTTGCTATTTCAATAGCTTGTTTATATGGAACAAATTCAAAAGCATTGTTATGTTAGATTGGTACTATAAGAAATCAAGGACTTCAATATCCTGCAAGACCATGTTGTACTAATGCATGGAATTAGTGGCAACACTGGTGGAAGGCTTTTATTCTTCTGTGACATGGTAAAACACAAAACCTAGGTGCAGTCTGCTGTGATGGTGCTTGTCAGTGAGTCTATCAGATACAGTGTCGTGTATCCTCAGACCAACCATGTACCAATGAGCAGACTAGGAGGATGTTCCTATCTCCCAGCCAGCAGGAGAGCTTCACAGAAACACAAATCAACGTAAAGCCTCCTAATAACTTGTAACCAAGAGACAAAATATCTTCCCCTTCAGCAGATAGGAAGAATTGAAAGAACAGATAACAAGTGTGACATACAGGGATTACTAGTCTGGCAACCAGTATTGTTTATATTAGTTTACTACATCCCTCTCCAGTATGCCTAACCAATCCCTACCTAACAAATGGTTGTTGTGTAAGTCTGCATTTCTCTCAAGTGACAAAAGGTACCAGTGGGAAACATTATAACAGAAAGTGGAACAGATTCTTAGAAGCAAACAGTGAGGTTCACCATTAAAAAAAACAACATTTGCCCTTCAAGTTCAACTGAATAAGGATTTAAGCAGCAGAATGTATAGCCACAATATTGGAATTACTGACTAAAATTTGGTAGCAAGAGACAGACAGACATGCTGCATGACAAAAAGTGACATTCACTTTCCTGTCAACTATTTCATTATGTTAAGATATTATATAGACCTGACAGGGAAAAAACCCTAACAAATCAGCTGAGTAATAGTTCTTGGAAAGATTAAATGACTGGTAGAGTTTGTGTATTCTCATCAGCCAACAGGGATCTGGATTTATAGAGGGCATGGTGCCTCGCCCTTACCTCACTTATAGGTTAAACAGGATAAAAATATACTTGAGCTCCCAAGCAAATACCACCCATACACATCTAAAAGCCCATAAACCAAAATCTATACACATGCCCAAGACTCTTATAACCTAGAATTAATGGTGAAATATTCTAGCACATCAACCAAAAAACCTCTCAAGAAAAATTGTTTTCTGAAAGAGAGCTACAGCAGCAATGAAAATGCCACAAAGATTCCATTTGACAAAAGCCATTAAAATGTGGAAATGTGTGGAGAATGTCATCCAGATAACCTTAATTAACCTCAACACAGATAAAGAGACAAACAAATTGATCCCCAGGGTTACCAATGATCATAAGTGACCCCAATTTGAACAAAAAATAAGATTTAAAAAAACTATGCATGAAGTTCACATTTCTCCTTCCACCCCCTTCACCCCTCCCCCACCATGATTTTGATTCACAGAATCTCTGCACTTGTCAGCAAAACTAACAAACTCAGAACTAGGCAGTCACCTGACTCATTCACCACCAACGTAGCTCAGGATACAAACTCAAGCTGGTGTACCACTCCCTTATCATCAAACGGAGGTCTTTTCCTGTCTGTTCTCTTGCAGACGGATACCAACTGAGCACATGGAGAATTTAGAACCAATTTAGATTCCTTTTGTCCACCTTAAAAATTGATACACATACGGACACATTTAAAGTTTTATTTTAAAGGCTGTGCTATTCATAAAACAACAGCTACTTCCATAGCCTCATGGTCTCTGTGGGTCATAAAGAAATAAATATTTGAAATACAAGGAACAGAAACATCTACTTTAACTGCTATTTTCCAAGTTGGAAAGGGCATGTTGAGCAGCAAAGAGAAAAAACAACTGTGTCCTAAAACAAACTGAAAAGGCCTCATTTAAACAAGGATCAGAATGAGAGAGGTCTTTGTCCTTGCAGATAGATATGAATCTACCTGATTCTTCCATACCAACTTGTTACAACAGGCATTTTCTTCCAGACTGTGCAACACAATGCACTCCCAAAGCAAATTATTACATATCTGTAAATTATATTTGGTTTACAGAAAGTGATTTCTATGCATACTATTCATACAGTCTCATAATTATTAATACCACTGATGTATTTTACTAGCATGATTATTAATACATAAAAATCTTGTCAACTGAGATTAATATTTTAAGGCTAACAAGTGACATACCAACTAATTAAGCAGCAACATCCCATTTCTCTGATTTTTAGTGTGCTGCCTAACAAACAACGAATTGACCAAGAGACAGCAAATGTGGTCATCTAAGCCACCACTCCTCTCTCTCTGCTGGACAAAAGGCTGAGGAGCAAAATCCCTCTGGCTAAGACCAGGCTTTTAGACAAGCCAACAGACTAGTGTAAGATGTTGCATTTGAGTAAATCTGGCTGTGCAGTTTACAGGCTATCAGGGCACTGCCAATTCACTACTTTCAAACAACAGCCAGAAAAACTGAGGAGGATTTGTGCAGGACTTATGTTGTGAAGGGAGCAGAAGACAGCAGGGAAGAACACAGAAGGGTTTCTTATCATCCTACATGAATATTTCCACCTTCTTCAATGAAGGCAATATGGAAGAAACATGTCAGCAGATAGGACTTGGGGAACCTAGTTCTGCAGCCAGTTCTGCCAGTAGCCAATTGGTTAACCTTGGGCAAGTCGTTAAACCTCTCTTCATCTCACTGTTCCTCTTTTTGAGAATGAGGATAGTAATAAAACATTTTGAAGGAGGTCTGCAAGTTTTACTGGCACAAGACACTACATAAAGAGCTAAATATCCATACACTTTGCACTGTTAAAAATGCCTAAGAGGAAGCACATGGTTTTCACATGCCTAACATGAAGTCAAGTCTAGGTTAACAGGTCTCTACATTTTTAGGAGATAAAAATGTTTTGATAATTTATTTTGTAGATACAAAGATTTTCAGAGCAAGGACTTGGTCTTACATGATTGTGAAATGCCAGGTATGCTTGTGGCATTACAGTAGATAATACTGGTCCTGAGGAAAATTGGTATGTGCTTTATTATTCTCTATCTTTAAAATTAAAACAAAAACAGTATTTAAGAGTAGACCTGCAAAATCCTCTCAAATGGCCTGATAAACTCTCCCCCCATCACCAGTTTCTGCTATTCAAAGAAATGACTCATAGGATTCTACAAGCATTTTTACTAGGAAACCAGCAGTATTTGTGGCAACCCAAAGGCTTTTGAGGCACTGCAACATGCACAGAGCGCACATGAATTGGTTTACCACGCTGCATATTTGCAGCTCAGTGACAAAACTAGATACTGGGCAATCCAACGGTTTAAAAAAAAAGCACACAGTAAAAAAACGCTGCTGTGTGCGCTGTGCAAAACCGGAGCCTAGCCAGCCAGAACCATACTCCGGTTGCCAGCCAGGCTCTGCGTGCCCGGATTGCCATTGCTACAGCCTCAGGAGGCTGCCAGGAACCTAGGTAAGGCCACTAAGGGCCAGCCCAGGTGTTGGCCCCAACCTCCCCTACTTGGGGCAATTGGTTGCATACCATGTGCACATACAGGGGCATTCTATGTATCTGTGCCACTACTAGTTGTACCCTGGGAAACACACATGCATGCTTGTGAGGACATGCCTGAAGTGTTTGAAAAGCAACCACTTTTTTGAGCTAGATCTAGGAGACATTTTGTTTCCAGAGGCACTGGAAACAAAAGTTTCTGTGGTTCAGTAAGATTCGTCTAGCTTTGCAACAAGTTGGCCCCAATATTTTAATCTTTTTAACTAATGAAGAGTCTTTTTAGCTCTCCTAGAGAGATTCCTATTTGAAAAAGGAAATTGACTTGAACAGTTTGTCAGAGACCAGGTGGCTTGGCCTTTTGACAAACTTTTCGGAGACAGTTATCAGCAGTGACAGGAAAACATAAGGAAAACAAGCTAACATGCAAATTTCTACCATTTAATACACAGAGAAGTCAGTAACTGCACAATCTAAAATGGATGCCACATCCAACAAGAATAACTCAGTAGTTGCATCTTTGGCAGGACCAAAGCTTGGGCAAAGAAACACATTCCTTTTTCTCTTTGTAGCTTCCATATACTCCCGGGTGGGGGGAGGCAAAAGAGTTGAGAAATCAGTACTTTGACAATTGTTGACTTTTACAGTGGCAAATGAAGCCTTAGATCCCCACCCTTCTCACATGGTATCTTATTCCTATCCCATTCCCTATATTACACTGATGTTGATAGAGTCAAGGTGGGCAATTTTCCTAGACAACAACAAAATTCCCTCTCTGAAGACATTCACTCCAAGATACTGAAAAAGGTACTCTCTGCAAGTTTAACCATGCTGAATATATAAACTTCTACAAGAAGGCAGTCTCATTTCCAATTTGTTTTTTGAAGAGTCAGTTCTGGTGCAAATTTATTTTGGCCAGTTTGCTATATCTGAATAGCCAGTCTTAGTATAACCAATACTTAAGCACCAGGGTGCACAGCATATTATAGACAATCAGAGATTCCCATTGTTTCTAGTGTGTACCGTGACCTCAAGGAAGTCACTTTATACCTTTTCTTCAGTTTTCCAACCTGAAAAATAAGAAAACTCCTACTGCTTACTTACTGTCATTATGAGTTTTAACTAATATTTGGCCAGTGCTTTCTTCATGTATGGCACTCATCGCTGTGATATGAGCCCTTTGAACATAGAAGAGCTACAATAGGATTCAACTTCTACTGCACTGAGCAGTATTCTATATACACAAAGGAAATTTCCTACGAATAGGGAGAACGTCAAGTTGCAAGGAGCATTCTTCTTAGTCTATTATTTAGGAATACATCCCTGGCCTAAAGAGCTTATAGTCTAAATAAAAAGTGTACATATGGAAGATGGAATACATAATATAATTAAAAAAATGCATTTGTATTTATTAGTTCTCCGATTGTCATGTTGCAAGTTTTTTTTAAACCTCTCTCATTTGCTTAAAAGTTTTAAATCTGCTAAAGAAGGGTAACTGCACTGCACCATAGGAGTTATATCCAGTTGGCCCATGAAAAAGTCTAGCTGCTTTATAGCCCCATTCTTCACATCCTATGAGTAGTATTCCCAAATTAAAATTTTTGGTTTTCATATGAATTTTTTCAGTTATTGATTTTTCACAACCTAGTTCCTTGATCAGTTATCATACACACCTGTATGTACAAAATATGTGAAGTACAGATCAGTGATGAGCTGCTTTTACAGTTATTTACCTCTAATTATCCTGTAGCTCACAAATCCTTCAGCTGGTTTCATTGGACAAGCTTCCCTACTAGGACAGTAGAAGAGGTAGCAGTTTGGATACATGCCTATTCTTCTAGCATCAAAAATCATCAAGTTACATTTCTTGTCACCTGCAAAACAGCATAAATTCAGTTAGCAAAAAAGAGGACTTTTTAAAATATGTCCATTTTTATGACAATAAAAGCTACTTTGCTTATCTAAAATCTTTACGGTGAGTGTGAAAGGAAAAGGAACTGATGTATAGAAACTTCTTTACTGTTAGGATAGTGATGTAATGGAACAGACTGCCCAGGGAAGTTGAAAACCTCCAGTGAAGGAGATTCTACAAGAGGAGGCTGGATAAGCATTTGATAGGCATAATTTAGGAATATCATTTCTGCATTCACGTAGCAGACCGGACCAGACAACCCTTTAGGCTCCTCACAATCCTATGATTCTATGAAAAAAAAAAATTACGGGCACCTACTCTGTCCTGTACAAGTGAGTTAGGAAAAATAATGCAATGAGCCCAATCCATTACCTATTCCTAATATAACTGCTGAAATTCAAACCAAAATGCTATTTGCAGATTAGACTTCAGGGCAGCATTTTTCATATTAGGCTTTGCCTCACACACATCTGATAAATTTCAAAGGCTTGTAACTTTTGATCAACTAGAGAAAGAAAAACTTCTCCATCTCCACCTTTCCCCTCATTACCTAAAGAACCTTTTGGTTTACTCCTGTTTTCTGATTCATCTTGAAAACTACCACTGCCATCTGCTGCTGCTGTTTCATTTGGGCTGCTTACAGACATTAAAAAAAACCCAACAAAAAACAGCGCTTTACTTTACACTGCTTGTGCGCCAAGCCCAGCACATGCCCAGAAGAGGCATTGCATTTGTTGGACCCAGTTTGCCCAACATTTTTTTAGTTCATGTGCCTTAGGAGGGCTTTTTTGGCACTTTTATCTACTAGCTAATTGAATCAGCTTTAGATAAAAGCACCAAAAAGCCCTGCTGAAGCATTCGATCTATACAGATGATGTGGAGTCAGGTTGAACTAGCGCACTGCTTTTTCTGGTAAAGCGTGAGTTTATTTTTGCCGGTTTTTTTAAGTGTCTGTAACCAACCTTGTTTCTAAACTACTGATGGAAAGCAACATCCATAAATGAAGGTAGGCATTCTAATTTTTGGTCACTCTAAACAGAGCATAAGTCTGCCACTTGATTTTTATTTAGCCTACTGAACAAACAAGTTTATGACTTCTGTATCTGGGAGGTGAAGCATCAGTGTTTAAAACCACCAAATGTGCTTAAAGTATGCACAATAAATATGTACATCCATAAACACAGACTTAAGTACATTAAGTTCTAATTTAACAGATGAGTAAGTTAAGCAAAACATACCCAACAATCACAAGTTGCAACAGTCTTGGTATGAAAAGCAGGGTAAACTTACACTTTCCCTCCTTGAGAGCTGACTCTAGCTCATCCTATCCCTGCCTGTCATCATAAGCACTGATAGGCAAGAAGAACGATCAAGGGAGAACAGCTTACCTGATATGTTTTTTCCTATGCAGCAAGCATTAATACAAGCTGCTGATGTTAAAGTATATACTGGCTCTATTCCCTTGATGCCTTTTTTGAGAGATGCCGTCACATCAACTATGACATTTTCCATCTTCTCCAACGAGCAATTTTGACACAGGGATGGCTCAGGTATCATAGCACACAGCATTATTAACGTGCAGAGATGACACAAATTTAAACTGAAAAACATTTTCACTTGAGTTGGATTTATTCTTCTTTTGCCAGAAACAATAAACTTCTTGTTGTTTAACTTCAAAATAATCTCATTTTACGAAGACTGCATAACTGTCACCATCTCTAGAAGAATAGTAAAGATATTTAGTACTGCATACTGTTTTAAAGGAATTAGGCTTCCATTAATCAAATTAAGTTTTAAACACATTTCAAGATCTTGTCAGGACAAGGAGCAAATGTTAGGGCCTTTTTTTTAATGTTTAATTTGAAAAGGTAATGGAACAAATGTTACATATTAGATGCAAAGTGATTTACTTCTCAACAACCGTCATGCAAGATGCTTTAGAATTGTCCTATTTAAAAAAGAAGTTACATTTCTCAAATTAAGGAGTGGTGGATACAGCATATGAAAATATAGCTGTGTTTATGAGGCACTTACATGGCTGTCTCCATGGTAGACTCTGAATGTCTTATAAAAGGTATCATCTTGAAATCAAGAGTTCTAGTTTTTTGTATGCTTTATAATCCAAAATGCATTTACCTTTACAATACCTCTGCCTCATAAAGCAGGGAAATAGTATCCCTTTTTTTCTAAGGTGAAGTAAGGCACAAAGACACTAAGGCCATGTACAGATGTATTACACTTTTACTGGTAAAAGTAACTGGAAACCAGTCTATACCCATAACAGAACAGAAGTTCAGTGCACACAGACTGGTTTTAAAATGATGGAACCTGGTCTGAGATTTGCCTTCCCCCCAACTAAATGTGAATGTGTGTTTGTTCACTCCGATAAACTACTTAAACTGATTTATAGGAAACAGCATAACTTTTATTGATTCCTCCTTGAGCTTTTTGAATGTCTGTACCTAGCCTAAAGAACTAATTCAATGTCACTCAGGGATCACAGCTGGGATTCAATATTGGAATGACCTTCCTTACTCCTGCTTAAAGATGCCCAGAACCCCAGAAAAATGTCAAAGGGAATCTGCACTGGAAATAAGTGATTGAGGAATTACTAGTGGGACCCAGAGCTGCTCTTGACCTCACTCTTTAGCCTAACTCTGGTAGGTCAGTGATTCTCAATCTTTTCAGAGGCACCTCTCTCAAGGCACCCCATCCATAACTTCTCTGAATTTAGCAGCAGCCCATTTTTTAATTCTAAAAAACCAATTGAGTGATTCTTCTGTTGCAAAAAAAGACAAAAACACCACAACAGGTCAGAATGTGTTTGACGCTCGGGATTCCTAGATGAATAAAAAGCATCCTGGGTTTACCTAGCACATCCTGTATAGGTGCATGTGCACCTAACCATGCTAATATTACATAGTTTCCCTAAAAGGATCCATGGCACCTCAGCAAAGAATCACTCTGGTAAGTCAACCGGAAGTAAAATCTACTACGCAACCCACTTTGTGAAGTGAGTTAGTCTCTTCCCCACATCATAGAACAGGTGGGCAGCCTCAAAAACCCCAAAGATACCATCAAAACTTACCAGAGGGAACAAAAAAAAAAACCTTACTAAGAGGGTAGTGAGGCACTGGAACAGGTTACCAAGAGGTGGTGGAATTTCTATCCTTGGAGATTTGTAGGGCCTGGCTTGACAAAGCTTTGGCTGGGATGATCTAAGTGGGGATAGTCCTGCTTTGAGATGTGACCTCCTGAGGGCCCTTCCAACCCTCATTTTCTATGATTCTAAGGCTAAGCTCCAAAGAGTCCACCAGCCAGGCAGGCATGTACAGTACCCTTATCTGTGCTGCCTCCTCCTCGGGGGCTCAACAGCCACAGATCTCAAGGCATTTAATCTGTGCCTGTCTCAAGCACCACCTTAAAAGGTAGCAATGATTTTGCAAGCCTGCCTGGAACAGGGAATCCACTAAGGCCACTAGGACCACCTCTCTGCCCTCCTCCCCAGGCACCAGAAGAGGCGCAAGACGTGGGCTTCATGGTTCCAGCGTGAGGCTTCTAGCCACGTTCAGCCTGAGCAGACAGTGGGCTCATCTACACGTTCATTAACGCACAGCAGTTACTGGTATCCAGGTTGTAGCCCTGTTGATCTAGACGCAAAAGGAATCAAAACTCGTGGAAGAAGTGATATCTTTAATTAGACCAACCAGAAAAAAATATTTTTATTTATTTGCAAGCTTTCAGGCATGCTCATCCTTCATCACTTCCCCTATGCCTGATGAGGGGTGTGTGCACCTGAAATAGAGTGGCCATCATAGAGGACAATCTGGTTGTCCTCTATTGATATGAAACTGGAAGCCTACTGTATGTCCTCTATTCTTATTTTGAAGAGAAAAGCAGAGGACATAAAGGCGTTGGGTTTTGAATCAATAGAGGACAGAATAGTAGAAAACTGGAATGTCCTCTATGATGGCCACCTTAGCCTGAAAGCTTATGAATAAATAAAATAATTTGTTTGCAAATATCTAGTTGGTCTCATAAAAGATAATACCTCTTCCAGTACCTACTGCACATTTAGTTCACTGTGCAGTAGCTAGTTACTGTGCAGTAGTGTGGGCACATGTTTTTTTAGTGACACTTACTGCACAGTACCCTAATATGTACTACTGTGCCGGGGAGTACAATATTAGTCCAATTTGTGCCCACTAATGCGCAGTGTTAGTGGGTATTAAGCATCTTATGTAGATGCCCGAGGGGAAAACAACTCCAGAAGGAGCAGAGGGAAAGGGAGGGCGCCTCACATGCAGGTCCCCTCAGGAGGCCAGGGCTGGGGGGCAAGCCTCCTCGAGGAGGGCAAGAGAGAGTCAAGGAGCCCTCGGCCTCAGGCAGAGGGAACGGGCCAGGGGAGCAGCCGCCCGGGGGGGCGAGATCCGGGAGCCGGGCTGCAACCCGCCCCCTGCGGCCGCCCCGCGCCGACCCACCTCGCAGTCCCCAGCTCCAGGCGCGAGGAGCCGCCGCCACTGCAATGCGAGGGGCTCCGGCCCCGCCACCGGGCTTGAGTGCGCTCCCGCAGCTGATCCCAAAGGAAAGGGAGTGAGTTAGGACTAGTCCCGCCCTCCCCAGATCAAGAAGCATGAGTCAGCCCCAGCCAAAGCCAAGCGAGGATTTTTTTAAAAAACGTATTTCAGACTCACCTGACGCCTTTCATTTCCTTCCCAACCCGAGCCGAGGTTGTTCCGGAAAAGCCGCGCGCTTGACCGAGTCCCGAGCCGGGTGCCCGGCCCCGCGGACTCCCCGGGAAACCCCTGCGCCGAGGGTGGGCTGCAGGGCAGGGCCCTCGCTGCTTTGCTAGGCGGGTCCGCAGCTGTTTGCCTCAGGGACGGACAGACAGCAGACGCGGAGCCTCGGGCCAGGGGCCTTCTCCTCGACAACTGAGAAGGGCTCAGTGAAATGCGGCCACATCCACTTGTTGCGGAGTTAATCCCTGGGGAGTCCGCAGTCTCGGCTCTCCGCACACGTCTCCACCTCCTGCAGCAGCCTGCAGTGGTTCTCAACCTTTTCCAAACGCAAAGCATCCCTGGAGAGACTCAAGGCCTTGCGTCTAAAAGGTCCTGCAAGGTCATGGAAAGTGCCTTGAGTTTAAAAAAGGCTGAGAATCACTTATCACCAAGCAACTTGGAGATAAAAAGACTTTTCCAACTTTTCTCTGATCCTAATCTGCACAAAATGAACTGTTCCAAACAGGAGACTTTACCAAACCTTCCATTCTCCTACATAATGCAAGTTTTAATTTCTACCTAACGAGAACTTTTACAAACTTTGCAATCTCCTGTGCCTGATGAAGGGTGCCTGTGCCAAAAAGCTTGCAAATAAAGACTGGTTTGGGTTTTTTTGCAAATACCAAGTTGGTCTAATATCACATATTACCTCTGCCACCAGGTTTGATTCGTTGAGTCTAAAAAGAACAGCTGCCCTCAGCTAGATGGGTGAAGGGGCATCCTTTCCACCTTCCAGTGGAAGCTGTAAGTGTGCACATGCCTGGGGCTGAGAGGAAAGCATGGCTCTAGAAACCTAATGACAGAGGTAGCCCACTCTTTTTGGAGGGGAAGACCTAGCTGGATTCCAGTTTGTGCCTGATAATTGTTCATTATTGCCTCTTTAATACTAAATGCAAAAGCATTCCCTAGAAAAGAGACTACTCTGAGAAGTGCTGCATTAATACAACTATACTACTTGCAGTACTCAAGCTACTTGGTTTAGAGATAACTGAGCTATTCCTGCACATTACACGGTGCCATATAGACATACTCTGAAAACAAGTAATTTTTTCTGTGCTTCAATTTCCACATCTGCAATATTATACTACTTACTTCACCAGTGTCTGAAGTACAGTTCAAGAGCCTTGGATGGAGACATTGCAGCATTGGTGACTACAATATAAACTACCCCATGCTGGGCTGGTGAACTCTATAGATGAAACACTTAAATCCACTTGATATAAAGTAACAGTAAAGAAACATGGAAAGAGCTACTTCCTTTTAAAACTGAACAAGGAACTTTGTTAGAATAAGGGAAACAGTAACAAGTTGCCAAAACATGAGATTTACTTGTGATGCTCAATGTTGATGTTTCTCTTAAAGTTACAGTTCCTGGTGTTGCATGAAAATGGAAACTGCAGCTTTAACAAAATGAGTACCTAGTCTTTGTGGTTGTGAAAAAAATCTTTAGATAGGTGGCCTGAGTGTGCCCTAAAGGGCCCTCAATGCCAAAAGCAAACAAAAAATAACTTTGATTTAATAATCTACTGAAAAATCATACTTACTAAGCCAATTTAATAATTGTTGGATGCTTCTGTTTGGCTGACATGCACTAGTAGCCGTAAAGCTAAGTTTCTGCCTAGTAGTTTCCATAACCCACCCTACATAATTTCCTGCTACATTTATAAGGCAGCAACCCACATATTCTCATTCAGTTCCATTGATTATTTTCAAGCTTCTCATGGAGAAAAAGGTAGAATAAAAACTATGTAAAATAATCAATTGACTCCCTTGGTATTGTTTAGGTCTCAGTAATGAAGTGTCACAAATGTATATTCTAATATTGACATGCAAAATTTGTATGTACTTCCAAAAACTATCTTAGCTCATAGCTGACGCAGGCTTAGGAGAAATGTTGTTGTCTCCCATCTAGGTGAAAAATACAAAACTAAAATAATTTGCACACCTAATATATTGGTTTAAATTAAAAAATGGCTTAACCATATTTTAAGTGTTACAAAGATCCAAATGTTGATTTTTTTCCCCTTTTTCAGGCACGAAGGCCTTATATTATTCATACATACGCTGGTAAATAGCAGATAAAAACCTTGACTATTCAAAAAATATTTAAAAAGGAGAACAGAATAGCCTTTTGGGAGGAAAGAAGAAAGTAAGTCACAATATAAATGGATGATGCAGAGGTAGCAATGGACATAGTCTTCCTGGACTTTCGGAAGGCCTTCGACACTGTCTCTCACCCCATTCTCATTAAGAAACTGGGGGACTGGTGTCGACACCCACACAGTCAAATGGGTCGCCAACTGGCTGGAGGGCCG
>NW_017728931.1:15748690-15766475 GCF_001723895.1 Crocodylus porosus | reverse complement strand
TTTGACCCCAGTATTCTTTCCTGCCATGGCAGGGGGTCAGACTAGATGATCTGCTCAGGTCCCTTCCGACCCTAGAAACTATGAAACTATGAAACCATGTATATTTAAAATAAATGATCTATTTATTCATAGAAAATGTGTTTGCACAATCAAAATCTTTACTCTTACCAGAAATTAATGTTGGGTCTAATCTACAAGAAAATAAATATTTTGCCCAAGTAAAAGTTGTGTTGTCACCTTGAAAAAACACACTACTCTTTGAAATAAAAAGTGTGAAGTTCAGTCAAGCTAATTGTATAATTTGTCTGAGGTCAACTAATGATGTTACAGAACATGACTCCACTTCTATCAAAACATATATACCTGCTTAACTTTATACACTGTTTGTTTGGAGTTTATTATGGTTAATGGAATTATTGAGACATGAAACATATGTTAATCCCTACAGGATCAAAATGATAATGGGACAGACCGAATTGTGCCAAAAAACATTTGATCGCTTTTCCAGGAAAATAATTCTATAGATGTGAAATTGTTTGGTTTTTTTGTATTCATATTTATTAATTTAATCATAACACAATACAGATTATTATATTGCAAATACATTATGATAAAGTTCATAACCACAATAAGGTGACCCATGTCTTTTAGCAGCCTTTATGCCTCATGGAATCAGAACTCGTGGTAGAGATGATATCTTTTTTTAGACCAACTAGATATTTAAAAATATATACTTATTCGCAAGCTTTTGGGCACTCTCACCCTTCCTCAGGCATAGGAGAATGCAAAGATTGTACAATTTCTTCTAGGTGGAAATGAAAAATCATATTTCTCAGGAGAGCTGAAGGTATAAGATTTGACTGGAATAGTTCATGGCATAAATAGCTATCTAAAAATTAATATTTCTCAGAAAAGCTGAAGGTGTTGTAAGATCTCCTGGTTAGAATAGTTCATGGCATAAATAGCCAAATGATGAGATTTAAAAAAAAAAAGAAGAGCATTGCCAATCTTACCATCAAAATAAATCCTGACGGGGTTGGTAGAATCAAGGGAGCAACTTCAACTCAGAAATAATTATGTGCTGGTGCACCAAGTTATATTCAGAACTGTACAGAGTCTGGAGTTCTCACCTAGCAGAGAATGGATTTGTCTAGAAGCCAGTGCTGGCACTGTTATTCTGGATTAATTGTTTTGTCTTCATTTAAGGTTTAAGAATTGAATTTCTATTAAAGGAATTTGCCCATATATATATGTTTTGTTGCTGTTTTTTGCTTTTTCTGGATACAAGAACAATAAAGTAAAACTTCAGAGTGGATTCCCCCCTTTCTCCTTAACTGAGTCACTTGTGAATTTTCTGTCTTGGCTGCTTAACCCTGCTACAGGGATAAAGGAATGTTGTTTCCTACTTATCATTACCTGCTTATTTATTTATCAGACAGATGGTACTTATTTTTAAAGAGGTGGATGCTCTTTTTCATTGATTGAAAAACAATATTAATAAAAGAAATTAGAACAATGAAGCTGTGCTGCTTTTATTTGTTAAACTGTCCAGAAGAGATTTTGTCCCTAATACAGTAATAATGACATATTTCCTGCTGTCCCCCCTCAAAAATGTTTGTGCAATTTGGGGGAAAAAAAATCAATGAATATACCCAGCTGAAAAATGGTATGTGGATTAACACCAACTCCGCAAACACAAAAGCAGGTGTAACTGCATTAATGTGAGTTCCGTGGGATAAATTTGCTTGTGAGGTTAGGTGAATCAAGAACTTGTCCATCCCTCCTGACATGATCAAACACCCCAACAAATGGGTCCCCTTCTCCATAAAAATCAAAACTAAACAAAGACAGACAAGGTTCTTTGGGTAAACTACATCGTTGGAAAAATTGTTCTTGGCAAGCTTTCAGGCACAAATACACCAGACTCCCCCTCTGCCTGAAGAAGGGTATTTGTGCCTGAGAGCTTGCCAAGAACAATTTTTCCAACTATGTAGTTGGTCTAATAAAAGATATCACATTTACCCAAAGAACCTTGTCTGCCTCTGTCCTTAGACCAACACCACAACCAACACCTCCAAAAAGCAAACAAAGAAACTTTCTGAACCACAGCCCCCTGCATGAGAGAAAAGCCAGCTATTTCTCAATACCATTCACTCTTGCTAATCTTGTTTTGCATGGAAGGAAGTTGCTCGGATACTCTCTGCACATGGGTGTCTGGATAAAACCCCTCTGAAAGCTCATTTAGATCTGATCCCCAGCTCTAACTGCAGGATCCCTGCTAGGTTAAATATTCCAGTCTAACTTTAGCTTCTCCCTCTCATTTCGATCAATGCTTTAAAGAGCCTCCTTCATTTTCTTTTTCCCTTCGCTGTCTCTATCTCTGCATGCATGCATTTGGCAGGCAACCCCTCGACTAACACACTTCCCCGCTCCCAGAGACTAGGCTCAGCTGACGTACAACAGCTGCCTCTTTAAGCCTGGTCTCCCTCTGCCTCCTCCCATCCCCTGCATGGGCGAGGCTTCCTTTGACCCTGGAACAGAAACAATCCTGGACCCGGAAGCTGCTTCTACACATGCTCACATGGGGAGCTGCTGCCGGCTGGATTGCTGGTTGTTTGGAGGCTGCTGGGAGCACTTGTTCCCTTGCTTCTGAGGCAGGAGGGAAAGGAGCCCCGTGGCTTGCAAGTGGTGGGGGAGAGGTTGCATTGGCAGTGCAAGGATCTCGCTATTCCCCCCCCAGGGCTGGGGTGTGTGCTTAGCAGTGTAGAGGTCTTGGGGGAATCCTTTTTCCTCCATCACAGCTGTAGCTATGGGAGCAGAGCAGAGTGCAGAAGCTGAGAGCCGGCCACATGATCTGAGTTCTTCAGGTCAGTCTCCTTTTCACTCCCTGGCTACAGGTATGGCCTGCTGGGAGGGGCAGTGGCAGTGGCGGCAGTAAAAGCTGATGGGGGAACTGGTTAATTACAGTGGGGACTTTTGTGCTTCTATCATTATGCAGTACATGACTAATGCAACGTTTATTAACCCCACATTTCATGGCTTACAGGAAGTATGTTTGCATGAGGGACCCAACAGCCAGCAGGGAGGAAGTGATATGGGTAGTATGCAGCCCTTGTAGTAAAAGGAAGCCACTTTTATGGCTGGGGCCTGAGATCTAGGTGTAATCTTTCCTTCCTTGGAGAGATGGACTTGCATAGGTTATTTCTTCTTCTTACAGAAATTTCTGCTGTAGGTGGGTGCTCGTAAAGGGGTGTTATTGTATAGAGCGGATTTGTTGGATGTTTGATCCTAAGCAGTGGTATGGTAGAATACAGCAGCAGCTGTCAGGACTAAGTGAAAGGAACAAGAGCAGGGATAATATTTGGAGACTTGCAGGTTCATATCATTAGCTATGCTGCATACTGATTCTGGGGTCATGGATGGAGCCAGCCAAGAGTCATGGAGATAAGTGACAATAGAGACTTCAGTAGTGCTTATTTTCGTCCCCTGTTTGACACCATGATGAAAGACAACAACAATTTAAAATTTGGACTTTTTTTTTTTTTTTTACAACTTTACTTTCAATTAACCTTAGAAACTGGGTTTGGCTGGAAAGATCTCAAAGAATGGTAAAAGCCCTAGTCATTATAGGGTAGTGTCAAATTAAGAATCATATGTTGTCAAGAGATTTCTTTACTAATAACCCATTTTAGTAGTCTGAAGCGGAAGGACTTAAAAATCGAGTGAATTTGTCCACATATATCTGCTGCGTGTCAGCTTCTAATTCATTTCTATGTCCATTAGACAGTGAAGATAAGTCAATTTTTATTCAGAGTGAAAAGTCACCTCAGTTCTTGGGCTGCAGTGTTTTCAGTTTCAAACTGTGCAAGGATTCCTTCACTTGATTTTTACTGTGGAAAAGAGTTGATTTTAATCTGTTCTTTTGTTACCATTTTGGACCAAATTTAAGTTTAAAAGGGACCCTTTATATGTACCAGAAGTACAGCAGTTCTGACAGTTAGCATGAGTTTTTGAAAGACTCCAGAAGTCTATTTTTGTTCTGTCAGGCAGCGAACATCATGTATTAGTGTGAGAGTGAGCATGAGACATCTTAAGCACTGACTCCAGTAAGTGGGACAAGGATGAAAGAGTAGTGAAGTCCACTATGGATTTTACTTAAGGAAATAGCTCTGTGCCACAGTGATGGTGACTATAGAAACTTGACATTAATATGTCACTTACATCTATCATTTCCTCTTGGCATCAAATGAAGCAGATCAGACATAAAAGAATTTGCTGGTTCACCTCCGTATACAGCTGTGTGTCTGATTTTACTTTTGTTCTTTTTCCCCACAGCATCCCCCTCTCCAGCTAAGCACCGGGCTAAGATGGATGATATTGTTGTGGTGACCCAGGGAACTCAGTCCTCACGAAATGTCAGCAATGATCCTGATGTCATAAAATTGCAGGAGATACCAACTTTCCAGCCCCTTTTGAAAGGTAATATACTTTTCAATTTTTCGATACTTTTTCCCTCTGGGACTGTCTCTGTCCTCCTATTAAACATGTAAAGTTCCTAGTAACCTGCACTTCCCTCCTCCTCATCCTTTAATCCATACATTGCTTTTGCTGTCCTCATAAGCTGGAATGAAGCATTGCCAATCCTGTACTTTTCCCATTTCTTTTTTTCTAGTAAACTAGAAAAACAAGAAGTGAAAAGTCAAAGAACGTCCTTATAGGTCCTGTATATATTGTGGTCTCCCTTTGTATCAGTTCCCTTTTATTTCTCCCAGACCAGTGGTTCTCAACCTTTTTTTTTTTTTTTTTGTACTAGGACCCCTTTGTAAAGATTGATGGCTTGGCCTGTCCTGATTCACAGCCCCCTGGCCCTTCTGGTTCCATCACTCCCAACCCACAGCCACTGGATCATGCTGGTGCCTCTGACTGCCAACCGGCAGCCCCCTCCCCTGCACCCTGCTGGAGGAGGGCCCTCAGCTGCCCCCATCCCACTGGGGCCACAGTGTGGTAGCTGTGGTGGCAATGGCTCAAGTGGTGGCAGTGGAGTAAGTCTGGCCTCGGCTTGGCTGGAAGCGGAGGCATGTGAAATTCTCCCCCTGCCCTGGGCTGGGGCTGCTGTGCTGTACCAGGCAGCCTGATCACTGTTCCTTCTGGCCCCTGAGCAGCATCTCCCAGCCACCCTGCCCCTGTGAGTATGGGCAGCAGCCCCAGTACTGCTGGCCCAACCATGCATCTTCCTGCTGCCCCTGAAAGACTTTTTCCCCTGCTGGAGGTGCAGCCTGCCCCCCCCCCCCATCTTGTCCCCTCTGCCCTGCTACAGTCTTGGCACACAGCCGATTTCCCCTAGTGCTGGCAGGCAGCGCACACACCCTCCTCCCCCCCCCTGCCAACACCCATCCTCTCTACACACCCCAGACCCACACATCCAGCTGCTGGGGTGCTCTCATGACACAGACACACGTGCTGCCTCCGGTGTCCCAAGCAGCTTCTTGCAAGGGGAAGTGGATGCTTTCCCACACTTCTGAGACTTGCACGATTCTTGCCACCCACTTTTGGGTAGCTACCCACAGGTTGAAGAATACTGTCCCAGATCATCATCTTTCAGTCTTCCTCTCCATCCTTTGTCTCAGCCACTCAGGTGTTTCTCTTGGATCTTGGTTGAAAATTATACTGTGGGTGCTACCTGTCTGCCTGCTGCTTATTTGGAGACATGGCAATTGTGTCATCTTTGTATGTAGGCAACCTTATAGAGATCACATATGCTGTTTGGGGCAGGTGCACTGTACCAAGCACTCTTCCTGCCTATATTGAAATGATAAGAAAGCCAGGGTCTTGAGCTGTAACTAGGACTGCAAGGGCTAGGATCATCTTCCTCTCTAGGAGAGTCATGGATCTCTGTGTTGGAGAAAAGCGTGCTCCTTTGAGGAGAGAATTCCTATCAGGAGGATGCAGAGCTGCATGATGTTTTGGAAGATATGTTCCAAAGGATTGGGGGTATGACTAGGAATCCTAGGTTACTGAGAGTTTTACAGTGTGCCCCCAGGGGGCTTCTGAACTGGGCCAACCCCACAGAGTCTGTATAGGTATGCTCTGATGAATAGAGCAGTAATTCTATGGAAGGATCCTTTTTCATCAGGAAGTGGTGAGGTGAGCATGGAGTCATTGGGGAGAGAAGTGGAGGCTCCTTCCCCAGGGTCAAAGGTAGGTAGTAAAAGGAAGAAGGGAGGATGCTTCATTTCCATTTGGTGTTCCTATGATGTTCCCACCCATCTTCCTGATGCAGTTTGGAGGAGGTATGGACAGGCAGTGGATGGGGGACTGCTGTATTCCAGACATACCTGGTCATGACTTGCTTCTGAATCTCTGTGCTGCTTCAGAATGGACTGTTTTGTCAATGCCAGAGACCCCATCTGCCATTAAGAGGCTGAAGCTGTCTATTCCCTCTTGCAGTGAAGGATTTTGAAGGATCTAAGGTGTTGTGGTGAAGACAGAAGCACTAGATCAGAGCTGTCTAGTTGGTGACTTGTAGGACCCTGTAGCTGTCTCTCCCACAGTTGTGCAGAGGGGGATCCTTAGGGCCTGCTCCTGCAGCATATTGCTGGCATGGTGTGTGGTGTAGGGGCTACTACATGCTGATGCTGTATGCAGTCCTCAGTTGCAGAGAAGTTGGACAGCCCTGCACTAAATTATCAGACAATCCCTCTTGGTAACTTAACAAGCATTGTAAACTTGGGAGGGAGTCTAGTTACCAACATGGCTTTACTATGTAGTCCAGACTGGCATCTGGTGGCTATTGTGCAGTATGACTGCATACTCTAGACCAGTGGTCTCCAAACTTTTTTTTGATCGTGCACTCCTATCAGTAAAATATTTTTGAGCACGCGCCCCCAATATATGTATTAACTGGGCACACGTACACTGCAATAGAAGTTCTAATATTTTCTTCCTGCACCTCGATGGATCGTCTTGCACACCCCCTGGGGTGCGTGCATGCCACTTTGGAGGCCACTGTTCTAGGCCAAACAGCACTGACTAAATTGGGGGTGACCAACCTGTGCTATAACCTATGCTACAAGTGTCACAGGCAGCCTTTGTGTGTGGCTCGCAGCAGATAGGACAAAGAAGGGAGAGGTAGCCAGCACCAGATAGTGGAGGAAACAGAAAGGAGAGAAGGAGATGAGGCAGGGGGCACTGAATTGAAAGTAGCAAGCAGAGCAGGAGATGGAAGCGAGGGCACATAGTAGTGAACAGAAAGAAGAGCAGCAGATCAGGCTGGGGAAGGGGAGTGGAATGGCACTTAGAGAAGGTAGGGCTAATTAGTGGTATGACTGCCAAAAATGTTGGCTCTTGGTGGGGTAAATAATTGTACCTTGTCTTTGCAGGCCCAAATGGTCAGTGACTTGTGCAGTTAAATTGTTTGCAATTCCTGCATTAGTTACTGAAAGCAGTGTTGTTTCTTTGATAGTCCTGGGCCAGGACCGAAGGATACCTGGGTTCTATTCCTAGTTCTGGCACTGGTCTGTAGGTTGACCTTGTGCAAGTTTTCTGGGATTAGCCTGTTTTTATTCAAATCCAAGAATAATAGTGCTATCCTAGATAAATAGGACCACACACAATCATGTGTTTCAGCCCTCTTCTCAAGGCAGGATCATTCCTGTGTAAACCACTACAGACAATTGTCTAACCTGCTTTTAAACTTGCAGTGGTGGAGATTCCAAAACCTCTCTAAGGACTCTTCCAATGCAAAACCCATGTAATGAGAGAGCTCTTCTTGATATACAACCTGAATTTCCTTTGTTGCAATTTAAAACCATTATTATTTCTCCTTCTCTGTGTCTGCCAGGGAATAGGCTATCACCACTCTCTATGTAATAACATTTTGTGTATTTGAAGACTTATCAAACAGTTTTCTGGCCTTGCCTCTTGAGTCAGGAACTTGTTTCTTGTTTATATGGCCTAGTGCAGCAGGTATCAGGGTTACTAGGTTAAGCCTGGACTGAAATACTAGGTCACCTTGAAGTAGAGATCTCCCTTTGAACTTATGAACTACTGCCAGATAAGCAAGTCCCTTTCACTGGTCTGTGGAGACTTCAAATGTGACCCCTGATTAGCTGATGTGATCAGTAGGTCTGGAACTTGTTGCAGCATCTGTATGCTTTCACAGATGGCCAGTACTGAAGCCTGTAACTAGTGCCCCAAGACTTTTTCCAGATCTTTAGTTAGTATCTTGGACTCAGTCTGTCTCTTGCCTGTGGGTGCCAATCCTCTGTTTGTTTTCTGGTTCCAGACCTTGGTCTTTACTGTTGAGGCTGGGCTGTACCCAGCCTGGTATGGTTCAGCCAGCCCTCTTCAGCAACCACCCTCTAGTGTATGTTTGGGTCATACACTACCAATGTTTCCCTTGTTTTGGACAAGGTGGGATGTGAGTAAGGTGTGCATCAGTCAACATTGTTGCTACTATACCTGGGGACATGCTGGACAGCAAGAAGCAGTTAGAGAGCAGCTCAAGAGGGAAGTGTTAGAACTAGAGGTGTCTGGCTGCTGACTCAGACAACCCATCACTCTGTGGAAAATCAGGAGAGGCAGAAAGGGCTCTGAGCCATGTGGTGCTAGAGCAGGGTGGGGCAGGAAGGGAGTGAAATGGCTGGGGGTGGTTGGGCCTGGGCTGTTCAGTCCTGCTGAGGCTCCTCCTGGGTCCTACTGCCCCTGACACTTCTAGGCTTTGACAGGCTGCTGGAGCAGTTAAATATTAATTTTCTAAACGTTTTAGGGTCCATCATGGGCCATATACAATGGCCTGGTGGGCCGGATCCAGCCTGCAGGTCATATTTTGCCCTCCCCTGTCCTAAACTATGCCAGACAGGGGTAGAAAGATCCCTCTACACTGGCCCAGGCCCATGGAGCTGCCCATGCTAATGCTTCCTGCCACTTACTCCAGGAGGTAAAGGCTGTCCTGTCACTCACTGTCCTTGCCTATATTGACCAGGTCCTGCATGAGAGCAGTCCCTGCCCACCAGTGACCAAGTCTGTATTCCACCCTGATTCCACATACCACTGAGGGCCTCAGCTGGGAGCTCCTTCATGAAGCTGTTACCACAGGTGTGCATCTGGTGTGTTTCACAGGCACCCAACACCTGTTCCTTTAGCCAACAGAGAGAGAACCTGGTGTGCACCTGCCTTGAGTGCCCTAGGTTGCAGTCCCTCCTCCAGAACTTCCTGCTGAGGTTCTTGCTGCACTTCTCCCTGCACCTTTTTTAATGCACTCCCCTTCATAGCCCCACTAGCCCCAGAATCTCTGGGTCAGCCTCCTCCTGTCTTGACCAAGATGGCCATTTACCAGACCAGGAAGGAGGCTCTCACTGGCAGGAACTTGGGTGAGTGTGGGGCTGTTTTCCTGTTACTCCTCCACTCATTTCTGGGTAGAGTTTCACTGGTCAGCATCCTCAGGCTCTCTCAACTCATTCAGGGGGCAGTGGGTGCTGGCCCCTATGTTTTGCTTGGTGTCCCCTTCTGGATGCCTTGTTATTAACCTATGACCTTATTTCCTTCCTGGTTTTTTTCTTCTTCTTTATTTGTCTCCCAGAATTAGTTGATGTGTTCCCTAGTGGCCTCCCTTATTAAGGAAGGCTTACAGTATTTCATGATGGGCCTAAACTCATGATCTTTCAGCACATCAGAGGCCTGATATGCTTCAGTGGCATCCTAGCTCATGAATGAGGCTCCTAGGTGTTGCTACAATGCAAATTAATGCCCTTTCACCTGTGTGCCAGCATCAGCAGTCTAATGGCAGCATACTTCATTACCATTTACAAGTCATGAGTTCAAGTCCAGTTCCCCCATACTTGTCTGATGAAACTGAAGAGAATACCTAGTCCTCCTGAAACTCCTACAGACCTCTCAGAAGGGATTATCATGTATCTGAGGAATTCATGTCCAGCCCTCTTCATAGTGAGTGCATATTGAAGACAACAAAAACATGACACATAAGTGAAAGCAGTAGTGTGTAGTTTCCCTATGGGGTGAAACTGAATGACTTATAAAGTTATGTTAGGGGTATAAAATTGGAGCTTAATGAGACTTGAGAGTATATTAGGCAAACAATGACAAACGTTCCAGGCGTGGGGATCTCTGCTAACTGTAGGCCGTAGGTTTCCTTGCAATAGATGTTCTTTTAGATGAAAAGAAGGGGAAAAGAGAAACATGTGCCATGAACCTGTAGATCAGTGTCAGCTCTATGGAATACTTTGTTTTTGAACAAATCCTCCAAGTCTTGCACCTCGTTTTGCACCAGTCGGCCAGCTGTAAGGCAGACAGAACAGTAGGTATTGCATGACTGAATTATGCCCATGACAAGCTGCAGCTTTGACTTATGCAGTTAATTTTTTGTAAGATTTAATAAAAGTGGGATGATGCACAAAACTCTGTTTTTCCATTTTCCTTTTCCCTGAGTTTTATATTTTGAGTCATGTTTGCAACTATTCTTCCTCATCTATATGCGCAAGATTTTTCCCACATTACAAACTAATGATGCCATTTAGCTCTTGTATAGTATTTTTTTCCTGAGTAGATCTCAAAGCATTTTACAAGGCAAATTAGCATCATTATACCTGTTTAAAAACAAGAAATTGGAGCTGCATAGCCACCTTGGATACTTGCAAAACAAAAGGCTCTGAAGTTTACTTGTGTTTTGTCACTAATAGGCTTGAAAGAAAGTTTCTTGTCATGTCATGACTCTGCCGTAGGCGTGTTGCTAGGATTGATTCTTGGTAATATTAGTGATTTCTCAGCAGCCTTTTGTTCTGAATAAATCACATTAAGGTCTTAAAATACATAGTTACAAATAGATTATACTAAAATATAAACACAAATCTGCACAAGTTTTATCAGTAAGGGGAATGTTCTGCAGTTGAACAAACACAACACAAGAAGCAGTCCTACATGGAAAATTCATACTGCTGTCTGCAGCCAGAAGCTGTAACTGAGCTAACACAGGCTGACAGATGCCTATAATCTTTTAAAGATATGCAAAGATTGTTGTGGGTGATACCTTCTATTGAACCAACTGTATGGTTGGGATAGCCTTAGACAAGCTTTTGAATGTGATAAAGAATGCTTTACATTTGAAAGCTTGTCTAAGTCATCTCAACCATGCAGTTGATCCAATAAAAGATATTACCCACACCAGTCCTTGCTTCTTGCATAATTCCTGGACCCTCGTGGCTACATCCTCATTCCAGTTCTGTTGTTATAAAAGCCTAAGCCTGTCTGTCTGTCCGTAACGCTTTATTTGCACTCTGATTGGCTGATGGAAACAGCCGATCATAGTGCTTCAAGCATGGGGGAGTGCCACTACGATTCTGAAGCCGCGCTGGGGACCAGACAGAGGGTGCCAGCCTCGGCTCCCCCACCCCGTTCCCTGCAAGAGGCAGAACAGTGGCAGCATGGGCGTTAGTTGGCGGCACTCCTCCTCCTTCCCCACCCCCCGCCCCAGTCATTCTTGACAGGCAGTTGGCTAGTACACCTATCATCTTAAGTGAATTTTGGGTTGGTGACAGATCCAGGATTAATAAACAGTAGACCTGAACTTTTGTTTATTCGCACATAGTACAAGTTCTGTATGGGGAGTGAAGGCTTTCCTTTACAGTTCTGACCCAGTCCTATCTCTGGGTCTTAGAGGTGAATTTGATTATACTGTGAATACCTACCCACTAGCTGTTGGGCAGATGCAGCTGAGCAGTTTTTAAAGGGCCATGACTCTCACTTTCTGCTGACAAAGCATTATATGAGCCACTTATTGGGGGTACATATTCCATTACTATTTCCAACCTGTAATTGCCCTGTTAACTTTACTGATACCAGTTATTTGTTTTAAAGGTTTGTAAACTTTTTGTTCTTTGTTCTTTTTTTCTTTTTAAAGCAAAATCATACTTTTTTTTTGTGATACTTTCCCACACGATGTGGAAAAAAAATGCTAAACTTCCAGCTTTTGAAAATATGTCCCTGTTAAGGGGACTAAATTGGATGTTTTCAACTTGACTGAACAGCTTGGTAATTCTAGATTAATCTTGTGATTTAGCACAAGGTGGCACTGTTTCCTTCTCCTTTATTGATTCTTTGCAGTTGAGTTGTGAACACCATTCTTGCAAATATCTGTGCACAGGAGCTACAATAATAGATGGTGCAATGCATCAGTAACTGTTCGGGGTGGCAGGAGCTGGGGGGGAAGCAAAAGATAGATAATGCTTGGTAAGAGTAAGCATTAATATTTTTTACAGAGAAATCCACTAGCTACTATCATTTAACACTTCAATCTATCATGTAGCTAGATGGAACTGATCAAATTCAGGACTATTGAAAATGGCCCAAACTCCATTAACTTTAGCATATGTGTTGCAGCTTGCACTTAGGGTTGACCTTCTGGCTTTTTTTTAAACCCTCTGTTTCCCTTCCCCCTTATCCCTCCTGGGCAAAAGGTTCTTTTTTACTGACAATGAGTGTTTAAAAATGTAAGTCCAAAAAGGCATTTCTTCAAAGATAAAGGCCCCTGAAAAGAGGAATTTGCAATGAGCAATGACTTCTTAGATTCTGATTGTGCTAGTGTGTTGCTTATATTATTGTCAGAATTGCCATAGACTTTACCTATTCTTTTGATAGGTAATAACGATATCTGATCCCATTACTGTTACTAAGCTGTTTATGTATCTCTTTTATGTAGACCTTAAAATACCTGCTTTTTTGGGCAGAATGATTAATTTCTTAGCTATAATATTCCTAATTTATTCATCTCTCCAGGAAAAAAATATCCCTAAATGCGTCTCAAAGTTGAAACTAAGGACTAGCTTTGCAGATGCAACTTCAGTATTCGTACCATGGTTATGCTTTCTTCCTTTCTGTTTTATTTTTGGGACTTGCCAAAGTAGTAGGCTATGCTCTGATTGTATTGTATGAAGAAACGTGTTTTCTCAAAATCTGAAAAATCGGGGGAAAAAAGGGGAGGGAAGGAACACCTAGGCAATGTGGTTGAGTGAACACGGGTTTTTCTAAAATAAAAACCAGAATCATTTGTGTAGGTCTGCTTGCTGCTGCTTAGTTGATCCATCAAGATGAATAACAGTGAATGCTTTTATGATGTCTTCATTTGAAAGTACTGTTCTGTGTTTCATTACATTTGGGTGGGAATGTGTAGGGTAGTATGATGGTTTTTCTAAATGCAGGAACTGTTCTTGTGTTCTAACGAAAACTCTTGTAACTACAACACCACCATCAATCCTTCATTCAGAAACAGTGATGGTAACTGGTACCCTGTTGATCTTGGTAGACTTTTTTTGTTAGTATTTTCCTTACCTTTCCATTTTATTTCCCTCTGTGAAAAGTGGACCCTAATGTTTCTCTAATGACAGTGGTCAATATGGTGCTTGCTTTCTGCCATTGGGTGGCTTTGAATTTCCTTGATCCTTGGTGTTTGAGTTGGTTGAGGGCACTCTAAAATCTGTGCAGAGCTATTTCAGCAGCCCTCAACCATACACCATGTTGTGTGATGTGAATCTTTATAAACCTGATAAAAAAAACTTTATATTCAACTTTATAAAAACAAGCAACTTAAAAGCGACTTAATACAAGTGATAGCTAAATACTATCCATCATCCATCTAATTGCTGCTGTGCGTTCTTTGCTTGTTTTGTTTTTGGTGGTCCTACTCTCTGTTTTATTTCATCCACTTGTTTTCTTCAGTCTTGGACTTGAATTGTATCCTAATCCAATATAGGGAAGTCTTGTTACAGGTTTGCATACTGCTGCGTACAGTGGGTTTCTGGCCTTCACTATTATTGCAGTACGTATAATTAATAAAATGATGGTATGAACACGGATGGCATTTCAGACGAGCCGAACATGTAGTCCCTGCTCCAAAGACTGTGCAATGTACATTTTTAAACTTGATGAGCAGTGGCAGACCCAAAAGTTGGCATGGGAAAGGTTTAGGTTTGAGTAAACCAGTTTGAAGATGGACGACACTTAAGGAATTAACTTTTTAGTGAATTATTGAGCAGAAATAAAATAAAACACATGTAAACTTGCCTCTGCTTTGCCTCAGCTGTTAGTAGACCTACGTTTAGTTCCCTGTTCTGCTTTAAAGATTTGAGCATCCATCTCATCTTCTAAGATGTTATTGTAACCTTCTGGCTGTAGGGAACATCTAATAAAGCTGTTCCACTTAGCAGGGAGTATGTAGATATTTATGGTTGGGGTGGAGTGAAAGGGAAGTGAGAGAGAGTAGGAACAGATGCAGAAGAGTAAACATGACTTGAGAGGTTTGGCTTTCATGCTGGAGAAGGAAGACTGAATATATAATCTGAAATGGGCACAGCTCATGGTCCAGGAGCTGGAATCCAACTGTCCTGTGTAGCAGATAAGCAGGGTTGGATTATAAGGGTTCTAGTGATGAGGAACAGTTCTGTTGTCTGCAGCGAGCTATTCTGTATGCGTTGCTTTGGTTGTGTCCCATGGATTAATGTTGTGAAGCTTCACTCATGTATTTTCATTTGTGTGTTATTTAAAAAGCATAATGCTTTAGATTTATTTTTAGTATGGTCTTTTAGAGATGAGGCAAATGTGCCTTTAGTGTTAAAGAAGGCAATTTCTGACACATCTGTCACCAAGGGGTTGAATTGATCTGTGTCTCATTGGCAGGCCTTAAGTACTAGGCTTTTCTAACATGACTTGGTCTTGGGTGGGGTGGGGGGCTCGTGCATGTAGGCAGAGAATGCTGTTACAGACAAACTTGGATAGCACAGCAATTTTTAAGTATGGTGACCACAATAAAATCTGGAACAAGTGCCAGCAAGCACACTTGTGTACCCCTTCCCTCCTCCCCTGACTCCCAGCCATGGGACTGGTAAGACCACATGGGGTGTGTGCGCACACATGGTACCCGCTGGCTTCTTTCTTCCCCCCTCCCCATTCTACTGTGCAAGCAATTCTGCTCACAGCCCAATGGAGCCCAGACCAGGGAGCAGCCGATTGCTTGAGCTTCCTGGAAAAATTTAAGGAAAAGTTCTGGATTGATGCAAACCCACCCACAGGAGCTGGGTACATGCAAGTGGGTTCATACCAACTCAGGACTTGCTTCAGTTTTCTCCAGCAGCTTAGACAGTCCTGGATTTCAGAAGCTGTGATGGCCTATCCTGGACATATGGTCACCCTAGTGATACGGGACACAAATAGCCACCTCAGTATGCATGGGAAAATGGCACAGATGCTAAAGAGGATAAATAGGTGACTTTTTTTATAGTAAATGTTGGTAGTCCTGGAGAAAAATGAGAAATGGAAGGTGTAAAATATTGCATTTACTCCAATAGAAAATGACCCTGATTATAAGATGACCCCCCAGTAATTAGATTCTATATATGGAAAATTTATAATTCATTATAATTTTCCAGGAACTGCATTTGTCTCCTTCCCACTGCTGTAGCAAGGAAAATTAAATCTGGGGGGGTCAGCTAGCCCACTTTCCCTCTTCCCCCCCCCCCAGCTTCTTTCTTCTGCAGCCCCTTCCCCCCCCTTACTGTCAGACCCTGTTGTCCTGAAGCACATGGAAATGAGAAGCAAATATGAAAATGCTGACCTTGGAATAAACTTAGCTGCATTAATTTGGATATGGTACCCATAGACTTAGTTCATCTGGAATTGATGCATTTTATTTTTTTTTTCTCTTAAACTGCTGTGAGCTCTAGCACAGGCACTCCATAAACACACTTTTAAACAGCATTTTTGTACTTTGTCCCGGGGAGCTAGAGCAGGACTTACCGGCACAGCAAGAAGAACATGCAGTGCCGCTGGAGAGACCCGCGCGGCATGCCAGCCACTTTTTATGCAAACGTGCCCAGAAGATGACGTCATTGGGAGCAGGCGGCTGGCGAGGACAAAAGCGGCCGCAGAAGAAAGAGAAGGGAGAACAGAGGAACCGGGACTGGATCCGGTGGCGGGAAGGGCGGAGAGCCCCAGGGAGGGGCAACGACCGGCTCCGCCGGGGAGGAGAGTGGCAGCGACAGCCGGCAGCAGGGCTTCAGACGAGCAGAGGCAGGCAGCATGGCAGGAGGCGGTTCACGAGGGAAGAGAAGCTGGAAGAACGGCCGACGGGGGACCTTTGGGATACAGACCTGGAGCCAGCGAGACCCACAGGTCGAGTGCTGGGGTGGCAGTGCAGGGACGCAACCCTGCAAAAGGGGGCGAAGACCTGGGAGAGCCCTGAGAGGGTGTAGTCGGGTGGAGGTCGCCGCCAACCGGCCGTGATCAAAAACTTAAAGGGGGCACTAGGGAGGTTGGGGCTAGATACAGCCCGGGAGGGCCCAAGGAGGTCTGGACAGGATCCTCAGCCAGTAGAAGGGCTGAGGAGCTGGTCTTTAAGTTGTTTATAGGTTTGTTTTCCAGTTAAAGGATTACCTTATCAGGGACAGCTGCAGAGGTATATTCGTGGGAATAGGGCAAGGGTGCTCTAGAGAGTCCAAACCCATGCTGCGACCCCGCGCAGGGTCAAACAGGGCGGAGGAAGGAGGGAACGGGGACAGGCTGGTCCGCGAATAACCCGATGAGGGCAGGCCCGGCGAAGGGGAACTACCATCCCACCAACAGGAGATCTGACCCATAGAAGGGAAGACACTAGAGGTGGTGTGAGGCCGGGATGCAGGGGTGGCGGAGCCCTGCGATGTGACCGCCGAGGGATCCTGGGCCACGGAGCACTCCACGAACCGACCTTAAAACTGAATGTAACATCAAGTTGTGGCGGGCGAGAACTAAGGCGGGGACTGGGCTGAAAGAGATCTGCTCCTATCCCACAGTAATCCTGTGAGAGAAGTGTCATCCCTCTACCGAAGGTGAACCACTTGCAGGTGAGGGCTCTAATCTGGCGGTCACATACTTATATAGAGTACAAACTATGCTTGATTGTCTCAGAGCACTAAGGTGTGCCTGCTCCTTTAAGGGCAGAATCTGCCTAGAGAGAGGACCTTAGGAGCCGGGCAGAAACTCCACGCATGCAGTTGCCATGGCAGCAGGCTAATGAGGGAATTGGCCTGCACCTGGTCAGCTGACCAGAAGGAGGCAGGGCCCTGGGCACATGTAAGTCCCAGGGCTGGGACTGGAGGCAGTCAGTTCTCTGGCAGCAGCCAGGGGGAAGGAGTTCATGCAGAGAAGCTCCATGGTGATGCTGGGCTGCCTGTCCAGCTGCTGGTAAGACTAACGGGCTCCAGGAGCTCCTAAAGTGCCTGGGGATAGGAGGCACATATTGCTGAGGAAGAAACTGGCCCCCTTAAAGGTGCAGAATAAGGCCTCCAGTGTCGTTGGTATTATTACTCGTATTATGTTATAGCCTAGGGGCTCATATTTATGTTGTTGTTTTTAAACTGGTGGACTGGGTTGAGGCTATTGGGGAGGAGGAGGAGGAGGCTTCCTCTACTCTGTAGATCCCTAGCACCAGTGAGGCACAGAGATGGGGGCTAAGTGTCCAGTGACAACAAGAGGCCCAACTAGACTGAGGCCTCATCACAAGAGATGATGTCTAAATGCCATCTGCAAGGCATGGGGCATGGTAAAGGGGCAGTTTTGGAGCCATGCATCTAGCCCATAAGGCTTGGGGAGGGGTACCATAAGGCACCTCCTGAGTGTGGGACCCATACTTTCATAGTTTGTAGGGTCAGAAGGGACCTGAGCAGATCATCGAGTCCGACCCCCCTGCCATGGCAGGAAAGAGTACTGGGGTCAAATGACCCCAGCAAGGTGTTCATCTAGCCTC
>NW_017728931.1:15709962-15747540 GCF_001723895.1 Crocodylus porosus | reverse complement strand
ATGTGCCAGAATAAGTCTTTCAAAAAGCTTGCCCAGGATTGAGGTAAGACTAACTGGCCTATAGTTTCTTGGGTCCTCCTTCCTCCCCTTTTTGAAGATGGGAACCACATTGGCCCTCTTCCAGTCCTCTGGCACCATACCAGACCACCACGAGTGCTCGTACAGCCATGCCAGGGGTCCCGCAATGACCGCAGCTAATTCCCTTAGTACTCTAGGGTGGAGATTGTCCAGACCAGCTGATTTGAATACATCTAGTTCCTCCAAAAGTTCCCTAACTAGTTCCTCACTAACCCTTGGCCTAGGTGCGCCTAGCCTGGGGTCTGAGGGAGGTCCGGGGGGGGGCTGTTCTGGTTCTTGCTCAGGAAAATGGAGGCAAAGAAATCGTTAAATATGTTAGCTTTTGTTGTCTGGTTGTTGGACCCCAGTAAGGGGTCCAACAACCCACAGGGTTTAGAGAAGTTTGTCCGGACTGTGACCAAGCAGCAACCTGAGCCTCCTGATTCATCATTTATACCAGCAAGATGTGGCGGGTGAGACTAGCAGGTACCCATAGGACAATGCTGGCATGGTCATGGTGACCTAGGTA
This sequence comes from Crocodylus porosus, assembly GCF_001723895.1. NCBI lineage: Eukaryota > Metazoa > Chordata > Crocodylia > Crocodylidae > Crocodylus > Crocodylus porosus. Next base: position 15,746,954 of record NW_017728931.1, on the reverse strand, counting down.
CATCATGGCCATCCCTGGAACGGCTGTATCGTGACAATGATATTAGTCCAAACCCAAAAGCTCTTACATTTTTGCAAAAAAATAAAATAGTTAGATAGATATAGATAGATGTGAACGGCAAGCATCTCTCTCTCTCTCGGTAGAGATATGCATGTACACTAGTTTTTCCAGTCTTTGAGCATATGAGCCATTACAGTCTCGCGTACCCATTACAACACACACACCTGTACTTTCGTACAGCTGTTACAATGCTAGCACCTGTGTACCCATCAGTATGCCTTAATGATTACAGTTATACTGGTCCGCCTCTGCTCCCTCTAACTTCCTGTAGTGGGACCTGGGCCAAAGGGCTGCACTTGAGTGGAGCCTGGGTGCTGCACTCTCAATGGGTGTTTTTCCCCCTTGTTTCTATATCCTTCCTGCCATGACTTGTTGTTAATTTGAAGGATATCGGGAGGTGGTACCTAACTGCATGGGGTTTGTTGAGATGGGCTCAGGTCTCAGTGTCTGGGTGTCTTCTGTGGGACTCCACCCCTTTTGAACTTGGGTATTTTGTTAATGATTGGGATATATGCCTGGTCTTCCTAGGTGTCTGTTTTCACATGCTGGGAGAAAATGTCCAATGGGAGAAGAAAACTAAGCAGTCTGGGATTGACATGAGCTGGCTAAGCCCTGGGACTCTAGTAAGGGTCTACAGCCAACGATATCCAGGCCGTGTATAAATTTATTAACCAGTATAACGTAAACGGTTGTCTGTCTCTGCTTATGGTTTCTTCGGGGTTCACCCCAGTTGCAAGCTTAATTCACAGGGCAAGCCTACGTTGAGCCAAACCCTCTGGGTAGTTTGGGGCCGTGGGCACTATGAATCCCTGTGTGGCCCTAGCAGGTATCTGGCATCCAGCGTCCACTGTCTCTGCCTTCTTCCTTGTCCTTGCTGCTTTCTTCCCTGGGGTGGGAGGAGGTGGTCTGTGAACAGTCTATGCCAGTGGCTCCTTTTTCAGATGATCTCTGTCACCTCTTTGCTGCCTTCTACCATTTTCTCGTAGCACACCTGCAACTCACAACAGTCTTTAACGGAGAGCTTTAACTGAGAGCTTTGTGTGTCAATACATGAGGAGGTTCATTGTCTTGCACAGGGTGCTCCTGATGCAGGAGTCAGACTGATCAAAGGGGGCTGATGGGGATCCCTGTTGTTTGATCGGGTGCCCGTGCAGCAGCACTTCTCTGGTCATAGTCTTGACCTCTGTCACCATCCAGTGGAGTAGGTTTACTTTCTTCCATACCTTGACGTATAGGCAGAACCACAGGAGTTGGTTGATTGTTTCCCCTATCCCTTGGCAGGCTTCCCTGGGGCAGTTGGGTTGGCTTCTCTGCCCTTCTCTGTGTCTCAGAGATTGCATGAGGAGTGCCCAGTGGGCTGCTTGCCATTCACATCTCTATAGTCTTTTCTTAGGCCCTGGTGGAAGTTTCACTTCCACGTGGCGTGGAAGCCACGGCCAGGGAGCAGGTCCAAAAGTCAACAATCTGTCATTAGTTCTGACTGCCTCCTGCCCCTTGTGGTGGTTGGTTGTAATTGCAAGGGCTCCTTTGAGCAGGTTGTACTTGTTCCAGAAAATGTCCAAGACCTTGTAGAACCACAGCTGGTCCATAGTTTCCTGTTGGGTGGAGTGTATACTTGCCAATTCTCAGCAGGTGCCCTGCATTGTACTTGACAAAGCAGACAATTTTCATCTCTGCCCCAGTTGGCAGCTTGCAGATCTGGCTCTTGTACTTGGCTCAGAGGAACAGCAGAATGGCTGGCATTCCCTTGCCTCTGGTCCATTTGGTCTTGTACAACATCTTCCTTGCTACTTTCTCCCATCTGAATTCCCCAGAAGACACACGTGGCCCTTTTGGATTCTGTGGGTGACATGTTTCAACGGGCGGGGATACAATGTTTCCTCTGAGGAGTAGTGGTTCATGACTGCACCGCTTCAGTCCGTGACCACGCCGCTTTGGTCCCACCTCCCCCTTTCAGTGCAGTGTGGGGCACTTACCGAAGGTAAGCTCCTCACTCTTCACCCAGGGCAGGCAGCAGGGCCTGGAGGGTTGGGGCCTGGGACTGGTGGGCGGGAGCCTGGGCCTGGAGGGCTGGAGCCTGCCTGCCCCAAGTGAGGCTGCACTGGGGGAGTAGAGCCTGGGGGGCTGGAGGCTGGTGCGGGCTCCGGGAAACAGCTTTGCTCCCCTGCATCACCTCATGGAGTAAGGAGGCATGTGGTGTCAGGGCCGGGGAGTGGAGTACTTCCTGGAGCCCACGGATCAGTTCCCCGGGGCCAGCGGAGCCTGCGCCAGCCCCAGCTTCCATCCCTGCCTTGCCTCACCTCAGGGAGGAGCTGCTGCCTGGCCTGAGTCAGGCTCAGCTGGCTCCGAGGAACTGCTCCACTGGCTCTGGGAAGTGCTCCACTCCCTGACTGATGCCATGTGCCTCCTCGCTCCCCAAGGCGGTGTGGGGAAGTGGAGCAGTTCCCCAGAGCTGGCAAAGCCTACACCAGCCCCACCCTCCACCTCTCCCAGGGGAGGAGCTTACAACCCAACTCTATTGCGGGTGGGTGTGCTGCCTGAAAAAGTTGGTGCACGGCCAAACTTTTACTCATGTGCAGCCCCATACGCATGCACCTTAGAGGGAACCTGGGGTGGGGGAGTGGGAAACAGGACGCGGGACGGGGAAGACCAGTGTGGTGTATAGGAGCACTGGTAGCAGCACTGCCTTCATGAGTTCCATGTGCCCCCGAGCCCCCGTGGTGAGGCAGCGCATGTGCCACAGTCCCAACCTCTACTTTGCTTTTGCCTCCATCTTTTCCCATGCCTTCTGTCTGTTCAGCTTGAGGCTGAACTCTACGCCAAGGATCTTGACTTCCTCACAGAGGATGGAGACCACCAGGGCCGACAAGTCCCCAGGTTTGCCCAGTAGCCCTTGCTGCCGCTTCATAGACCTGGACATGTTTTGCTGTTACCAGGTATCAGGACTCTGCTGATTCTGGGGTCCTGCCTGACCTGCTGGAATAGGTGCTCCATCACACAGATGAAGAGGATCAGGGAGAGTAGGCAGCCCTGCCGGACCTTTGACTCTACCTGTTGCTCCTCCTTTACTGGGGGAGCAACTGTCCATACTTTTTACAGGCATGTGTGCACACGTGCAAACACCCCCCCCCCGCATTGGCACATTTGCCCAATGTGGACTCAGGTGTTTTATAGTCATGCTCAGTGTTGGCTGAATTTAATCAGCTTCATAATTGGTTTCCATTAGTGAACACATGCTGCGTTTGGCAGCAGTTTAATGGTAAACAATGTATTTAGTGAGATTTCCTTGTGTGCGACTATAAGATGAGCATTTCTTCGCATGATGGGGGTGGAATCTGATCTTGTATTTGAGTAATAGCGTATGTGTTTGAAGCAGTGTTTTAAAATGGGTGATGCCATCAATTTATAAGCTGGTCTCTAGTAGAGTTTTTTGTTGTAGCTGTGTTGGTTTAAGCAGATAGGCTGGCAAGCTTCTTTGGGTAGATGTTATATGTCTTATTAGGCCAACAGGGTTTCATAGTGCTTAGGGTCAGAAGGGACCTGAACAGATCATCAGGTCTGACCCCCCTGCCCCCGGCAAGAATGGGTGCTGGGGTCATATCACCCCAGCTAAATATCTGTCCAGCCTCTTCTTGAAGACTGCCAAGGTAGGAAAGAGTACCACTTCCCTTGGGAGCCCATTCCAGAGCCTGGCAGCCATAACCATAAAGTAATGTCTCCTGATGTCCAGCCTGAACCTTCTCTCTAACAATTTGTGGCTGTTATTTCTAGTAACCCCCTGGTGGTGCCCAGGGGAACAGAGCCTCACCCAATTCCTGCTGGGCCCCCCGGTGAGTTCGTAAACGGCCACCAGCTCCCCTCTCAGCCTTCTCTTGTGGAGGCTGAATAGGGTCAGGCCCTTTAGCCTTTCCTCGTAGGGCCTGACCTGCTGCCCCTTGACCATGTGAGTGGCCATCCTCTAGACTCGCTCAATGCTGGCCATATCCCTTTCATGAAGTGTGGTGCCCAAAACTGGATGCAATACTTCAACTGTGGCCTGACCAATGCCACATAGAGGGGAAGGATCATCTCCCTGGACCTGCTTGTGATGCGTCTGTAGCTGCACGACAAGGTGCAGTTAGTGTTACTGACTGCTTCCTCATGTTGGCGGCTCATGTTCATTCTGGAGTCAATGATTCCAACAATCCTTTTCTGCCACTGTGTTGATAGGTTGGGAAACACCCTTCTTATAGATGTGTTGGTTCCTTCTCCCTAGATGTAGTACCCTGTACTTGTCTGTGTTGAATTCCATCCTATTCTCATCTGCCCACCTCTGTAACCTGTCTAGATCTAGCTGGATTCTGTCCCTCCCCTCCAGCGTGCCCACCTTGCCCCACATCTTGGTATCATCAGGAAATTTAGACGGCGTGCCACACACCCACACACACCCTCTTCCAGATCACTGATAAAGATGTTGACAGTACCGGCCCCAGGACTGAGCCCTACGGGACTCCACTGACCACATCTCTCCAGGTCAAAAATGACCTGTCCACCACCACTCTCTGGGTGTGACCATCTAGCCGATTTGCCACCCATCTGACTGTGTATGCATCAGTGCCGCAGTTGCCTGGTGTTTTTAAGAGAATGTGGTGAGAAGCGGTGTTAACAGTCTTCTTAAAGTCCAGGAAGATGACATCTACCTCAACACCCTCGTCCAGGGACTTTGTGACCTGATCACAAAGTCTTTGGGTAGTAGGAAAAAAGTTCTTTGCAAGCTTTTGGGCAGGGTAAGAGACCAGTGGATGCTCCAGTTAACAAAAAGTTCTCTCCTCTTTATGGAGATGCTGTAATTCATTTAGGCTGTTTAACAAGAGGAAAAATGGCAAGGTGTGCTGAAACTACTTTGTTCATGGCCTCATGCTTGGTTCCTTATTGCATGACGGTTCAAATGAAGACATTTCAGAACAGTGTGTCTTCTGTAACTTATGTCTGCACTGCTTGTCACTGTTTTCAGAATGGGAGGTAGGAAAGGGAGTGGATGGAGTTCAGTCTGGAGTTTTTTCAGCTGGTGCTGGAGAGTGAGGTAGCTGTATTGGAGCCCCGCCTCCCAGCCAAGGTGGGGAGGCTCAGATCCACTCACCCCACCCTTTTCCCTGTCCCATTCTGAAACAGGGACAGGCTGGGACAGAGTAGGGGCCCTTGCTAGGGGAAACCAGCTGCAGGCTCAGCAGCTAGATTCCCCTCCCCCCTGGAACCAACAGGGAACTTCTGTTTGGTCTGGGGGATCATTATAACTCAGATGCTTCCTGCAAGGCGTTCTCAGTTAGTGGGGAGCTGCATTTCTGTCTGTACCCTAAGAGCTGCTTCCGCCCACCCCACCAATTCGGCCTAAGTTTTTATTGCAGGCTCCATGGTTTAGCCTTGGCACCCCTAGCATTTTCCCAATAAAAGTCATCAGGTTCCATATTTACTTCTGGGCACCTGGTATCTTAAATAGACCCTGTCAGGTGGCCTTTTGTTAAATCTTATTGGACCTGAGTACTTTCCTGCAGTGTTATAAAGGTAGCATGTTTTCTTTTCTGTGTCTTGGTTGCTTTGTTGTTTTTCTCCCAGGGAAACCCCAAAGGCAAATATACCCCATCATACATGTTTGCAGGCAAAATAACCCTAAACAAACATACCTACTTGCACTCAAATTGTTTTAGTAGTAACAGTAATCTAAAGATGTGATTTGGTTTCCAGGAAGGATAGCATATGGTCATTTTTTTAACATTTTTGTGCCTTAATCTGTGACCTGGTTTCTGTACACTTCATATTTCAGTTTTCATGCAACAGAGCAATGTGATTGCTTTCACTATTTCTTTTTCTCCTTTTTTTTTTTTTAAAGTGATATTTCTGTTCTAGGGGAGAGGAAATTGTATGATAAATTGTATCTGGAATGCATGAAAGACAGCTTCACATAAGAGCAAAGGGCTGGATCCCCCAAAAAGTGAGCTTACCTGCACCCAGAGCTGTTTATATATTCAGTGTTAAACAATCATTAGATAAAATGAATAGGCAGGCCTATGACTGAGTTGTACATTTTTCACCAAACAGTTAAAGGGCAAAAATGAATGTTCAGGCTGTTTGGAGAGATCTGACTTTTTTTTCTTTCTTTTTCAGTTACAAGTGAGAAGTGTGTTTTGGAGCAAATCTTTAAGCAGCATTTTGATGCTTGAATGAATGGCTTTTAGATATGCAGTAATAAAAAATGCACCTAATAGATGTATACCTTTTGAAATATTAGGACAGTGATTCTGACCTGGTTCATTAAAAGGCAAGATTTTTAGAGTAAAGACTTTTTAAATTTTTGAATTTAAAATACCTTGTGACTGTAGATGCAGAATGTATAAGTTTGACATTAAAATAAATTATCTGAGAATTGTAAAGGGCAAAATGTTGGGGTTGTTTGTTTTTTTTTTACCCTGCTATATTAGTCCTTAAGGGCTTGGTACATCCAAGTGAAAGCTAAAATGAAAAAATATTTTTTTACAGAGATGTGGGTAGACATATTAGTCTGAAGTCAAGCCAGTGGCAGGGTAGAGGTAGATTTGCACCTTGTAGACTAATTAAATTATATAGTGTGGCCTTTTGTGAGCTTGCATTCACTTAATTTGATGAAGCCTTCAGCTGGTATTTTAACAGTCTTATTGCTGTCTTTGACTCTATGTATCCTTCACAATAGCTGATGAATCAAAGGGATAGTATCATAGACTTCCCCTACTGAATCTTTTCCATTACAGCATAATAAGGCAGGCATGTATGCATCATGTTTCACTAATGAAGCACAGCAGGGCTGGTCAAGGGCAGTGTTTCAGCCTTGTACCTATGTTCCCAGCTTTTTAATTTATTGTTCTAACATCCTTGTTAAATAATTTCATTACTTAATAATATTTAAGCACGCTACCAGCAGATGGTGCAGTAATACAGAATATTAGTAGATTATTTTAAAATGGTTGGAAGTATTCTTAAAACAGGTTTCATGTACTATTTTTCTTGAAGGCAAAAAAATGTAAACAAAGTTAAATGCTTTCAACTTTATTATCTTTTGTAACAAGAAAGCTTACCCTGAGCAGGCAGGCTCCTAACCAGGGGCTGATCCAGTGGGGAGTTGCACTGGTGCACTTGCTCCCCACCTTTTGATTCTTGCTGTACCCAAAGTTTAAATCCAACTGACTGGCAGTGGCAGCAGCATTTCCAGTTGGGCAGTGCTGACTCAGTCACTTGATTTCATGGCTCATTTATAATCTACCTGTCCCCTTCTAAATGCTTCGTTCCACATGTGTTAGTGATCCTGTCTTCTTTGTAACTGTCTTGATGTTTCACCAATCAAGCTACCCTTCTGCAATTTTGCTGTCTGTTAGCTGTTCCTGGTAATGAAGCTCTTATATTGCAGCCTTGCATATTGTTTTTTAACTCATTTCAATTAAGTTATTTCTTTTTGCTTCAATCTTAAACTGAGTGGTACAGCTTTAGGTCCCTAGCATATTAGTAAAGCTTCTAGTTTATTTTTAACTGGAGGAAAACATGCTTGTTTTGTATATGAGGATGCACCTTACCATTTTCACCCTCCCTTATTAAAATTCTAGATCTGTCCATGCTTGTATCTGATTTCATGTTGGCAGTGTTTGGTGTTGTCACATTGCATGCAGCTTCAGCCTACAGCTTGTAAACAAGATGGGGTTGCTGGCCAGAATGATTTAGGAGCAGTCAAGAAGGAATGGTATCCAGTGTTTTTTGGTTCTTGTTTTTTTTGAGTGAAGGTCGCTCAGAAATTGGTACCTGTCCTGATCAATGCATCATTCTCATGTATAAAAACCTTGAAGCAGTTTCGTCTTCACTGTTGTTGCTCTTTTATTGTACGCATGGTTGGCTTTTTTGATTAGTACTCTGTATGTTAAAATAATAATATGGTGATTAAGGTGCTCAGAAGATCTGGGTTTGGATCCACGTAATCTGTTCCTCAAGTTTTTCTCCCATCTAAATGGGGATAGCAGTATTTCTCTATCTAACCAGAGTAATAATAGGCATGCCTGTCTCCTGAGACAATAGATTTGTTCATCAGTTAATTGAGCATGTCTGAGTGTGGCTCTAGAGCCCAGTTCTTGAATGACAGTCCCTTCTGCACTTATCACATGTAAAGTTTGTATCTAACAGTCATGAATGTGGTGCAGGGTTCTTCTGGAGGTTTCTTCTTTTCTCAGAAGAATAACCTTCATTATATGCTTAATAGACTGTTTCCAAGCACTTCAGTCCTTAGCAATCTTCCAGTTTGGCTCAGTGTTCATTGCCTTCATATCTGTCTTGCAAACATCCTTGAAATGGAGATAAGGATGCCCATGTGGTCATCTTCCTGTAAGGAGTTCTCCATAGGTGACTGACTGAGAAGAGAATGGATGGTTGGAATGTCAGCATGTTCCAAGACCTTAGCGGTGGGAAACTTTTGTCCCACCAGGAATTCCTAACAAGAGCATTGTGAAAATAGATGCATTTAAGCGGAAGTCAGGATAGGGTAGCACCTTGAAGACTGGGTGCCAATCTGAATCTGACTTTAGTTTAATAACCACCTATTTCTATAAATGAATTGGAGATTATGAATTGCTGTTATTGAATGGTTATCAGGGGTATGTAAACACCAGAGAAATCTTTTGTAGAATCTGTTATCTATGGAGCTTAAGTGCATGCTTAGCTTTGCAAACTGTGACTAGCTCCCCTTCACTGAGATTACTTGAATTGTATACAACTAAGCACATGGATAAGGGCTTTCAGGATTGGGATCCCAGACTGTTAACCTTTTATTCTTATTTATGATATTATTGTGTTTTTTGTAAAATAAGCTTTTCCTTCTTTGTTCATGGTACATATACATTCAACAGTTCAGTGCTCTGGTCATTCCTGAGTAGAGAAGGCAAGTGTCAGTGGGTGCATCTACATATGCAATTAGCATGCAGCAATAAACTCAGACACAGTTTGTGCTGGAGTTTATTACTCCTGGGTGTAACATTTACACATGTGCCCAGAACCAGAGTATGTTGAACCAAGGCAGCACAACCCCAGCTTGGCCCGGGGTAGGGGGTCAGCCTGCCATCCTAGAGCTGCTCCTACCTGGGTCAACGTGCTGTGGAGGACCTGGTTGGGGTATAAGTGTGCTACAGTGCAGGGCTAGCCATTAGGTAGCCCTGAACTCTGTAGCACCCTCATCATGCTGGCTGGGGCATGAGGGTGCTACAGTGGAGGGCTGCCTTCTGGTTAGCCCTGTATTGTAACACCCTTGTGACTCAGCCAGCCCCAGTCACCGTCTACACGTGTGTAGTGGTATAGAAAATAACTCTGCTATAGGATAGTACTTGTGTCAGGCAGTACTACCCTATGGCTCAGTTAATTAATTTACTCTGGGCTAATAGTGCTGTGGATGTAGATGGTGATGCTTTCCTGTGGAGCTAATTAGCAAACTGCAGTAAAGCGCACGTGTAGATGCACCCACTGTCTAAGTTACTACATTTCTACTCTGGATCTGTCCTGAGGACCTCCTTGCCCAGAATCTGTAAACTCAGCAAAAAGCTCTCCCAGTTCACAAGAGATGTATGGGCCTATAATTCATTAAGCTATTGATGGGAAGTATCTACTAAAACATTTGGGCATTAGTTGGAGCATTGGCATTAAATGTAGGGTGTTTGGATTGTCTTAATACTTGCTTACACTTGTCTTCAGTGAGACAGAGAAACTGGTTGGGTCTGTGTACAAGCTATAGTTAATTTTTCTTTGTCTTCATATGGCTGTTCTAAGAAGATAAGCATGGGGTACATTAGGAGATCTTGTAGATGCTACTTAGGCAGTGTAAAAGTGCTAGGTTTGCTTTGCTCCTTCCTGAATATTCACTGCTTCTGCAAGTCTTTTTCTAAGCTGTTTTCTCAGAGAGGAATGGAAAGTCTTGTTTCAAAGTTTAAAAGAGACTCTGCAAAACCAGCTCTCCCTTATTCCCTCCCCCACTCTGCCTCCCTTCCCTCCCACAAACAAAAAACCCTACTCCTGTTTCTAAAGGCTAGTTGAGTTTTACACAGCAGTGACGGTCTTTCTCTTGTCTTCCCCACCCCCCACGTTCGCCTTCGAGTGGTGATTTTAGCCCATATCTGTATGCAGTAGAATATTGTTTCAAGTCTGAATCTACCAGCAAAAGTGCACGAGCGAAATGTTTGCAACTCTTCAAGTGTCTGGAAATTGTTTTAAAAAGTGAACAAACAGTGCACAAAATCATAGTTCTCTTAATTTGCCCAAACTATTAGGTATCAGAATGGGCTCCTGAGTCTCTTACATTTCTTGTATAATTGTATAGTAATTTATAACTGGTGCCCTCTGAATTTTTTTCAGAGAGCTCTTTGGGGAAGGATCTGCTTGTGAATTGGGGCAGGCTTCTTAGCGACTAAGGGAAAGAAGCGCATCCGATTTGAAAGCACTGTAGAACTTATATAATCATTTTCACTGAGGGTGTATATTGGTGATTAATCCTTTGCTTTTAGTCACTTGGATGAGCCTGAAAGGACAAAGAAAAGAACTCCAGTAGCAAGAGACAGATGCTGCAGTATGAAGTATCAGAATGATCTGTTTTATGAATTTTAAAAGCACTGCTGCTGCTTTATTACACAAACCTCCACCACCAACGGTAGTGATTTACTTATCAGTGATGCTCAAAGGGTCCTACTGACATCTCTGTAGACAGGAGGGTGTCTCTGCCAGTGTAACGAGTGGGTTGGCTTGAACATTCTTCAGGGTTTTTATCATTTTGAAATATCCTTTCCAGTAGAAGTCTTGACAGGCTTCCATCGTTATTTGGCAGTGAGAAAGCTTAAATTTAAAGAAATAAGGGTTGGGGAAGGAAAAAGAATATCATTTCACTTTTATATTTTGGCTATATTTACCACATAGGGAAGGTAAGAGGGTCTTTCGAAATGACAGTGGTAAGCTGTGGCAGAATTTTTATTCCTAGTGTGGGCAAAAGCAATGGGTGGCTTTATTTTACAGCTCTTGTTCCACTTCCATTTCCTATTTTGTATTAAGCCTTATTATATTTCAAGGTTATAAACAGCAGGAAGCAGTTGATGTGTATAAATGACTTTATTTTATAATCAGATAAAATCCTCATTCCTAAACAAGATGATTTAGACTGGAATGCTGTTTATGCAAACAAACTGCTCTGAACAAAAGCAAACATCTGCAGTTTTAGTGTGCCCTATCTGAAGATCTTGCCCTAAATTCAGAATTAGTTAAGTTTGGGGTGGCTGACAGAGCATTATTCAGAGTACTCCTGTTGTTGTTTTGAAGTGCTTTGCCAATTTGCATTCTCAGCTATTACCTGTAGTATGTTCCACTGTGCAGAAGACCCTGAGACTTTACACTGGGTATTGAGTAGTGGTGAAGGAGGTCTGGCTGTTATTAAATTCTCTCCAAATCCATTTAGGCTTTTGTTCCTAAACTTTGCCAAGCTTTAGTGTGTGGGTAGTGTAGTGGAAAAAGGGAACTTGCTTCTGTATCAGGGATACTCAGGGTCTATCCTGTCTGGTCTTTTGCTTACAGCTTGTCAGGTGACCAGTTTAGTCTTGTATGGAATGGATTGCACCAGTTCTCTTGATTTACATTACAGGTTTACTCTTGAGATGACAAGGCCTGTTGTGTTCACTTTTATGAAGATGGAATGGCTGCACAGGAGGGTCCCGAGTTAAAAATGAGGGAAAATTGGCTGTCACTTTGAACTGCAGACTGTGCTTTTGGTGTATGGCCTGAAGTTCAGCTACACAGAAGTTGCATGAAGTGCAAACCCATGGACTGCATCTTTTCTTTCCAAATATTTTTGTATTTTTTCTTTTCAGGAAAATTAAATATAGTAACATAGTTGTAAGCTTCTCTGCAGGCACCTGGCTTTATGGCTTGCTTAGTTCTTAATAAAGTCACTGGGGAAAGAGAATTAGACTTGGGATCAATTTAATATACAAACCACAAGTAGGAATTGGTTTCAAGGGTCCAGATGGCTGTTTTGATGGTTGAATGTTTCAAACTGTGAATCTAATTAAACTAATTGTGATCTCTGCATGGACACATTGTCATGCAGATATGCTGACATGGTTGTAACTTATCTTTATAGTTAATAAGACTTGCATTTAATACTTCTTACCAATGTTTTAAAAAGTTTCTCAACAACTCTCTGACAGTGACATGATATTGAATATCAGAGAGTGAATAGGCCACATACATGTTCAGAGGAAGACAGATCTGTGTGTTTCTGTCTGTGCCTCTAGTTTTTAATGATCTCTTTTAAGACTTGCATAGCACACCATCTGTTGATATCGGAATAGACAAGAACCAAAACTATGAATACAATAGCAAAACATTTTGCAAGTGTTACATTTCTTATGCTGTTGAACAGACTGTTTTTCTGACTGTTCTAGTAAACTGTTGGTTGTAGGAGTTAAATTAATCTCTGTTGTGAAAGATCCAGGGTGCAAATTATGGGGAGCTTGGGCAGTTGAGGGTGGGGGATGGGACTGAAACCCCACCCCCCCTCTCCTCCAGACTTGAAGATCATAACCTGGGGGGGAGGTTCTGATCAGATTGCTCCTTCCAGTGACCTGGTCTGATAATTTGAACCCTGGAATAACCAATGTTGCAGAGTTCTATCAGTTTTGAACATCTGTCACACTGATTTTTTTTTTCTTTTAATTTTTTTTAACATGGATATGACATTATTAGAAGGATGCTGTTTGATATGAAATGTATTGTAATTAAAGCTAATCTGTGAATGAAAACATGAATTCTTTTTAAGAAGGACTTGATAAGAATGTACTTGGTTTTAGGTCTTTTTGCATTCTTACTGCTTTCTTTCTGGAATCCTAGGATGAATGGAAGGAGTCACTAGGCACATATACACATGCAATTAATTAACAGGTTTTTTTGCTCCTGGGAACACGATTTGAACTTGCGCCTGAGAACAAAAAATTACTCTATATTTTATTCATGTGTACCATATGAAGTCTGGTTGGAGCAGTCGGGGCTGGCAGGGGACCTAGGAGGACCCTGTGCCCCAGCCAGCCAGGGAGCAGCATGTGGAGATGGGGGAAGCAGCCAGCCCAGGGCTGCTGCCCCATCTGCGTGGGCTGCAGAGCTCCCATGCTGAGGCACACTGCACCCTGGGACACTAGCGTCAAGACAGGGGAGCAGCCAGCCCTTTCTCTGCATGCCTCAGTGCAGGAGCTCTGCTGCAGGGCCCACATGCTAAGGCATGTGGAGATATGGGAGCAGGCAGCCCGAAGCTGGCTGCTCCCCCATCTCCATGTGCTGTAGAGTCCTTGTGCTGAGGCGCACTGCGCCCTTGTACAGAGTGGCTGGCTGGGGTGCAGTGTGCCTAAGTGCAGCCAGCCCTGGGCTACTTGCTCCCCTGTCTCCACGTGCTGCAAAGCGGCTGGCTGGAGTGCAAGGTGTCTCAGTGTGGGGCTGCCTACTGGCTAGATCTGCATTGAGGCATCCTGTGCCCCAGCCAGTCAGGCAGCATCTACACATTCACTGCTGTGCAAAAAGAACCCAACTCTGCAGCAGGGTAGGATTTGTATTAAAAGTCCTATCCTGCTGTGGAGTTTATTAATTGTATGCACCCTGACAGGGGCATGTGTAGATGCTGAGATGCTGAGCTGTTTATTGCATAGTTAATTGGTCAACTGCACAGTAAACATCTCATGTAAATGCTCTCACTGACTGTTAAGAGCAGTAGAATCAGCTATCCTAAGATGTTGGCAAAGAGACTAGACTAGCTTAAAAGTGTTACGAAAACAGCACTGCACCTCCTCGGCCAGGCCCAAATAACACGTGGCTCCTGGCCCACTTCTCCCTGAGCCCCCCGCACCCCAAATCCCTGGCACACAGTCGGGCTGAGCTAATGCCACACTGTTCCTGCATGTTGCTTTGGGCTACCTGGGCCTGACCTGACCCGGCCATGCACTGGGGACTTTGTTGGGCAGGAACCATACCAGGGTTGGGCAGGAGCTGCCCCAGCCACTCCATCTGTGCCTCTGTGGCACGGTGCAGCACCATGTTAGTGACATGTGCACCCCTACCAGGTCCTGGCCTGGCAAAGCATGGATAACCCACAGTTCCTGACCATCTTCCTCCTGGACCTCCTCACCCACCAGTGGGGAGAACCTTACCTGAGCTTTGACTCACTGTGGGCTGGGCTTTCTGGCCTGTGAACAGCCACAGGGTTGGAGATGCATGAAGATAGCCAGCCAGAACCCTGGCCAGGAGCTCAGCACCCCCTGCCTTGGAGCACAGGCTGGGGGTTGGGGCAGGCCAGGCCTGGGAGGGGAGTGACTGCTGCTGCTGCAACTGGGTGTGGCACAGGGAAAGAGGAAGGGCAAGAGATGCTGGAAGCCAGGGCAGCCATGTGTTGGCCATAATTCTCCTTCAGAGGAGCAGCTGTGGGCTGGAGAGAATCATCTGGTGGTCCGGATTTGGCCCACAGGCCGTATTTTAACCACCCCTACTGTAGACCAACCAAAGTGTGTGTGTATGTGTAGTGCACAAGCTTACATTTCATCATATGGTGAGATTATGGTCATAGATAATACTTTAACTTCCATTATCCTAATGTTTTATGGTAAAGAATTGTCAATCTGGAAGATGAGACCAAGATCTTCAAATTTAAGTATGGTTTGGTGATTCTGAACATTCTCTGAGACTTGATGTACTTTTTTCAGTTCTTGGTTCTTTATAGTGCCTTTATGATTCCAATAGACACTGAAAAGACTTCCAGCTGAAACCATCTGCTCCTTCTCTGTTTTGACCATACTCAGTAAGAATCTGATACTGGAAGTCTTTTATAATTAGAGAAGCATTTATCATAATGGTTCTGATGTAAATAACTTGCTGGGATGGGCTCTGTAATGAGAAGAAAATGATCTTCAAATGTTAAAAATTTATGGAGTAATTTTTTTGAGCAGGGGGTAGAGCTGAAGATGCCCATAGGAATTGCTAAATCAACCTTAATTTTGCAGACAAGCTTATGACTTCAGAAGTGCTGAACAGGCAAGTGCATTCATCTCTAGGTGACATTGAGATGATGTAGTGGGTGTGACATTGGTTTAGTTTCAGACTTGGTGAGTTCTCCCTGAATTGTGAATGTGCATAAGTGCTTCCACCTTTTAATCTGATTTGGATTTTGGGTCAGTTAGTGAAACAAAGAGGACTGAATAAATGTTCATGTTCTTTTTTTCTTCCTAAGTAATCTATTCAAGAAGTTATATTGTCAGAGGACTTTCTCCATCTGTTTTTTCTTCTAATCTTTTTGCATATGGTACTGTATGTAAATGATAAATAGTTGCTTGGTTGGTAACCTTTTTGCCTTGATGTCTCTGCCGGCCCTTGCTGTCTCTGCTAACTAGTAAACTGGGGGCGGGGGGTGGTTGTTTGTTTGTTTGTCACTGTTTTTTTCAGGTGATCATTTTGTCCCTCTAATATATTTCATGTAGACTATATACAGACATGAAATAGAATGTGTGGTTCATAACCGGGCATGAGTGTGTTGGGTAATGACTTAGTCTCCTTTCTGTACTTGCCTGCCATGACTTAGATGTAATAAGAAAAGGGAAGAGATCTGTAAGTTTTCAATGTTTGTGATCAATAAATATCACCTAGAAGTTTCCTGCTCAACTTGTAGGTTTATTTTACAAAGTAACATGTACAGTAAGCATAACCCTGCCAATTACTTCATTGGCCAAGGTAATCTGTGTTGGAGGTGAGGAAGAACCCCAAGCCAATACTTTTACAGGTCCATTGTTTAAACTAATCTAAACTGCTAATTGCCTTATTAGTGGAATGTGGTTGCTACGTCTTTCGTCAGCTGCGGTTTATACTGGGAGCGGCTCGCTGCTGCTCCTTTACAGTCCTTCTGGCTATCCCCTCCATGGCCGTAGTCCCAGTAAGGTAAGGGCTGGTCTGGGACTTTATTTCCCCGTGCTTCACTCCCAAGACACCAGTTTTTTTACTTAGCTCCCCACCAAGCCGGTTCCCGGTGCCTCTCTGCACTCGCCAAGCGGCGCGATCTCCAGCAGCAGCGGCCATCTGGGTCTGACCTGTTGCGTCTCCAAGAGGTTCAGGTCTTTCAACGTCCTTCCAAGCCACAAGTCAGACTCTTCTTGTCAGTCACGTTTCTCTGGGGTCTCAGTTACCCCCGCGCTCATCGTCTTGTGCCCAAAGACAATCAGTAACTGTCCTGCTGCCAGATTTATCTCTGGTTTTCGCAGGCTAATCACCCAATCTTTTCCCCAGGTGGGAAAACCTTTCCACCTGGCAGGGTGCATGCAGGGGTCTCTCCTTCCAGAGTTATCCTAAGTAAGGGGGCTCCTGCCTGAGTGCCTGTTATGCAGGAGAACAAAAATGGTCAGATATGAAGATTTCTATATACACAGAGTCTAAAAATATTATGAATGCTTGTTCATAGATGAGCAAGAAAGCACATGAGAGAGAGACTTACAGAAAAATGAATGGTGGTATAGAAGTAAATCTGAGGTGATGTTGTTATCCTATTTCATAATATAAGGCCAAATAACAAAAAAAAAGTCTGGAAATTCAATTGCAATAGATGTTAATTATTTTCACTTGATATTATTTGAAGTCCACAACTTACTAGAATTATCTGTTTGAAAATGTAATGCTTTTTATATGAGGACATCCGCAGTTACATCGGTGAAAAATATTTTTAGAAGCGGTATAAACCCAAATATTACAGGGTTTAAATCATCTAACTTTTCATTCAGGAGAAGTTGCTTCATAGCTATTCCATATTGGAATGCCTTCACTTAATCCTGAAGGAGCTACTATTGTAAATGTTTTGACTTTATAATAGTATAAGTTTGCAATGAATTTCCCATTAAAATAAATTTAATTAAAAATACTTTTTTGTGTAAGGTTTCATTAATTGAAATGACATACAGGTTTTCCATCAGAAAATGCCAAATAGGCTTATTCTTTTTGTTCATCTCTTTGATTGCATTCATTTTAAGGAATAATATTTATGTTGCCTTTTTATTCCTCACCCTTACCAGTTTCATTCCATATGCTATTTGCTGAGAAATCCTGTCCTTCCTACAAGTTGCTTACCAGTCAAATAAGTGCTCAAGTCTTTTGTTGAACTTATTGGGAATGGATAAGTTACACTCATTTTAATATAGACAATCGGCTGTTTGAATGCTGCCTTGCTGTAAGCACTGTACGCTAAGAAAGAAAGAAAAGCTAAGAGCTTGAATTTCCTTAAACACAAAACAGGGAATCTCTGCCAGAGTCCTAGCTATAGTGTATCTTGGCACAGTGTTGGGCTGCATTTTACAGCGTACTTGTATTCACTGTTTGTGATGGTGAGATAATTTAACAATTTAAGTTACGTAAAATGCCAGGTCACCAACACAGTCCTCAAAATCCTTACCTCTCTGCATTCTTGGTATTTGGGTCTGTCTCTTGCCTTAAGTTGTTACTGGTAGAGCTGGTATTTTTTGCCTTAAATGTAGAGCTGGTATTAAAACGTGTTTTATTAGCAGGCTTGCATTTTGCTGAGAGCCATTGCTGAGCCAGTTTTCATTCTCAGCTGTGAGACACGTTCTGTTGGGATTGAGCCAGGACCTGTTTCTTTGCACAGAGCTGTGTGCGAATGTCTTTCACTTCTGTGGCCCTCAGTCTGCTGAGAACCTGAATTTCCCTTGAACTAGAGTATTTAAAAAAAAATTAATATGCTAAACTAGTTTCAGCAAATAAGTGTAATTAAAACACTCTCTGATCCTTCCTTTTCATAATGAGAGGGTTTTTTTCCTCCCCAAATGTAATGCTCTTAAACTTCAATTAAAGTTGACGGTAAACATAAGTAATATTTTGTGAGGTGTGGTTTTTCTTTTCATTGTTACCCTAATCATAGATAGAAAAGTAATTACATCTCCTCCTAGAAGTTCTGAAATTTTGAAGATTAAAGTTCTTAAAGAAAACCAAGCCAACGAAAATGAGGAAATGCAGTTAAGGCAGGTGAGCTACCATTACAAGGAAGAGAGGTAGTTAGCTGTATTACTCAGAAATCGGGCAGAAGGTAGAGCTGGGTGGTACTTTAGGGTTTGGATAGATGTAACACTTGAACTGTTCTGAGAAGTCCTGGGAACCCCTTCCATTTCAGAGCTTGGCCATGCCCCCTTCCTTCCTGTTGGGGCTAGGCTATGCCTCCTTCCCACCCCTCTCCTTGCAGCCAGGTAGTGCCTGCTGTGCCCACCTAGGTGCCTGATTGGAAACACTGGTTGGATGTCAATGTGGCCCACCAGGCAAAAAGGTTGAGCACCGTTGGTCTAAACTCTTGAGGTGAAAGGTATATTTAAAACATCCTATGTGTTTACATCCATCCAGCCTTTACAGATTTACTTATTCAGAAAGTTGTAAGTCAACAGCCAACATCAGATGAAAAGGAAGGGGAGGGAGAGATACTTGCCTTTTTGTCTTTCTTTAAGGGGGTGGGGTTGTTTGTTTCCTGTTTGTCTTTCGCAGTAGGAATTCAGATATTAATCTGTCTTTAGGGGCTTGTTTTTACTACAAAACTGGAAACTGGAGCATAGTTGTGAATGTTTGTGAGCTAACATATTGAGGACCATACCTCAGGGTTCATAGTAGATCAGTAGAAATCATGTGTCAATCTGTGACTGACTAAACACTGGTTTGACCAAAAAAAAAAGCAGAGCTCTTGTCTAGTGTGGTGTATAATACTACCATTAGGGATATTCACAACAGTGGTCTCCAACTAACATATTTGAGTCCCCTGATGTGCTTTCAGATGCAAAGGCAGATCCAAAATTGCTGTGCATCTGCCTGTTGTTTTGCATGACTGAGATGAGAAGATAATGGTACCACATTAAAAATTCTTTGTCTTGTAGACTTAAGAACTTTGTAAATAATTCTTTGTAAATAATGGGTATCCTCATTATTGATACTTCCAAGGAGCAATCTGGAAAACATGACAAGGCTAATGAAGGAATTTGAGCATCCTGAGCAGAAGTTAATGAAGTCTAAAATGGTTTAATGCTAGGGGCACACAACTGCTGCCTAAATGTATGTGAATGCAGTAGAATTAAAGGTGGGTTGAGATTTGTTTCCATGGTCTGAGAATAATGCATCAAAGAGTAATGGTTAAACTTCTGACAGGAGTCCTACCATGTGCAATGCAAAGGCAGACTAGTGTGGCTTCAGTGTGATCAGGTCCAAAGTGGGTAGTGTGCCTGCAACAGTTGTGTGCCTGTATTCTCAGTGCACTGTTAACAAAAGGGCTGTAAAGATGATATGATGAGTCAGGTGGTCCTGTAGAGATTCATTTAGATTTTCAATGGAGGATTCTTTGCATGACTGCCCTACTGCAGCATCCATGGTAGAAACCCTGGAACTGGACTAGAACACAGTTGTACACATCTTGGAGATAAAAGGAGAAATAAAATATAATTAGAAGATTACATAGTAAAGTAAGCACCACTTTAATATAAGCTGGTTTTGTTGTGTTTGCAGTTTTTACCATCTTATTTTGAGATGTTAACTTCTAATCTGAAAGTTTTTGTTTTGTTTTAGATGCTTAGAGTAGATTAGATACAGCACCTACCCCACATTCTGCACAATGGATTACATTGAACAAGTCATCTTGAGCTAACAGGCCTTAGTAGTAGCGTGCTAAAAATACCAAAGTCTTAGGTGAACAATTAACAAGGAGTAATCTCTCCTTCTGTGAGATTGTATACCCAAAAAACAGAGGCCAATATCTTTAGCAGCTGCATGAAGATTTGGTCCTTTATTATTTGATATGCAACTTGAGAGGCCCTTTTTAAAGGGGCCTTTTTTTTTTTTTTTTCCAGGAAGTACTTACCTTTTGAAAGGCAGAACCTTTCAAGGTATTTTAGATGCCAGTACTAGGGAGTTCTGAAAATCTTGGCGATTTAAAGTTCATTCTTAGTTGTCCTACTGTTTTAACTGTACATAAATAGAGTGGTTGCTTATCCACGTTCTGATCCAGGCTTGTGAAATAGTGTTGCTTTCACAGAGCATGTAAGGCAGTGATCTCCAACCTTTTTTAAGTAGAAGATCACCTTTTGGCATTTAGAAACAACCCAAGATCTACCATGCGCTGCTGGCTACGCCCCTCCCATACCTCCCTCTCCGCCCCCCTGCAGGTAAGTCTGTGGTGAGGAAAGGTTGGGGGGAAGATCAAGACATGGACACTTGGCCCCCCACCCCAGCCCTGGATCGACTCCAAGAGGGTCTGAGATCCAGTGGATTGATGGTTGGTGACCACTGATGTAAGGCATGATCAGTGCATTACTGCCCCCTGTAAAACAGCTTCCTTGGTGTATGAACTTTGCTAGACTTTTGGTATCAATCCTTCCATTAAGAAATGACATCTCATAAATTAAGTTTGATCTTAGCCACAGAGAGCAAACTCGCACCTCATGTATGATCTGGAAAAATAAGAAAGTAAGGACATTTTCTTCATTATTATTTTTCTTTAAGTGAGCATTTGATTCCTATCAGAATTGCATTTGCTGCAATTTACTTAATATTCTTGTTTTTTGTTGGAATAATGCAGAAGGTGGGGTAGAGAAGCACCTTATAGACTAACCAAATTGGAGATGTACAAGTCCTTTTGTAGCATATGACAAAGTAAGCACATACTTACAAAAGCCTATGCATCTCTTATTTAATCTAAAAGGTGCAGCTGTACCCTGCCTTCTGTCTGACTTCAGACTAACGTAGCTGACTACGTTTTTCTTAAAACAAGTCAAGCGTTGTCACAGTGCAGATACTAAGGCTGTCCCCATGAAAAAGCGAATTTCTTGGGTCTGCCCTGAGTGTTTGGCTTGTGCTGCATTTGTAGGATTGCTCTCTTGGAGAACAGTTGTAACATTTATAAGCTGTACTGGCAGTGTTTTGTAATGCCTTGGATCTTGCTGATGGAGAGGGTAACAGCAGGATGACCTGGATTTCCATTTGGATGCATTTTTATTTTTTTTAATTAGGAAGATAAGGGAGAAATTTTGATATTTCCTTCAAGGGAAAGTGAACTATTCTGTCCTGCAGCTGCAGACTGGGTGATCTCCATGATGTGTGATTAAACAAGTTATCTGTGTTGCTCTAGATGAAGTAATTCCCTCTGTGTCCAGTGGCAGCAATTACAAAGTGAAATCACTCTGCTTTAGATGGTACTTTTGCTAGCGGATATTGGCTATTTCAGCTGAACTTCCTGAGGGAAATCAAGCAAAGTACAGTACAAAAATCTGTAAACAGAGTTATCCTGAATGTTAAAAGCCAGAGTATTTATTAGTGATTATATTCCTTAGTCATTAAGAAGCGTGTTCACTGTTGACCGTTTCTTTTAGACCCAAGATAGTTGCACAACTTGACAGCAAAATCAATAATTCTTCATTGATGTTGACTGCTTTCTGGCTATAACACTGAAGTTCTGTGGGAATATGAGCTCATTGTGTTGTATAGCAACTGTATGATTTCATTCTGGAAATTTGCCAGTGCAGTATGCCTCCTTGATGAAAAACTGTGTAAAAGGAAGGAGCTTTGCTTTTACTTGCTTCTTATTTTGCTGTTCTGTGAAGAGGTGTCATAAATTCAGCTATACTCTGGAAAAATATGTAAGAGCATCTACTCAGTGTTTAATGCTTAAGAGTAAGTCACGGTTTGCATACAGCTTTGCTAGTCCCTTCTCTTTATATTTCTGAGTATTTTTGTGGGTGAGAGGGAGGTAATTGCTACTTGAAGGCATTGCTGCAGGGAGTAGACAGCCTCAAACATTTTTCTTTCACACCTTTCTCTGGTTCCTGATGGGCTTGTATATGAGACTGTAGGCCCTCTGCAGATTGGCTCTGGGGCAATCAGACCTGTTTACTCTGACAAGAGCAGACATGTTCAAAAAGTTCATAAAAACTTTTATAATTCAGACTTGGGAGAGGCACTCAGTGCATAAGTGAGGGGATAACTGTTGGATTGTTTCATTAGGCCCTGCTTAGATTGTGCCCATTCTTCCCTTGTAAGATGCTGAGGTCGTTAACAAGATTCTAAAAATGAATAAAGAGTTGGCATTTTGCAAAAGGTGCCTTGAGTCTAAAAAGGTTGAGATGCATTGCTCCTAAAGGCAGGATGAGGCTAAACGGGCCAGCCTTGGGGCAACTAAACCTTACTCTGAATCAAGCTACTGTTGGAGATGGCACATAGGGCTAGAGGGACCTCTAACTTTGTGGCATTTTCTATCCACAACGCATTGTACTCGCAGTGTACTTTTCCTGCTGAGATCTGAAGTAACCTAAAGCAGCAAATTTCAACCAGGGTGCCTTGAGATCCTTTCAAGGGTGCTGTAGGATGCCAAACTTTTAGGTTTGCAAACATGATTTACCAGATAAACCCAGAAATTTCATGCCTTGAGTCCAAGAAGGTTGAGAACCACTGACCTAAAAGCTTGTCTGCACATGAAAGTTAATGCATAGTAATAGCGCATTGTAAATTCATACCCGGACTTACCACATCAACAGTTATTTTTTTCACCACCTTGTATATATGCTGCTTTTGGAGTATACTATGTATGTCCATGCGGGGAGTTAGTGTGGAGTAGCTAGTATGCTGTTGATTCATGTGCCGTCTGCTGCATACTTAATTTCATAGTGTAAACAAACCTTAATGGAAACCTTCAAACTTCTATATACTAAGTTTTATATACTACTTCCCTGAAGTAGAACACATTGATCCCTCCTAAAGGGTAGTAATAGTGCCATTTGTTTGACCTCTCATTTAAATGAAGGTTGAAGCTCTCCAGAATAAAGGATTTATCACACTGGGTATTTTCAACCCAAACTGGTTCCTTGCTCTGGCTGGTGAAGAAGCAGGTGTGACTGGATAGGTGAGCTGTAGTGCTGCAGACTTTCCATTACAACTAGTTTGAGCTACTGCAGCTAATTCGGTTTACTACACAACTGTAAAAATGGCCAGTGCAGATGGTGCTTACCACAAAGGGACTTTTGTAGCGAAGGTTAGAGCTGTCATTCCATCCCAGCCTCACTACTGATTTTACCAGTATTAATTAAGTCTGACCAGGATTGTATATGGTGCATTTTAACTATGCTTTGGATTTCTTTAAAGTATTTAGTTCTGATTGGATAAACTGCTACAGATAGGTGGGAATACAGCTTTCAAAAAACACAAGGAGGGGTTGTTTGGGGTTTTTTTTGGTAATGCTTCTGAACTGGCTCAGCCTACAGACCTGCAGTTTTCTTATTCTCTTGGTCAGCATTGACATGTATTTTCAGACCGTGGAGACTTGTGCAGGTATAAGCAGCTGTTAACAATTAGCTGGAGAATGTTTAGAGTGGCCATTGGTCCTGTGTTATACCAGACAGTCCTGCTTTTAAACCCTTTGTCTCCTGTCCATTTCTAAATGATAGACTGCAAAAAGTCTTGTTTTTCAGTTCAT
Source organism: Crocodylus porosus (assembly GCF_001723895.1). NCBI lineage: Eukaryota > Metazoa > Chordata > Crocodylia > Crocodylidae > Crocodylus > Crocodylus porosus. The sequence continues at coordinate 15,723,361 of NW_017728931.1, read as the reverse complement.
TGATTGAAATGTGTGTCAGTCATTTGTCCTTGCGATTCTGTTGGCTGTGCTTCACGGTAGGGTGGTGCACAGCCAGTGGGAGCAGGGTTCGGAGCCAGCCGGGGAGGGAGGTGGCCTTTTTGTGGTGGTCTGGCCCCTTGCTGCTGATTGGTCAATGGGTTCAGTGACCCCACCCCTCACTGCTGACTGGCCAAGGATGTGGTGACCCCAGCCATCACTGCTGATTGGCCAAGAGGGCCCCCCCTGCCCTCCCCAAGGTGATGCCCTGTATTCTGGGGTTGTGTCAGTGGCCACCCTAAGGATGGTACATGGGTTGGCATGAGGGAATTGGTGGGAGGGAGGAGTGGGGAATGTATTTCTCATTCTCCTAGTCCTCAGCATCTTGTACCAGAGTGGTAGGGGGAGAATAGTGTCATTCAACCACTGAGGTCAGAGATGTCAAGGTAGAGAGAAGAGGAGGGCAAGGATTCTCAGGAGCGCCATTTTGGGAGAGGAAAGGGGAAAATAACTTGAGTTATAAATATAATCCTTCTGTGCAATTTTTAAATATTCAGGTGTGGAGAGGTTGTCCTCAGATGTGTATGGTCAAAATTACCTGAAGTGACAGTGACCAGTCAGTTGCTACACAGCAGGGGGAAATTGGGGAATGCTGCCAACAATGCATGTCCAGGCTTCCTAATGTTTAGGGCGTTTTTAAGGAGTGTATGATAGCAAAACTTAAAAGCATTTGTGTGAGCACTAGCAATCACTTTTTTGGGGGGATTGAGGTTTCTGGATGAATAGTAGCTACTGTATCTGCATTGGCCCCAGGCCTTGAAAAATAATAACCATTCACAACAATGATGATTATAACAAATATTGAATTGGGGGAGCTTTAAAAAAAAACAAACAAACGGGGGGGAGTTTGGTTTTAAGTCTTAAGATTTTATATTTTCAAGCTCTTCGCTGCAATCAAGAACTGGTACCTTTTTTAAATAGAAGGAAACAATCTAATTGAATCAAATGGCTAAGTGCCTTCAGAAGCTGGAACTCTTAAGAAAAAACTGCCAAATATCATGAAACTTTCAATAAGATTGTAGGAGTGGCCAATGCTGAGTTTGAACATTCAGTGTATGTGTGTGTGTTTGCGGGGAGGGGAGAGATGGGGAGGGTGGGGAGTGTTTACACATGCATATAAAATTAATTACAAAAGTCTACACTTGGATATATACTGTAACAGTCTAATTCCATGTAATTGCAAATAACTGAACAGTCCAGAGTGGTACATTTCTCATCACGTGTCCAACAGTCTTCATTATGAACCAGCATCAAAATAGTATTTTTAAAGTTAAACTTAATCAGTTCATATTATCTAAGAAGTATGAAAGAGAGAGCTATGGTCTGAGTGCCAATCTGGAAGTTAGGAGTTAAAGACGAAACTGTGTTCTAGCATTGTCGCTCTTTTGGTAAATCTCTATCCTGCCTCGTTTTCTTCATCTCTGAAATGGGGCAGTGTGTTTACCATTTTCAAAGGAAGTCCTATGCAGCATAGCTGATGTGTGTGAAGGTCATTAAAAAGTACAAGGTGTTATGTAAGTATTATTTGCTTGGGATGGGTGAACTTATTTTACCTCACTTGTATGTTGTGTTTTGTCTCCGTTTTAAGATGTATCAGGTTTATACTAGCTTGGATGGGCACTTTTTGATATGGTGTTTGTAAAAGATTAAACTATAACACAAATAGTATTTTAAACCTGTTCAGTCATTACTGTTTCAAAATTCTGCCTAAATGTGTTTAATAAAGAGAGAGACAAAGGAAAAAAAGAAAGCCGGTAAGGAGGAAAGGGCAAGACTGGAAAGGTGCAGAGAGAAAAGGGAGCATTCTAATATGTACTGTATAGATGAGGGTGCTGTATTAATAAGATGAAGCACACTTCCCTCTGGCTAGAAACATAAGTCTTTAAAAAAGCTGTGAGGATTTCTGTGCTTGATATCTCTTTTGTGCCCGAAAGCTTGCTAAGAAGATTTTTTTCCATCTATTTGAGTTGGTCTAATAAAAGATACCAGACTTGCCCAAAAATCCTAGTCTGCCTGAGATCTCTTACTTAACCAACTGCCTGGTTGGGATGGTTTAGACAAGTTTTCAAATGCAATGCATCCATCTTTTTCTCTAGACCTGAAGAAGAATGACTTGTGTTCAAAAGAGAAAAGGTATGTACAGAAATCCTTGCCTCTCACATTTCCTGGACCATCATGGCTACAATATCACTTTTTTGTACTACCAAGTCTTTAAAAGTTTTTTAAATCTACAGGAGAGGGGATTACTAATTTAAATTACTTTGGGGTTCCAAACATGACTTCAAAACACCTCAACTTCCCTGACATCCACCCCTCCCCATGGGAGAACTTGCATTTTGATTTTAAGAAAGTGATCCAGCCCCTAACTTATAGGTACTGCGAACCCTAAACTTTCCAGCAGAACTGGGGCTTTACAAGAAGAGGCTGCATTAAAAAAATGTCAGTTTTGTCCTCTGAAGGTTACATGGCATATGTATGTGTTTATCTCAGTTCGCCTTGCCAAACAGATAGTCATTGCCTTTTGTGGAAGGCAAAAACTGGTGATAAGATGTGTTTTATCAGCATTCCTGCTGAGCTAATTAAACTCCTGAGACAGCACTGTAGCAAATGAGCGTATAGTACAAATGAATTCTTCTATGGTGACTATCGGCTCTTTCTTTATCCTAGTGCTATATCATGCTAAAAGGGCAGTTGTGACACATTCTGCTGTGCTGTGGGGCAGTGTGTACAGTAACGGAGGGCAGAAACTTCCTAAGAGGTGTTAGTAAGCAATAAAATTATAGTGGCATTTGGCATGGGAGAGTCAAGGTCTTTTTGTTTTTACTTTGTCCTTTCACTGTTGCTTTGACCAAATAACCTGAGGTAGGAAATGTACATAAAAATATTTTGGACATCATTTAGGTGTGGCGAGGAGGGGAAAATATCAAGTGAACATGCCTATCTACGAAAGTTACCTGAATTCATAATAAGAAAGGGAGCTTGTGTATTCTTCCTCTTTTTCAAGGTATGAAAGAGATCTCTTTTTTACTTTAAAGTCACTCTCAATGCAATGGAAATAGTTTTTATTTCAGTTATCCTTTTGTGCTTCTGTCATTCCAAAACACCCTTTTTTCCCATGACGACCACCAGTAGGTTTGGGATAAACCCTCATATAAGATTGCAAGATAAATAGTATATTTCTCTTTTGGCTGTAAGTATTTCACAAGGCTTTTGTATTGCAGATGGTTTTAAAGACTTGTTTTTGCACTATGTGCACACATGAGTGCATGAGTTGACAGAAGGGACAGGGTACATGCATGATTGCCTCTCTACTGCTTCATGTCTAGTTACAGCCTCACAGTTGCCCCTTTCCATGAGAGCTCAGTGTAGTATGGTGCCCCTTGGTGTCTGTAATATAACTGTAGTTGATGGGAGATGGAGTGACAGGAGAATCAATACCTGTGAGCAGGTTTAGATTATAAGCAGATATCCAGGATGGAGTGGGAAGATGGTTTATTTGGTTGGATAGATGTTTCTTTTAGGGTACCAGTTAGTCTTTCTGAAGGTTCAGATTAATTTTACTGGTCCCTCTGTACAAAATAGGTATCCATCAAACTAAGTAGTTTTTGCTTTTGTTCTGAATATAAAACAAAAGCTTTTTACCACTTAGAAGCAGCTCATTGCAGACAGTAAAGAAGAACCTGGAAATTTTTATCTGATTCTTTCTGTATTTGTCTGAAAAATGAGTGTTCTTCCTATTGGCAGTGAATTATTTGCTGTTCCAGGTATTTCTGAGAACTGGTGTATCTGTGTCTTACTCGTCACCCTCCCTTGGAGCTTGTTTCAGAAACCTGCTGCTGCCTGCCCTTGACTGCAGGTGCTACCTTTACCAATCACTTGCTGCTTGATTTGTCCAAGACCTCAGTTTTCATTAATTTTCACTGGGATCAGTGAAAGCATTAGTATGTTAGAAAGAGCAAATCCTTGGATGAAGAAAGTGTTTTGCCATTTGTTTGCACTTTCTGTTTTATAAAGGAACTGCAAGGAGTCTTTCAGTTTGTTGGGGGGTTTTTTTAATATCCAGGGCTGCTGCTTTTTGCAGTGCTAACATGTAAATAACTTGCTAGGCAGTTAATGCAGTTGATGTCATGCACTTGAGAATTTGCGGGCAAAGTCAGGTGCTGAGATGTGTAAATGACTGCACCCACTAAGAATGGGAGGTGTGAAAAGGGGTGGTTGGATTAAATAAGATCCCAAAGTTTTTGTTGTTTTTTGTGTTTCTTTTTTTGTCTCTCTCTCTCTCTCTCTCTTTTTAATTGACATGATAATTCTTCCTTTTCTATTGGGCTTTTTATACACTGTTAATGGCAGAGTAAAGTGGAGAATTAAGATTTTCTTGATGCATCAATGCAAGCTGTATGCAAAAACAATTAAGCTTAAAAGTGATTATTCCTCTCTCTCATTTTAAAGTAATTAAACTCCATCCTGCAAGATATTAAGCTAAAAGGATATTATTTTATAAGCTGTTCGGAACAGCTGCAACTTTTTCATGAACACCAGAGGAGTCTTCAGGCTCATTTCCAGGAAGAAGGAAAAGCTGTAGGTTAATGCTACCAGGACATCACCCTCTAATTAAAACAATATAGGTTCCTTTCTTCCCCTCCTTGGAGAGTTTTTTTTTTTAAATAACTTGATTTTTTTTTTTCCACTGCCCCAGCTGGCTTGAAAAAATAAACTGTGATTTAAGTGCACTCCAAATACATCAGTTCTCCTGAAAAATAAGAGGTTTATAAAATTCCTCTCCCTGAAAATGGAATTTATGCCAAACTGTCACACACAGCTCTGAATGCTTAATAATGAACCAACTTCTTCTTCTTGGTTCCTCTGCCTCCCCCTTTATGCTCTAATCGTCCTCACTCCTTGCTTCAGTTGTTTTCTTAATCATCAGTAGGGTTAAGCCAAGCAGGAAAAGTACTTAGGGTGGTACTGCCTCCTTCAGAGTATCAGGCTGACAAGGTAAGTCAGAGATCTGTTACTGTGGTGTGGGAGAGAGAGAACATCTTTTTCCCAACCCTTGAGCTAGTCTGTGTGCATGTAAAGGGAGAGACAGAACCACCTCTAAAAAGCAAGAGAGGCAGTAGGTGTGGGGTAGGGACACTTGTGAAGGACAAAAATGTAGAGGAGTAGAAATACCTCATTTAAGGGGGAAGCATCAGGGATTATTATCCTGGCCTCCTTTTGGAGCAGAGGCTTTGGGCATACATCAGTACTGCAAGTAGGTCTGCATAGGTTGGAGGGGAAGATGAGCATGTTCACTAATTGTCATTGGTCCCTCACAATTGAAGATGATGGTGCCACAGGGTGGGAGGAGGAGGTGGTCACATCAAGCATGGTGGATAAACAGATAACTGCATAAGCTGGTGTTCATTAAACGCCTTTTTCATATTTGCAGCAACCCTCTCCGTGAGCTGGTTTGCTGCTGCTGCTGCCAAGTCTTCATGTTGAAGGCTTTTGCTGCCCTGGGATGCTGTTGCTGCTCAGAGCAGTTTGAACAGCACCTTAGTACTGCTTTGCTGCCTGTTTTTAAGCATGTTAAAACATTTCAGAGAAAAAAGGTATCAAAAAAGGTTTGTAGGTTCAAACACCCAGTTGCTCTTTGTATGTATGCACTTTTATAGATATTTTGCTTGCCGAATGCATTACTTCATTTCTCTATCAACACATGGAATCTGACTCGCATTACAGAATGTTTTTCTTTTAAACTTATTGCAAATATAGTGGAATCTCCTTTTGCAATGTTACGGCAGCTGCATGTCTAAAAAACAAGAAGATTTTTAAATTATTGGGACTTCCACAAGCAACAGGAAAGTATTAGAAAACGAATGACAATGAAAACAAAATGCACCCAATACCCTTGCAGCTCTGAAACCGAGCAAATGTTTGTCAGAGTGAGATTTTGCTGGACATCACCAAATAAGAATGAGTTGAGGTCACACTTGGCAAGATCAGGAGCTCGTTTTCTTCCACACAAACAGCATAACATGATGGGAGGGGAGGGGGAAGGAGAAAGAGGGAGACTGCTGTTTGCCATAAACTGAACTAATAAAAAGATATAAAAGCATTGTTTGTTTTTCTGGAAGGAGTCTGAACACTGGGACATAAATAGACAAAGGTTAAGGATGCTTGCAGGCCTCCTCCTACACAGCAGCTCTGAGAAGCTGTACACAGATTCTTGCACAGAGTTGTGTAACTCCTTTGACTCGCTTCCAGTAAAGAGCATACTATGGGTTCACTCCTGAAATCCTTACTCGAGCAAAGCTTCTATTTAACTGTAAAGGAGGGTTTTACTTGAATAAAAAAGTTCAGGATCATGATCTCTCTGGTAACTTGAGTGGTTTGAAAATGAATGGGAGGCATGCCCTCTGAAGGGTATATTCTCCTTTACTGAAGAAGAAAAATCCCTTTATTGTGTTTTATGTAACACAGAAGTTTAACTATAAAGTACTGCTAAAACATGATGATGAAACACAATCCACCTTTCTAAGAGGTAATATCCCAAAAAGAGGAAGGAAGAGTAATGGGTACGTTCTTCACAAATGTATTACTAAGTGAATCAGACAGTTAACAGTGGCTCGTAAAAACCCTCCCAAATAGTGCAGATTTACTGAGTGTGGTTTCAGAGATGGGAATAGTTTTCTAATTGTTGGTCGTAACTTGCTCTCCATTCCTCCTACTCTCCCTTCTCCTAGACCAGTCGTTTTCAACCTCATTAGATTCAAGGCATCCCTTGGAAAATGTCAGTTCTTAATTTTCACTTACTTGGCTATGAAAACATAATAGATCAATTCTTTGGTTGCAGAGAAGCCAGAATGACCACAACAGGTCAGGATATTTTTGATACTATGCATTTTTGTTTGAAATCTCTGACTTTATCTCAGCGTTGCCAAGTCTCATGATTTTTGGCATGTCTCTTGAAGACGATGCTGCGGGAATGTGAAAAACTTAGCTTTCATGATTTTTTGAAGAGAGAGAGATGGCAGAACTGTTACCTTGTGAATCCTATAGGTGTTTTCATACCTAACAGTGCTAATATTGTGGGGTGACCATGTCTGAGAACTGCTGTCTTAGATGAACAGAAAACCAGATACCAGGCTAAACAACTTACAATATGGACTCTTTTACATGAAGGAGTCTGCTGGCCTAGCTTCCTGCATGGATATGCTTATTCCAGAATACAGCCATATATACAGAGTACTGTTACTATCCCCTGCAGCATAGCTGCCTCTGTGGATGGGCTAATTGCCACTGTCAGTCACCAGTGGTAATGAGCCTCTTCCAAACTCCACATGGAAATGACTTTGCTGTCTTTTGGTTCATAGTTGCTCAGAGCAATATTACACGTTTTGAGAGCATTGTTGTTTGGGGAGGGGTGTGTGTGGGGGTGTGCATTTTTTTCATTTTTACCAAATAGATATACATTGAGTCTATAAACAGACGTCATCTTTGGAGTGGGATCAGCTGTGTGGGGTGCCCTGGTACAGCTGATCTGCTTTATTGGTGCCTACAAATATTGCCAGGGCTAATGTTTTGCTGCGTCAGGCCTCTGCTGCTCTGAGGCATCACAGGCCTGATCATGTGGAACAGCAGCCTCAGGTGCCATGCCCTGAGTCAAGGTGTGCAAGTGTAAGAACCTCCACAGAGGATGCTAAACCTTCTCCAGGGCATTCTCACGAGGCACATCTGCAAGTGAAGTTCGTCTACTCGCAGATGTGCACCCCTAGTCAAGACATGATAGTGTGATACATGCAGGAGAGTCCCGTGGCATGTGTATCAGGCTGCCGTGCCCTGACTTGGGGTGCATGATTGCAAGCGGCGGGGAACCCTGCCTGTAGACATGCCCCAACTTGGGGCATCGCAGCCATACAGGGGAATTCCTGTGGCATGCAGTAAGTAAACAGATGTGTTCCCACTTAAGGCATCACAAACTATGACTAATTTTTGTTGTGGCAATACTTGGGCACTTGCAGTGTGATAAGGACTAGTACACCTGCTTGCTTGCAATTTGTGCCACCATAGTTTTTTTTGGTGGCACAAGAGTGACATTTGTTTGCTCTGAGTGCTTCTCCCCCAGCTCCCTGGCCCCTACTCCCTACCAGTTTAGCTTATACCACTTCCAAAGTGACACCCACTCAAACAAAAAGGCACCCTTTTTGGAATATTTGGCAAATTTCCATAGGTAGACAAGCTCTTAGCAGTAGACTTTTCTTTGGAACACTTAACTGACAACATGGCAGGAGGGAGTTTTCAATCCAAAGGCAGGTTGGTTGGTTTGTTTTTAATGTAAATGGAGATCTAAAACTGTTCTCACTGTTTGGTTTGTTTTTGGTTTGTTTTTTTTTACTGGGAGAGCTTAACTTTTTATCAATTTATTTTCTACAAATTTTTGATGCTTTGCCTTTTAAGAGCATCAGATCAAATTTTGTCCTAGGATTATTAGGCCTACTCTACTTTTTGACCTGTTGGCATTAAAATTATTGTGTGTATGTGGTTGGCCAGAAACTTTTTTGATTGGATGACTTCATGACAGTCGCACATAAGATTGCTCAGAAATTCCTGCTGATACCTGGTTAAATTGAATAGGAATGAGGATGATTAGAAATGAATGTTCTTATATGTTGAGTGACCTTTATTAGAAATGTGTGCACTTTTTAACATCTGTTGTAATGACTTAGTGAGCATGCATAGTGTGCAGTGTATCAGCCTTCAAGGTAGATTGGATCAACAGAGGAAAGTAGTGGTATTCAGGCTCCAGTCAGCTAGAAATGCAGGCTCTGTGGGAGAGGATGGCCCAATTTGTTGCAAGTTCTGTTTCCACTATAAGGAATACTAAGGTAAATTCTTTTGTTGAACTGTTGCTATTCCTCCAGCTCTCTGACATGATTTAGAGAGAAGGAGAAAGAGAAAAGAAAAATAGTCTCTTATGTGACAAGGTTAACTCACAAAAAACGATTTCTGATTCTAGCTTGTAGTTTATACTTAAAACTTGACTGACAGTAAACCTTAAAAACGTCTTTAGAATTCAGTACTCCTGTCTCTTAAGTTCAGCTACACATCACCATAGTATCTTGAGCGCCTACCATTAGTGCATTAGATGATGACTAACCTCTGTCTCATGATATTTGTTCAGTCCTCTTCTCCACAGGGAAAGTAGGGATGCGCGTGCGTGTGAGCACGTACAATGGCAATGTCATGTTTTGGTAGGTTATTGATTTTATTTTTTCAAATCTATTTTTCTGTGCACTCATTATAGAAAAACAAGGTCAAAGAAACATTGCGCGCTTGAAGTAAAAGGTAGCAAGGCTCATGCATCATTCTGTCTGATTGGAGATACCTGGACTACACGAACATTTTTTTTTTTTCCCTCAGCGCCCACAAATAACAGAGGTGTAAAAACATGCCCATTTTGTGTCAAAAGCCTCTTGCCAATGTACTCAAACGCAGTGTGAAACATCACTGCTGCGTAAATAAGTGTTCATGTAACAGCAGTAGAAGCAACAAACTGCTGTTTTTACAAATGTTGTTCACAGAGCTCTGCAACCACCCCCCAATAGTGCTTATGCATAAAGAGGTAAGCAAACAAAAGTCTTTATTAAACTTCCTCTAGAAGCAGAGGATAAATTTCACCTAGAAAGGAAAACTTCATGGTAAAACAATATCAAGTTTTGGAGGGACTGTCATAAGTGAACCTTCTGGGGGACTACAAGCCAAAGATCAATGAAATGACTAGATGGTCTGCTGTTGACCTCATCAGTGGCTCTGCCAGATCCTTAGACCCTGGTATTTTTATGAGGCTCCCTCTACCTGCTACAGCTATTATACAATTAAGTGGCTAATTGCACAGATGAATTACACATGCAAAATACCTGTCACACTATGAAAAGGTCCCACCAGCTCAAAGTTAGACCTTGAAAATATGTATTGACTTTATAGCTGGCTGCTATCCGGCTTGAATTTACACATGTAGCAGGGTCTCCCCTGTGGCTGGGAGCGTTGTCAGCTGACTTGACTCCTTGCCATAGGGGTGCACCATGCCCACTTGGGACTGGGAGACTTGCAGCTGAGGCGACTCTCAGTGCTCAGCAGCTGTGGGACTCTAGATCCCGGCAGCCATGGGGTACAACCATCTCCCAACCCCTGGGTACATGGTTCCCCCCTGTGGCTGGGAAATTGCAGCAGCTGTGATCTCCCAGCCACCGAGACCTCTATGCATTCCTGAAGCTAGGAGACCACAGTAGCTATGATATCCTAGCCACAGGGATGCTCCATGCACCCTGTGGCTGGGAGATCATAGCAGCTGCAATTTCTCAGCCATAGGATGCTTATGCTTCCTGTGGCTGGGACATTGCAGTCCCGTAGTTGATGGGACTTGCAGCTTGGGCTGTGTGTGAGGCACAGCCAGGGCTGCAAGTCATAGAATCGTAGAAAATGAGGGTTGAAAGTGCCTTCAGGAGATCATCTAGTCCAATCCCTTACTCAGAGCAGTACTGTCTCCAACTCTCGTTCCAGCCAAGGCTTTGTCTAGTCGGGTCTTAAAAATCTCCAAGGATGGAAGAGTCCACAACTTCTCTGAGTAACCTGTTTCAGTGATTTTACTGCTTTCCTAATGAGAAAGTTCTTCCTAATACCTAACATAAATTTCCATTGCTACAACTTGAGACCATCGCTCCTTGTTCTGTCATCTGCCGCCCCGCCACTCAGAACAGTCTAGTCCCCTATTTGCCGATACAGGAAGAGCCCAAGATGGCAATCCCAGGCTCCCCCTGCACTGGCAATAAGGCATGATAGGATCTCATGCTGGATCCCACAGTCACACCTCCTGCTGTGCACATGACACACAACAGGAGGTGCGATTGTGTGGATCATGCGTTAGATCCTATTGCGTCTTTAACTGCACGTGTAGAGGGGGCCTAAGTGTAGGTACTTTCCCCCTTAGCTTGTAACACTTGGCTAAAATAGGAGCATAATTTAGCAGTTCCATGCTGAGACTTACCAGGCCCACTCCACATGTGGTTGTTTCAGTGGGTAAGATTTTCCCTAGCACAGCACTGCTTTGTGCTACGTGGACGTATTCTGAGGCATTTAGCCAAGCTTTGCTGAAAGTCAGTGGGACTTATGTCTAAGCATGCTGGGCATTGCAGCATCTAATGAAGAGCTGACTGAATCCCTTTTAAAAATTGGTGTCGTATGCTTTCTTGATGTGATATGGTGATCTACAAAATGGAGACTGTTAGCATCTATTTCTCAGGGACATTGATTTTAATATCTATAGAGCCCTTTAAGAAGGTGAAGTGCTCTTATGTTGTGACAAGTACTTGCTACCACCACTATCCTTTTCAGCCACATTTCACATAGGCACATAGATTGTCCTGTAATGACGCCTCAGTTTTCATAGGCAACCTTAGAAAAACTGACTTGAATGCAGTTCTGCTTACTTATCATCATTTTTTCCTAAGTTTCTTCCACTGCCTTTTTTTAATTACTAAGGATATTTGCCTGGCAACGAGGATGACTTTGGCTTCAGAGCTCATCCCTTCCTGCTGTTTTTGTTCCTTATCTTAAGCCACAACCCATGGCACATAATGTCTAATTTAATTGCTGTCAGCATCACAGACACAAAACTGTAGCCTCATATGGGTTGTAAGCAGGAGAGACTATATAGAGGTATTAAAAAGTGTTATTAAAATATCACTATTCAATTAAATATTTAAAAGTGTGCGCCTGTTTTGCTGCTAGTATATGGGGGCAATAATATTTTCATATCACAAAGAGGTCTTTTTGCAGTAAGGACTGATCTGCATGACAAAGTACGAAGTTGCCTTGGTGGTGGTGCTCTCACCTGTCTTAGTTATGCTGCTGGCTAAGAGTTTCTGCCTCCATAGCTTTTCTGGCTGATAGCAGCCCTGTAATGCAGGCCTAAGTATGTCAAAGACTGTAAGGAGCTTAGGTTGTGTAGCTGAAACAAGGGGCATGTGTGCACTACACTTTAAAGTGGGTTAAATGCTTTTGTACCGCTTTAATGGTGTTGGTGTTCACATGTGTTGGTGGCGTATTGTACAGTAATTCTAGCCACTCTACCAAATTCAGTGGCGTAATGCGCCTTAAATGACTTGGGGCACAGCAAAGTAAAACTCCTCCAAGGAGTTTTAGTTTACTGCCCTACAGCTGCGGAGCAAAGCACCGAGCTCCGTGCAGTTCAGGGACTCTGCAGGAAGCCCTGCGGGCAGCCTGGCAGCAGCCTGGGAAAACAGGCTCCGCCCAAGAAAAAAGAAGACAATCTTTTTTTATCTTGAGCCTGCTTGCCTGCCTGAGCTGTGTGGGGGCCCGGTGCTTCCCTCCTCAGCTGCGGTGCCTCCCGGGACTGCCTGAGCCAGGTGCCTGCAAGCGGGGGGCTGCCAGGGGGGCAGCACTGCTGCTGTGAAGGGAAGTGCCAGCTCCCCCACACCCAGCTCAGGGACCGCTCCACCCACTGGCAGCTCACCCTTCCCTCCCTGCCACCAGAGAGGCAGGTAAGTGCCTGACATGGGGGTTTACTTGGCCCTAAATAGAAGCAGTGTTTTGATTTAGGACCACTGTTTCAATTCAGGGTCCCCATTTCATCTACACACGCCCTTGGATGCTGCTGTAACAGGAGCCATGTAACTACCTTAGATGATGAAACAACATAGGAAAGATTAAACTGCACTTACCTTGTCATAGCTGATAAGGTATCTACTTAAAATGCTGGAGTAAGGAGCATGATCCTGAAGTATTACATTAACATGACTGATTCTTAATTTTAGAATAAAGAAATGGTTTCATTTTTTGTTTGAACACATCAAAAGAACCTCTTGTTAAGAAAGAGGTATGTTTTTACAGCTGCATTGCTTGGGATCAAGCAATAGTGGTGTTGAGGTGGGTAATGAACTGTTGCTCTGGGTATATCTAACCACAAAGACCATTGACGCACATGCTTGTCAGATCTGGAATGTGGAAATGCAGTCCAGTGACTCCAATAGGAATCTCTGTCTTTATGACTGCACCAGGATTCAGTCATTGCTGTAGAATGGAGGAAGTTGGGGTTCAGGAAACTCCTAGGCTTACTTAATGCATGATATCACTTGGTATGTAGAACTGATAAATCACTATCCTTAAAAGTGAAAATTATGTACAGTAGAATAAAATATAGTGGCCAGGAGGTAATTGAGGGGTACAGTGGTTTACCTTATGCAGTTTTTTCCAAATGTGTGTTGTTCTTCATAGGGACATAATTGAGCAAGTATTTTCTCAGAGTGTATACGTAAGTTTTGGCAGCCTGTTGAGGATG
>NW_017728931.1:15688259-15709732 GCF_001723895.1 Crocodylus porosus | reverse complement strand
CCCTACTGGGGTCTTGGGTAAGTTGGAGTAGGCCCACATGATGGGAGGGGGGTGCTTCCCTGGTCCCCTGCCCAACTGTGCAGGGGAGAGACAGAGGTTTTCTGCAAAGCTGCATGGGATGTGGGTAGAATCGCCTGAAATTAGCCCTCTTAAGGAACCGGTACACGGGTTCCTTGAGGTGCTCTTTCCTAGTGCGCCTCTGTCTGATAGTACATCAGATGAGGGTTACATTTTTCAGGCAATAGGTCATTTTAAAAAGTGCTCTGCAGCCATGAACATTTGTTGTGTTTTGGCTACAGAGCACCTTTGGGCGGCCTCATCGAGTGAAAAGAATGTAACTTCTATCCACCCCCAAAGGAATTATTTGATACCTTTTGCAAGTTAAAGCTTCTCTTAATATGTGAATTATGCTATCTTATAGCATGGATCATAATGATAAGTTAACTTAAAGAATGGGTATGAAGGGAATGTAAACTCTTTACTAGAGAAAATTATTTGTTGTTTTTTTTCTGCAAAGATTTTGAAACGTATCATACTAGAGATTCCTTATTTCTAGGCTTGCAGGATTCAATTTTTATCAATAGCTATCGATAAACATTGGTTTCACTGGACACTCAGAGACCGACTGAAAAATATTTTCATCAGTTTAAGTACAGGCGATGTATTTAAAAAAAAAAAAAAAAAAAAAAATCCTGGGTGGAGGTAAGGAAATCGGGGTCAGGGGATACATGCACATGCACATGGTGGCTACTGCAGGAGCTGGGGGCCAAGTTGGTAAGGCTGTGCTGAGAGCGGGGAAGGGGGTTGGAGGGGCTGGACTGGTAGCAGAGGGGAGCCCAGAGCTCCCGGCCACTTGCTCTGCCTAGGTCTCAGCCAGGGCAGGGGTCAAACTCGTGGATCCCAGCCTGGCCTCAGCAGGAGTTTGCTGGGACCTGGGCAGAGTGAGGGGCCAGTGGCTCTGAGCTCTTGGGCACTACCAGTCCTGCCCCTCCAACTCCTCCCTCCTGGTACAGCCTTATCACCATGGCCCCCAGGTCCTGCAGCAGCCACCTTGTGTGCATGCATGAGTGTACATGTGCTAAATCAATAAAAATTGAAAAACACCCCTACTTTAGTGCAATCCTGAAAATTTTAATGGATAAAAATCTAAATAAATATTTAAAAATAAACATAACTTTAGCTGTCAAAATAAAAAAAATAATAATAAATCAAATTCTGCAAAGCCTACTTATCTCTCTCTCTCTCCTCAAGGTGCTTTGCCACTTAAATTTTGAACAATAGCAGAAGATAAATATACAAGTAATACAAAATATAACAGGCCACTTGTTTCTGAGTGGCTGTTGCACATTTTGTGTGTGTTAAATTGCTTTCAGTTCTGCATTGTGACTTTGTCTCAGCTTCTGGCTGAAGTTGCGAAGTTAGCTTATTTCACATCTACCTCAACCCCAGTTCCATATTTCCCTCGGGCCTTGGAAAATGTTCTCAGAATGTTGAGAACAGCAGTCGACACTATAGATGCTAGTTACCTCTGGGGAAAACCACATGCAGTGTATCCTTTTGACTGACTTCAATTTGATTTTAATGGATGTGGAAAAGGAATCAAAAAGAGGATAAAGAAGTGAGAAACCAGTCAATTTTGCCAACTGGAAGCACAGAGGTGGGAACAAAAATGATCCAGATGGTTTTTCAAAAACATGTTGTTTTTTGTTTTTATTGTTAGTTTTAATTAGTGGCATTTACAAAAATAATGGCTGATGCAACAAATCCCTCCTACTTACTCCCACGTTGAGGTGCAAGAGACCAGCAATCAAGCCGAGACGGATGGTTCACAGCAGCATTTAGTGTGCACTCTAGGGCTATGCTCAGGCTCTTTTTTTGTCTTAGGAGAGCTTGAGAGCAGTGCTGGGGACTGGACAATAAGGTGTTCTCAGGGTTTCTCCCAAGCTGTGCATTCTGCCTAACTGGTGGTCTCTGGTGTACCTAATGAGCAAGTAAGCTGGGCTTTTTTGGGGGAAGGAAGGTATAAAGAAGTGGCTGGAATGGTCTTTCCCATCCTTCCTCAGTCAAAGCAAGAGTGAAGATGGAAGACTTTTCCCCATCCTTTATCATATTTCTCAGGTTTGCATGGTATGCGGGGCGCGAGCCAGGCTGTGACTGTTGCCCCGGTGGGTTCTGTCCCCTGATGTTAGTTTGCGAGAGGGAGAGGTGGACTCGTAGCAGTTCCAGAACATTTTTTTTATCTGATCTCTTACTTACGCACCACTGGTGTAGATGTGGCTGCGCAGGCAGTTACACTTGGATCTGTCCCGGTTCAAATAAAGGATGGACGAACAAAAAAAACAAAACGATGGATCCGAGAATGACAACTTATGCACCACCCGTGTTGATGATGTGGCTGCGCGTTCTGTCCCAGTTCGGATAAGGGATGAACGAATGAAAAACAACAAAACGATGGATCTGAGATAACAAAAAACAAAACGAGATCAAGAACGAGAACGTACGAACCGGTGAGATCGAGTGCACAAATGATTGCCTATGGCTCTGGAGGCAGGAGAAGCCATGGGAAGCTGGCCAGGCCTACCCACTGAGCGGTGGATGCTCCGGCTTCTCTCTACTGAGCGGTGTTTGCTCTGGTTTCTCTGTGCTTCTACCTGGGCGGAAGCTCAACCCTAACTTTTATAGGCCAGATGACAAGCCCAATTTCAAGTCCCTGATTGGTCACATTTTCCCGCCAAAATGTTCGCAGGGTTTTTCCACAGGGGATGGGGTTTCCCCAGCAGATGGCTATCGCCATGCAGTAAGCCAAATAGGGGCTTTCCAGATTGTGAGGAGAGTGCTTGGCGACATCTGCTGCTGGGCAAAGCTGGCAGAGTCCAGCTGAAGCGTGACACATGGATGCTGGATTACTAAGGAGAGCCTTCCCAGAATCCCATGGAAAGTGTTGGGTTGTGTGGCTGAGGAACATATTTAATACTTTTCTGTGTTGGACCTATAATTATAAACTAATGTTGGAAATGTGTGATGGTGTGATGTGATAATAATCCAATAGTACAGGGATTGGCAATATTTTGGAGCAAGGGCTGCTTTGGATCTTAGCTTTGAGTGTGGGTCACTTCTAACCTGGCCTGTGTTGTCACCATGCTCCCTTCCCCCTTGCAGTGCTGCTGCCGTTGCTTCTTACCTCTGCCTAGCCACTGCATGGGTGAAGCCCCCTCCTGTTGAAGTGCCACAGAAGCCCCCCAGCTCTGTGGGCTGGATAAAATGGCTCTGTGGCGAGATCCAGCCTGTGGGTTGTAGGCTACCACCCCCTGCTAGTCTAGTATATGAAGAAAATGGCATTTCTGTTTGCTGAACTGTTAGCACTTTCTTCATGGTTTCATTTACGGTTTTTATATTTAAACAATTGCATGTCTCCCTATTTTCCAGGCATTAGTTCAGTCTTTTTCCCAAATACTGTGGTGGCTCCTGCTGAAATCACTGAGCATTCTGACTGCTATTAAATAAATGCAAATATTAACAAAAATACTAAACTAAACCAAAGACTCTTAACTGGAAAAGGAGAAATTTGCTGGGGCAAGTAGTACCTTTTTCTGCGAGTGGCTTTATCCTATTCAATATAGAATTGTTTACAAAGCAAGATGCAGCCCAGTGAGAGAGAAGCTGGCTTTCATATGGACATCTCTCATTTCAGTGATGAGCTTGGAAACAGAGAAATATGTAATTGGCTTCTCGCCAGTGGAGTAGTAACAGTCAAATCTCAGAAACAGATCTGGTTTTTAAAGTGTGTAAGGGCCAACATGTGCTGTGTAAAGTAGCTGAGACATGAAAAGAACAATGAATGCTAAATTTAGTTTAAACAAATTTTAACAGTACATGTTTATTTATCACGGGTCATTGTTTGTGTGTATTTAATGCCCTTAGAAACATTTTGTTGTTTTTTCCTGCTCATCTGTTTTAAAGCTTCTTTTTTCCCCTTAAAGACGGGTCTGAGGTATGAGGTATAATCTCACTAAACACGGTCTCTTTCTCTTTTTCTCTTTGCTGTCCCTGGTCATGCAGATGACTGCCTGCTACTTGACATTCAGCTCTGTTTTCTCTTCAACTAGAAGGCACCCTTTTGCAGGACCTGGGGAAGACAAAAACAGTGACATGCTAAGTTGTGTCAAAGATGTTATAGAAACATACAAACAATGCTTTTATACTTCCAGGGGAGGAAGTTGAGCAGGGGCTGTTATTTCAAGCAAGGATAAGCAACATGTTGCTGAGATGGAAATGTGACTTTTAGGATGACGCTAGCATTTCAAGTGCCATTAGAGTTAGAACAGTAACTTGAGTACCATTTGTACCTGAGCTATGGCTGGCTCAGCCATGGCAGAGCCATAAAGCTAAGGCAATTTTATACTAGTAAAAGATCTGCCTCTATATCTGCTTCTTTTCTGTAAGGGTTTATGTGCTTGCATAAAATTAGCAGCTCTGTTCCTGTTTTGTTAAGCTGGCAGATTCGACACAGCTATGGGAATGTGGGCTGGATTCTCCAAAGTTTTGTACATCAGAGCCATAAGTACCAGGGTCTGCACCCTGGGTGGCAGCAGTGATGGGGGCCAGCCCAGCTGCAGCAGTGGTGATGGCTAGGCCAGTAGTGGTATTAACTGTCATTCTTGCACCCTCTCTAAGTGGGCGCCCTGGGCTGGTGACTTGGTCATCCACCCCTCGTTATGCTATTGGTCCAAAGTCTTTAATACCATGGCTATTGTTGAAGTGGAGGCGGGACTCTTGCCAGCTTACATCCCACAATGAATTGTAAGGCTTCCAGTTTGAAAGACAAACCAAAAAAAAAAGAAAAGCCTCTAGTATTGTTTTACACATTAACAGAACTAATTTAAAATAACTCAAACTTGTGCACACATCATGGTCATGTTCCCCCTTCTTCCCCTACATGTACTTAGCCTATCTCTTTTCAGACTGTAATTATATTTTAACCTTTTTGCATACTAAAGTATCATGGATACAAAATCATTGGATGTTACTGTCTGCTGAAAGATCAGGGAGAGACTTTTAAATTAATTTGGGGTTGCAGTTCTGCTACATTTTTATGTGTGGTCTGTAGGGTGTTTGGAGATATTGAGCACCTGATGAAAAATGCAAGCCTAATTACTGTTTTTGGTACCATGAGCCATGCACCATTTCTTTTATAATGCCTTTTTCTTACGAAAGAGGAATTGAGTTGTTGCTGGGCTTAGAAGGCAATAGCATTGCAGTGAATTATACTTTGAAGAATATTTTTCATGAAGTTGCTCACACTTAGAGAAACTTGATAAACAGAACAAAAGCAAAGTTCATATTGACCTGATTCTTTTTACTTTTACTAAAAATCTGGACCAATTTAGCCCAATGTTCAGCCTACCAGTCATAAAATCATAGAAGAATAGTGCTAGAAGGGACCTCAGGAGGTCACGTAGTCCAACTCTGCTCAGAGAAGGATCATTCTTGTTTAAACCATCCCAAAACTAAATGCTTACCTGACTTTCTAAGGATGGAGATTAGACAACCTCTTTAGATGATCTGTTGTATTAACCTACCCTCTGGTTAGTCTGTTCTTCCCAGTATCCAACTCAAATCTTCCATGCTATAATTTAAGCTCATTACTATTGTATTGTCACCAGTGGAGATGGAATAGTCAATTGCCATCTTCTTGATATCAACCTTTCCTGCATCTGAATGCTTTTATCAAATTCTCCTCCTTTTCCCATTCTCTGTGTCTCTTCTCTTGTCTAGACTAAATAGATTCATGTATGTCATGTTTTCCAGACCTCCATACATTTCTTGTTGCTCTTCTTTTGACTCTTTCCAGTTTGTTCATGCCTTTCTTGAAGTTTGTTGCCAAAAAGTGGCACAGTGCTCTGGGTGAGACCCCCACCAGTGCCAAATGGAGTGAAGAATTACTTTCCATGACTTGCATACAACACTCCTGCTTAACGCAACCCAATATGCTGTTGGCTCTTTTTGCAACGGCATTGTACTTTTGACTCATTCAGCTAACATTCCTTTAATTTTCAAGACCTCTTCTGTAGTAATGTAGTCTAGCCAGTTGTTTTCCAGTATGTATTTGCTTTTGAAAGTTCTGTCATATGTGCAGTACTTTGCACTTGTCCTTTGAATTTTAGAGTATTTCTGTAATGTCTCTATTTGGACCATTTCTCAAAACTCACTCCTCACAGGCTAGATCCAAACTTGAATTTCAGTGGTGAGCCCTGGCTTTGCTCATGCTGGCTCCATTATGAGCCCTGTTAGGTTAAAGACCTGGCTCTGATCCGTGCAGATCCATCCCGCATACAGTTGACACCCTGTTTTAGCCCATTACTAAACTACCAGTTGGATCAGCATTTAGTTGGGAGGAGGTAACAAGTGGAGTTCCCCAGGTGTCTGTCTGAGGTCCAGCATTGTTCAACATCTTCACTAACGATTTGGACGATGGGATTGAGTGCACACTCGGTAAAGTCGCAGATGACCCCAACTAAGTACTGGTTGGATTAATGGACTGTAAAGTGGTTAGACAACTGCCTGGCTCAGAGGGTACTAATCAATGGCTTGATGTCTAGTTGGCAGCCGGTATTAAGTGGAGTGCCCCAGGGATAGGTCTTGGGGCCGGTTTTGTTCCATATCTTCATCAGCACCCTCAGTAAGTTTACAGGTGAGACCAAGCTGAGAGGAGTAGAAGATACACCAGAGAGTTGGGCTAGGATTCAGAGAGACCTCAACAAATTGGGGGATTGGACAAAAAGAAATCTCATGAGGGTCAATAGGGACAAGTGCAAAGTCCTGCACTTGGGATGGAAAAATCCCATGCAGTAATACAAGCTAGGAACTGGTTGGCTAAGCAGCAGCTCTGCAGAAAAGGACCTGGGGCTTACAGTGAACAGTAAGTTGAATATGAGCCAACAGTGTGCCCTTGTTGCAAAGAAGACTTAACGGCATACTGGGCTGCATTAGTAGGAGTGTTGCCAGTAGATGGAGGGAAGTTATTCTTCCCCTCTTCAGCCTGGTGAGGCCACATCTTGAGTACAGTGTTCAATTTTGGGCCCGCCCAGTACAGGAAGAGCAAGTTGGAGAGAGCCCAGCAAAGGGCAACAAAAATGGTTGGGGGGCTGGGACATGTGGCTTCTGAGGAGAGGCTGTGGGAATTGGGCTTATTTAGTCTGGAGAAGAGAAGATTGAAGAGAGATTTAATAGCAGCCTTTGGAATCCTGAAGGGCGGTTCCAAAGAGGATGGAGGTAGATTTGTTCTCCGTGGTGGCAGATGACAGAACAAGGAACAACAGTCTCAAGTTGCAGCAAGGGAAGTTTACATTGGCCATCAGGAAAAACCTTCTCACTAGGAGGGTAGTAAAGCACTGGAACAGGTTACCCAGAGAGGTGTGGACTCTCCATTCTTGGAGGTTCTTAAGACCCAGCTAGACAAAGCTGTGACTGGGAAGATCTAGTTTGGGATGCCCCTGCTTTAAACAGGAGGTTGGGCTAGATGACCTCCTGAAGTCCCTTCCAACCCTAATTTTCTGTGCTTCTGTGCATCTTTGGAGGATGGTATTAGGATCCAGTGTGACCTGGATACTGGGGAAATGATCTGCAGTTAATCAGATGAGATTCAAAAAGGACAAGTATGAAGGACAAGTACGAAGTCCTGTACTTGGGATGGAATAGTTGGATGCACAGATATAGACTGGGGAATGAATGACTGGGCTGATGTACTGAAAAGAAGCACCTGGGGGTTACAGTACACCATAAGCTGAATATAAGTCAACAGCATGTTCTTGTTGTGTTATATATATAAAAGCCACAAAAAACCCAACAGCATCCTGGGTTGTATCAACAGGAGTGTCACCTGCAAATCCAGGGAAAGTGATTCTTCTGCTCTGTTCAGCACTGATGAGGCCTCACCGGGAGTAATGTGTCCAGTTTTGGACCCCACCCTTTAAGAAGGATGTGGACAGTTTTGGAAAGAGTCCAGTGCAGAGCAACAGAGTGATTAAGGCCCTGGGAGGTGAGGCTTATGAGGAAAGGCTGAAAGAGCTAGGGTTATTTAATCTATAGAAAAGAAGACTGAGGGGGATTTGATAACTGCCTTCAAATACCCCAAGGGACACAGGCCTTTCTCTGTTGTCATAGGGACAGGACTAGGAGCAGTGGCCTCAAGATGCAGCAGGGGAAATTTATGTTGGAGATTAGGAGAAACTTTCTGACACTGAGTGGCCAGGCATTGGAACAGGCTACCTAGAGACGCTGTGGAATCTCCAAATTTGGAAACTTTCAAGAGCAGGTTGGACAGACACTTGACTTGGTTGGTTTAATTGGGTTTGGGGACAATCCTATCTTGAGCAGGGGGCTGGACTGGATGACCTTGTCAGGTCCCCTCCGGCCCTACTTTCCTATGATCTTCCAGTCCTGCTACTGAAGGAGAGTCCTGCAATGTTTGTACACCTCTTTGCTGTCTTTTAAATACTTTGTTACTAAAAGCATTTTAAATTTAATAACATAATAGCCCTGTAATGAAGAGATTTTCTTGTTCTGTCTTTAAGCTTGTTTGTTCCAGCTTCTGTTTTTACACATGACATCAGCTTGCCATAGTTATTTGTGATTCAGATATTATTTTTCATTGATTCAAATAAATCAATATCATTTTTAATACCAAAGGTCTTGCTGATTACTGCTGCTTAACACCACTATTCTTCTTAATGAACCACTCACTCCCTCTCAGCATTCCCAAGTAGAGCTTTATCCTACATTAAATGATGAAACACTCTACATAAGTAAAGACAAACACCTGAGGAGAATCTGTGCTCGTACTCCTGACCATTTTTTAGTTCAGGCAGAATACAGCACCATTACTTCCTGGTAACTGTTGAAAGTACCTTCTGTTTAAACAGTCCAGTTTCTGTTGTCAGTATCATTTTACCTGCTATTTTTATCTTTTTTTCTTCCTCAGTTTAATAGTCGGTACTGGTCTGGAAGGGATAGGTAAAGATATAACAAGACAGAAGGAGAACATGCAAGATGGGAAGAGATGGGAGGCTTTAGCTAAGGCAGTTATAGGGCCTTGAGTCCTGTGGGACCAGAGAGAGAGTTTAATATTCAGATCAAGTGTTTAAAGCACAATTTCTTTGCTAAGCTTTCAACCAAATTGGTTGGTAGCTGTATGTTTCTCTGGTTCAGTGTTTCTGTTGCCTTCCCTGTCCTTTTATAGGCTGTCCCAGCCATATTGGGAAAGTTCAGCATCCCCAAAAAGGATCCCTGCTTTTTGGTGAGAAGCCTGAAATCACTGATAAAATTTTCAAATGACAAAAAGACTGAAAGAACAGTAAGTAATAAAGAGGACAGACTGGTGATTGAGAGCAGTCTTGGTACATTGGGTGCATGTAAACAACATGATTCATAATATGACCAAATACAAGTTTGTATATCCAGCAATAAAGAACAGGAAGTACGGCCGATAATTCAAAGGATATGGTGAGATTCTGAAGTCAAAAGGGCCAATACAATTCTCGGATGCTTAAACAGGAGAGTCTCCAGTATGAGCAGAGGGGTTGTGACTTTTATAAGTAACTTTTGTGGGGACATCATTAGCACTGAATTTTATTCGTAGATGTTAAGAGTTATGAATCCAAAAAGATGACAATGTCAGTAGGGAAATACAGATTGCCTGAGCGAGGGACTAACGTAAGAGGGCTAGGGGTGAGGAGGGGAATGCAACTAGGTTACAGAAAATACAATGTTAGCCAACTAAGCCTTGAGGGTGGGGAGGGAGGGGGTTCATAATGCTGAGAGAGAAAACGATAGATGCACACAAACCTGTACAATGGTCCACAATGGTGGAGGAAGTACGTTGAAGAAAGTTTCTCAGTCTATATAGAGTCTCATCGCAGGGGTCCTCTTTGGGTGTAGTGGGTGGTCTGTTTCTGAAGATTCTTCCTGAGGTGAAGTCCATCTGGTGCAGAGAGGGGTTCAGGTGGTCCTCTCTGGGTCTGGTCTGGTGGGTTCAGTGTACTGGCGGTGGCTTATGATGTGCTCCATGTAGATGTCACGGGACCAGTGGATCATGTCAGACCCTATGAGGCAGTGCATCAGCTTGGCATAATGGTGGGAGACGCGGCAGGCACGCAGGATGCTGTTTTGACATTTTGCCCATAAACTATAATGGGGAAGCATTAAAATTGCCTATAACTTTGTCATTTCTTGCCTGTTTCGGACGAAACTTGCAGACATGGTAGCCCTTGCTGAGGCCACAAAGCCTGCCAAGGTTCAAGGACGTAGGTGCAGGGGTTTCTGGGAAACTGCACCTCAAGCTGCTGACAAACGAGACTTGTCACCTGTATGTTAAGGCATAGCAAGGTAAAAACTGCAGGCGTGGTAGCCCCTGCTGAGGCCATGAAGCCTGCCAGATTTCAAGGAGCTAGGCAGAGGAGTTTCTGGGAAACTGTATGTAGACTGCTGATAAGCAAAACTCATGACGTGTGTGTGTTTAAGGCATGCCCTCACTGGCTGACTTTCTGTACCTACTGCTTAGGAGGCTGATGAAGTGCTGTTCATAGGCTCATCTGTGAAAAGCGGTTTGTAAATTCAAACAAGCACTGAACCTTGCTAACTTCATCACTAGAAACCACCTGCCTACAGCCCAAAACATGCTGAAAGGATCCAGGCCATGCTGTGACAAGATGCAAATCCTGCCAACAATATCTCCAGTATAGAGAGATCTTCACAATACAATACATATCTCTATTGGGGCACCAAGCAACGACTGCACACAGAATGAGTGCACACTGAAAATATCTTTCTTCCTTAGCTTGTCTAAGTTGCATTTTTGATCAAATGACACATCTGTCTTAAAGGTCATTCTCACTTTCCATGTCAGACATCTGTGATTTTTATTACCTACCATTGTTATGATAATCTCATGTATTGGCTCTTAAACTTTTCCATATTCTGATTTCCTATTTCAATAGCTAGGTTTTGAGACATTCTCATCATACACACATTCTAGCATCCTTACCAGTAAAAAAGAATAGTAGTTGCAGCTCCCTGAAGCTTGTTTGTGACTCCACTTCCCCAAGTGGAAATGCATTAATACTATTAAAGTCTATGAAAAGCCTATGCACAAGCTTTTGTAATGATGCTTAGTTTTGGGGCCAGTTCACTTCACAGTCTTGAAAAACCCTCTTCTCCACAGACAAGTTATGGAGGACACTGCTGGGCAAAGGAACATAGTTCTTAGCCACGGTTGCCATCCCAGAGGTTCAAGTAATATCCTGGATCAGGGCTCTGCAGCTTTTTGCAAACATGGGGCCACAGCTTGCAACCCAGCTGGTACCTCATGCCATCATTCCCATCTGCCAGCTCCACTGGCAGTAAACAGAGGCCCCAGCAAGGAAGAACATCTGTCCACATAGGCTGATGCAGCTGACTGGAGAGGCTGGATGCAGTTGCCACACCATCAGTGAAACACGGACCAGATCAGACATTTGGGAATCAGAGCACCCTTTAGTAAAATGCATACCAGATCAGACCTTCACGGGCCAAATCCAGTCCCTTTGCTGGATGGATTCAGCCTGTGGGTCATAGGTTGCCAATCCATATCCTAGATAACCTGGTCCAGACTATTCAGAGCATTGAAAATTTAAGACCAAACCCCAGAACTTGTTCTGAAATTCTGTGGCAAGCTGATGTAGAGGTGGTACTGTAGTAAAACTTCCTAAGTATTGGACTGTATATGCACTGGTAGATTGCACTCATGTAGTCCAGCTGAAAGTGAATGCATGAATAACTGATTCCAGGTCTTTGTTCACCAGGACAGGGCCCAGTCTCCTAGCTGCATTCATAAGTAACATCATCTTTTTATTATTATTATCTCTGGCTGGCTAAGTAAGAACTCAAGTGTCATAGAAGAATCCAGGGGCACTCCTAGACTATAGACTGAATAACTAATCATAGTTATGTGTCATCAGCCAAAGAAAACAGAGTTGTGGCCACAAATTCTTCCAAATGCTTTTGTCTGCTCAGTAGTATCACCTCTGTCTGCTTGGGTTTGGATTCAGCCAGCTGTTCTTCATTCATCAGATGATCTTATTTCAAGCACTAAGCCATCACAGTGGTGGTGAAGGATAGTTTTATAAATCCATGCAAATTGGCAAGAGGATTTGAGGGAAGGTGGAGTACTTGAAATGACTTGAATGTGCTTTGAAAGTGCATAGATTTCAAGTTCTTTCCCTTAATTTTGTGCATTTTATCATTGTTAACTGATTTAAAGAACTTTTAAAAGACCCTTCCTAAAACGCATTCTTTTCTTTTTTCTTCCTTTCTGATTTTATTTTTTTCCCTTCAAAAAGCTTAAAAAATGGGATTTCCTCCCACCTTCACCTTGTTATTTCTGTTGTTGAAATCCCTAGTTTAGCCCCTTTCTCTCCGGCAAATATTGGTTCTCCCACCACTGTCTATTCTGACTCAGCTTTGTTTGCTTCCTTATCTGTGGATCAGCACCCTTGGTACTGCCAGTAGAGTTCTTGCACCCTTTTTTGGCCAACCTGTGTGCTCTGTTAACTGTAGCAAGCGGTTCTGTACAAAACAAGTATGTATCCAACACAAACAATTAGTGGCCAGAACCTGAGCTAGTAGAAATTAGTCAAGTTCTGTCTGAAGTCTTTGGCCTGTTTCCTTGAGGAGCTGTTTCTTAATGATTACCATCTTCCACTTGAAATAAAATAAAATAAACAGGAAAGGCAAGGTTTTTAAATAGGTACTGTGAACTTGGAGGACATTGTCTCCCTACCCCCTCTTTCTGTGACACACACTGTTAAGCTGCTTTAAATTTTGGACCTAATTTACTTGATAATACCCCTTTAACGGCAGAGTTATTAAATATCATAAGAAAGCATGATTATCTTTCTTAGACTTTTACATTAGAGGTATGCTGATATTTTTTCATGTTCCAAGATAGTAACTTTGTACTGGAGAAATACAGATGACCGGTTGTGGTAAGTAGAGTTATCATTGTGTGGTTCCTCACAGGCTCTTCTCTCTTTCAAAATCAAGTAGGCAAAAATGAGATGAAATACATGTTGACTCAAATAATTTTTAGAAAATAGAGAATTAAATATGATGCTACTGCACATTGCTTGACTGCAGTTGGAGTGCAAGTATATAGGCAAAGACAGTGAAGAGCTTGTTTGTTTGTTTGTTTGCTTTTAATTTGTCTTGGTCCTTGGCTATCTGTGAAGCTAGTTTGGTCATTTTAGCAGCAAGGCTAATTGGAAGGGCTGTTCTAACTTGCAGTACTTTGTCAGTGTAAAAGCCTTAGTGGGCAGAGAAAGCGATTGGCTTCCATCACAGCCACAGACATCCTTGTGCAGGTAACGTCTTGCAGTTAGACTGGAAGGTGCTCAAACTATAAGGGTAATATTGAAATCCAGAGAATGCCTCCAAGGGGCTGATATGTAGCTGCTGATTATGGGGAAGCACCAGCGGTGCCACTTTCTGTATTAGTGAACTTCAAGGGAGGTGGTCTAAAACAAGGGTGGCCAACCTGCAGCATGCATGCTTCTGTGTGACATGTGGCAGATCAGATTGTGGAGGGAGCAGGGAACACAGGACAGGTAGTAGAAAGCAGAGCAGCAGATTGGGCAGGGAAGATAGGGTAGAGAGCAGAATAGAGCAGAGGGATAGGGTTTGGAGTGGTACCCAAGGACAATGCGGGGCTTACCTTATGACATGCCCCACTGGCCTAGAACAGGAGTGGCCAACCTGCAATGTTTGCCACAAGTGGCATATAGCAGATTAGTGAGGGGACAGGCATCATAGTGACAGATTAGAGCAGAAGGCAGAGCAGCAGACCAGATGGGAAAAGAGGATCAGAGTGGCAGATGGGGAGAGTGTAGTCCTAATTTGTGGCACTCCTGCCAAAAAGGTTGGCCCTCACTGGCCTAGAACATGCCTGGCCACCAAAGCCAGGACTACTACAGTGGGATAATTTTATTTCTTTCTTTATTTTTCCCTCATGGTCAGGCCTAGTGGCTCTATGGCTGCCTTTCACTTATGGTACAACACAAAACCTCTAACTCACTGTTGCCATTTCCATATGTGGGCGTGGTGAGGATAGTATTCAAAAGGTGATGAGTGTGCTGTTCAAAGCTGTTGGCCTTGGTGCTGTTTGAAGTCCTGGTTCTTGAGAGAGAGCTTCCTTTAAGTGCTGCCCATTTAGAACTTGAAATTTCAAATTTCCATCTATTAAATGGTAGCTGTGGTCCTTGGGAACAAATTAATTTTCAAAATGCAGGGCAGATGGGAACAGAAGGAAATAGTCCTCTTAGTTCTTGCTAAAGCAGATTCCTTGATAGCAGGCCCAGGGCTGAATGTGACACTGAATCTTATCAGCTCCCAGTAGAAATATGAAACCTACCTGTTGACATGGCTTGCCCGTAGGATAACCAGTCTCTCCTACCCACATGTGTGCACAGACGCACAGCTGATCCCCTGCTATTCTGCCTGGCCTCACAATGAGGAAACAACAAAGAAATGCAGGTCTAACCCATTCAGCTTCTCAGAAAAATGGAAAAACCCATGTCCTCTCGTATAGGCCATTTCATATAAATATTTAAAGCACTTTAATAACAAGGTGATGACAAGCACATACAAGTCTAGAAAAAACAATCTGTGACATATTTTAATGCCTGGAACCTTAACATTTCCCACTACAAAACATGATTATCCCCAGGGAAAGGAGAAGATTCACACTTCCCTCCTGACAACACAGCACTTGTCACCTGCTCTGAGGAATATTTAACATTTTAGTGTGATTTTTTTTTTTTTTTTTTAAATTTATTTTTATATACTTATCTAAAGTTATTAGATATAACTTTGGCTTTCAAGTCCTCTTTGAGACTCCCTGATAAATAAGTTACCCACCTTTGTAAATAGAACATTATAATGGGAAAAAAAAGCTTGCCAAGGTTTTTTCTATCTTTTCCCTGAAATGTGTCATCCTATATACAAAACATGTGATGGTGCAGTGTATGTACTGTGTGGACTTCATCAACATGATTTTGCCACTCATGATAAATGCTGCTATTCCAAAGTGAACCTGGTAAAAACCTTACTGGAACACCTTCAAGTGATCCCTAAATATCAAGCATAATCAAAGACTACATACCCACAAGTCTCAGGGTATTTTTTTAAACACCAGGTTTAGGCAGCCAGAATCATCGTATAATATAGTACTGCATCTGGGGGGAAAAAAAAAAAGTTAGCTAGTGTGTATTTTGTTTTGTTTTAAACAAATGTCATCCTTGTGAAAATCTGTGCATGATGTCAATGGTAATGGTTGTAGTAGGGGAAGGCTTAAAATGAAAAATGCTAGCTTAGTCTGTAATGTTTGCTTTCTTTGTATTTTATGGAATAGGTGTAATCAACAGTAAAAAGGTTAAATTATTCTTTCTAGAGCTCGTCACTGCAAACTAACAACACTCTGATTTTGGATGAGGCTTCCAATAACAGATGTTTCCAGTCACCCTTTAAGAGAAATGATTAAAGAGAGGGAACTTAAGATGCATACACAAAAGCCAGACTGCTAGTTTCATGCCCCGAAGCAAACCAGAGCTGGCAGGTAACTTTTTAACTGTCAGTTCTGACAGCATCTACATCTTTTCCCAAAGACAACAATATCTTTTTGCCTTGGTTAGGTTGATTATAGAGACGCAAACTTACAGAGTGAGTGGGCATGTTTCTATTAATCTCTTTACCTAAGGCAGAGAAAATTGAGTAAGAGCAGGGAACTTGTGCAGGTAGTTGTGTGAATTAGTGGGAAAGAAACAGAAGATGACAGGCAAAGATTCACAGTGAATCAAGTATGATTCAGTCTGAGATTAGGAATTGGAGCACTTGCAAAGCAAAATCAGGAACACAAACTAAAGCCAGTAGAACAGTGGTTCTCAACTTTTTTGGACTTAAGGCACCCCTCAGTAGACTCATGGCACCCATTGGAAAATGCCAGCTCTTAGTCTTCACTTGGTTTTTTAATACAGAAAAATAATAATAATTTCTTTTCCTGTTGAAAGGAATTCAGAAAGACCACAACAGGTTAGAATGTTTTTAACACTGTGAATTCCTGTTTGAAATATCTTACTTTGTGAATCATATTAAAAATCATGTTTGCACAACTAACAGTGCTAACATTGTGTGGCACCCCGCAGCACTCTTGAAAGGATCTCAAGACATCCCAGGCTGTCGCAGAACGCTTGTTGAGAATCACTGCAATAGAGGAGGAAGCCATGAATTGCAGCCATAATAAACTTTATTTGAACTGTGTGTGTGAAGGGAGAAACTAAATAGTGAAGAAGCATTTGGAAAAGACGTGGAGTTTGGGCCTCGAGGGCTGGATTTGGCTTCTTTTGGTGGAGAGGGACTAAGTGTATACAAGGTACCCCATTGTACAAGTGACCTTCATGGCACATGGTGGCACTGAAAGTTGTGTTGTCTTCATGGGGAGGCTGGTCTTAGTCCTTCTGTCTCCATGAGCTGGTAGAGTGAGAAATAATCCACTACAGGTAAGACTGGTACAAATGTCTCACTCCGGAATAAGACCAAGCCAAAGACTGAATTATGATTCTTGTATTTTGCTCACTACCTGATCTTAGAGCCACACAGCTACATGCTTTTCCTTTTCAGGGCTAGTGATTAATCTGCAGTCTGACCCTATGGTAGAAGAAACGCATACTTAAGATGCACTGGAGGATACCATATACCAATTGGATGAGACTGGTAAACAGGGTTTTATCACAGAGCCCTAAAAAAAGAGAAAGATACAGATTTACCAGGTGGCTAAGATGATTTTAAAGGATGATATGAAAATAATGTACATAACTTTCTCCACTTCCTGTTCTGCTCTTGCTGTTATGAAGTACTTTAGTGAGCTTTCTGGTCTTCCTTGGATGCGTCAGGTGTGAACAAAAACTGAAACCAGAGATGGGATGTACTGGATCAGCAGGAGAATCAGCCATAGCAAATACAGTGTTAAATGCAGTAGCAACTGATTTATATCTGTTCCACCAGCTGAGAAATCACCAGGACCAAATTGGCTCTTCAATTTCTGTATCAAGTCTGTTTTGTTGGTGTTGCCCACCTGTTGACACCTTGTCATTTAATGAGAATTGTAAAATGAAAGAAGTTTTAACTCTTCCCACAAGGGATCCTGGTTAGTTTGAGGATGGATGTTAAAATATATGAAAAAATAAAAAGATATTTATCTTCCATCAACAGTGCTGTCTTAACCCATGTCAGTGTCCACAGAAGTCTGTATTCTTTCCTTCTCTTCTTTTCAGTCTTTGGCGGTTCCTTTTTTATTTCTGTCAGTGTTAAGCTTTCTTGTTTCTTCATTTCTGTATAATAATTCACTCCCTCCTTTTCCCTAGAACTCTGCCTATACAAATCTCACTATCTTCTGCTCACCTCTGCTTTAAAATTTTAAATTTATTCCAAATTTGTTTTCAAGTGCTAGCTCCTGGAGTTTGCACTTTTGTTCAGTATTCAAAAAAAACCTGTCATATGTTCTGGTTTAGAAGTTGGAAGTGATTCTAAAAAATACCAAAATTTCCACCGAATTTTTAACCGTCTTTTTTTCCTTTTCCCCTGCAAAATTCAGACTTGATAAGGTAACTTTTCCATTACCAAAACTTCCTAGACTGTTTTAAACCAGTCAGTGATTTTAGGAGTGTTGATCTCTCTCATACACATATGCAAGCATGTGTGCTTGCAGCAGCTCAAATAGAAGCAATGCAAATTTGAACCAGGGCTTTTCTCCTTGGCACACGTGCCTGGACATGCACTTTGGTGTGGAGCAAATTGTGCCACTTGGGGCAAAATAACCCTGCCTCCTGGATCTCCAGCCAGGGGAAGCTAGAGCCTGGGGCCAGCATCTGTGCTGTCCCCAGCAGTATAAAAATATCCTCGCCCCATGAGTACAAAAAGCTGCCCTGGTAAGTAACTCAGGGCTACTCACTCTCATGAGCTTCTGGGGCCTGGTCAGTTGGTACCTGGGGACACTACCCCTTGTTCCAGCTGGACTGCTGAAGCAGCCCTGAGAGTTCCCTGCACCTTTTACCTACTGTAGCAGTCTGGCAGTGGGGGCTGCTGCCTGGCTGTGACCTGTTGCACACCTGCCAGACCCGCATGTGGACTGCACAGCCAGTAGAGGCATCTGTTCCTCTAGACCTGCTGCCAGTGTGCTGTGGCTGCAGGGTTGGCCTTTGTGTGACACTACTGCCATGTGTGCCCCTGCCCGGCCATCTGGGCAGCTATCTCCCAGAAGATGTTCTGGGTGTGATGGACTGCTTTGTGCTGTCAAAGCATGTCTTCCTGGCTCCAACTGGCCAGGAGGTCAGCCACGTCCAGCTGGGTCCAAGGTGCTAGCTCTGAGCAGGCTCCTCTGCCTGGGTCCTGCCACTTTCCTCCCTAGCAGGAATTCTGGTGTTCCCTGTTTGAAAACTGAAAAATCCTTGATTAAAAAAAAATTCCAGAGTCACTCTGTAAAATACCCCAAAATCCATGTTCCTCCACAATTAAAATAAAAGAGCACTGTAGAGAGAGGGAGAGAGTGTTCAGTTGGCAATATTTTATTGATATAGCTACAGTGTTAAAGCAATTTGGAAGCCATAATACAATGAATTCTAAATACCTATATGTTTTGCTGTTTGCCTTTCTTTTTCTCACCATAGCGCAGTTAGAGCTCCCCCTGACCCCTTCACTAACCAGGATGTGGGGACAGCTGCCCCTGCAGCCACAGCTCCTGTCAGCAATTCTCATCCTGTCTGGCAGCTGGGCACTCAGGGTGTGTGCTGGGGCAGGATGTGGGGGGTGGAGTGATGAGGGGGGCTGTGTGGTATGTGGGTGGATTGTGGAGGGACTCTGCCCGGGGGGGGGGGTGTCTGCTAGGAGGGGTGGATCCCCTGTCCCCTGCCCCCCAACAGGGGCTACATGGTCCCCACAAGGGTTACCACTTCCCCACCCCCACTTGCTCCCTCAGCTCCCTGAATTGCTGCACCTCCCCACCCCTGCCCAGCCCCAGCATCCTGGCAATTAAAAAAATAAATAAATTTTTAAAAAGCCCCACACTCGCTGGCAGTAGCAGCTGCCATCAGGGTCACTGGGGCCTCATGACAGAACTCACTGCATAGCATGGAGCAGTGGAGGGTAGCAGGGCCTGGCCCCAGCTGCTTGGCACTGCCACTGCCCCATTGCACAGGTGCAGCCAGGTTCAGCAGGGCTCTGCATGGCTCCACACTCCATCAAGAAGCTGGGGCTGCTGCGGGTGTGCAGAGGGGCTTTGCCATGAGGCCCCAGTGTCCCCAACGGCAGCTGCTACTGCTGGTGAGTGCAGGCCTTTTTTACCTATTTATTTTTAAATTGCCAGGATGCTGGGGGAGGGGGCAGGAGGACAGTGATCAGGGGGATGGGGGAGTGAGTGGGGGAAGGGTCTGGGTGGGGCAGCGATGGGGGGGCCCTCATTGGGCAGGTGGGGGATGAGCAGCATTTGGGGGGCTGGGGGAGTAGGTGGACCGGCTGGGCCCCCCCATGGTCCCATCCCCCCCCTTCCATCCTTCCCCACTCCCTACTTACCAGTAGGAGCCCGGATCCAGCTCCCTTCAGCCTGCACTTCTGCCTGCCCCACACAGGCAGGCAGTGTGCTTCAGCCCTGGGGCGAGGGTCAGCCAGAGCATCTCTGTGAAGGACTGAGCCTCTGCTGACCATCTGGGTTTGTAGAGCCTGGCCGGCAGCCAGAGTGTGACTCTTCCAGTTCAGGCTGTGGTTTGGGTTGACATACTGCAGTCATGTAAACTGCGCCACTTTTTGGAGGGCTTAGTTTTTTTTTTACTTTGGGATCTCTGTGTCAAACCCCCCCCCCCGCTGTGGTGCAAATTAGCAGCACGGGAAATGCATGCTTGTGAAGCACATGCAATCTGTGGCACTGCAAACCGCACATGTGCACTCGTAGAGACACACAATCAGTGTTCCAAGTGGACCTTCCTGAGAACTCTGCAACATAAAATTCCTAAGGAATTGATCACTCATTTTTGAGTGGCTGCAAAAATTAAAACGGCAAAGGCCTGAAAGGGCGCATGCACACGAACACGCATGTGTGTCTTGTAGCATCTCAAAGCCCTTTGAGATGCTGCAAGAGGCACATGAGGGAATGAAAAAATGTTCCCTACACTGCAGATTTGCAGCGCAGGGGCAAAATTAGACCTCTGAATGCAGGGGTCAAAAAAAAAAAAATGTAGGGGGGGAAAAAAAGCAGGGCAGGGCATGGTCCCAGGCTGTGTCCTGAGGCAACCAGAGTGCTTCTCTCCAGGTATCAGGAGTCTTTCTCTTTCAGTATCTCACTAAAAACTTGTGATCGAGTGAACTAATTCTGATCTAGAAAAATTGTAAAACTGGAAGGAACCCATCTGAATGTGGAGATTTACCATTTCTGAGAGGCTTAATTACATCTAGTGTCTCTCTCCTCTGGGTTGATGCCCTCTTGTAGAATCCCTTGATCCTAAGGGTCTTGTCTAGGTAAATTTGCTTGAATTATTTATTCATGCATTTGTTTAGGATTTGCTGGAATTAAAGATAAGGATTCTTATAATAACTTGCAAATGTTTTACAAATACCTTTTGAGCTGGTTGTTAAGTCCTTTGGAACTCTCCAGACAGGTGGTATAGTTGTTATTGTCATTTAATTTTTTTTTTAATGTATTGGTGAACAGTCTATCATGGGCCTGTGGACCACATAAGGTAGCCAGTGCCATGTCATCTGGCCTGCAGGTTCTTCACAGGTTCATGGGCAGCCTCTTGGCTTGGGGCTCTGCCCACTGGGGCTGGGCAGAGGTGGTGCAGGGCCCCTGATCTCAGCTTGCAAGAACCCATGCCACTCGTCTGGCCAAAGCTGCAAAAAGATTAAGCACCACTCGTCTAGCACTTTTTGCTTCCCTTTTCAAAATATAGCTGTTTTGTATATCTAAGTGCTTTCCCCTCACTTTCAGTTTGTAACAAACCTAACTTGTGTGTAGAATGTGTATAATAATTAATCTGGTGTATTTTTTTTAAGGCCTTTCTACCTCCCTAGTCAGATTTTGTACTTCCTCTATTCTAGTCTGTCTTTACTTATTAGAATGCCTTCTGATGACTCCATTGAAAACATCCCATAAAAGATTCTTTTAAATTTGATTTATCTTATTCTTGGTGAAGTACACCTTGATTTCCTCTTTACTAGTTTGGACTCTTTCTTAGTTATACAAAAATGGCATAGTCAATTGCCAAGTTTTCATTTTGGGTTTATTCTCCCAGTGTCTCAGATAAATAACTGTACTGGTCTGTGTTCTAACCAAACAGTTCCACCTTGTTGTGCTGTTATAGTATTTTAAGTACTTATTAGAAAATCAGGAGTGTGTGTGTGTG
>NW_017728931.1:15558051-15688159 GCF_001723895.1 Crocodylus porosus | reverse complement strand
TATATAGTTTGTGTGCTGTTGAATAATGATAAAGGTAGACATTTGTTCCTTATTAGCTACATAGATGATCCCTAAAGTTAACATTCTACCACCAGTAGTTCCCTTAACAAGCATACGTTTGCTTTCTATATCCATACATTTTTCCTTTAGCTGAAAAGGTACATGCTTTGCTATGATAACTGCAACTCTTTTTGTTCAGTTTTCGTGGGGGGTAAATTGGCAGAGTGGAGTCACTTGGCCTTTATGTATTTACTAGCTAATTGCCTGTCATGAATGAGGGATTTCAAAGAAGTGTTTACATGGCCCTGTCCCTGCCCATTCTGCTACTCCTTACTGGCTAGTCACAGGTCCCCCAGCCCTGGTGCTGCCCCTCACTCCCAACCCATGGACCCCAGTCCTGCCAGTGCCCCTCACTCACCAAACTACAGTTCCCTGCCCCCCTGGGCCATAATGGTGCCCCTCACTCCTGCCCCACAGCCCCTTGGTGCTGTCAGTGCACCCCACACTCCCAACCCACAGTCCTAGGCCCCCACCCCAGCACCCCACACTCCCAAGCCACAGCCCCCCCATCCCTGCTGGTGCCCTCATTCCTGACCCGCAGTCCCCTGGCACTGCCAGTGACTCACACTTCCAACCCACAGTCTCCTGTCCCCACCCCAGTGCCCCATACTGCCAAGCCACAACCCACCTAACCCTTCTCCTGCCCCTCACTCCCAACCCACTGACCCTAGCCCTGCGAGTGCCCCTCACTCACCAAATTGTACCCTGGGCCCTGATGGTGCCTCTCACTCCTGACCTGTGCTCACAGTGCCCCCCGCACTCCTGACCCGCAGTGCCCTGCCCCCATCCCCATGCCCTTCACCCCTGACATGCAGCCAATCCCCCCATCCCTGCTGGTGCCCCTCACTCCTGACCCACAGCCCCTTGCCCCCAGCCCTGCCAGAGGGCCCTGTCCTGCCTGAGCTGGAGTGCGGGGGCTTCGATTCATGCAGGCAGCTGTGGAGCATGTCTGGCCCCAGAGCGGGCTGAGGGAAGAAGAAGGGAAGCTTGTGGCAACCCTGCCCTGGGATAGGGCTGCATTGCCCTGCAGGCAGCCTGGCCACAGCCTCCTCCCCTTTTCCTGCTCCTTCCCCACCCCTCCCTGGGCACTGGCTGCTCAGCCCCTCTGAGCACAGACATAACCGCCTGCGCTGCCTCTGGCCCTTCCCCCTGCTGGAGAACAGGCAACCCTCTGCTTGCCCTGCCCTGACCAAGTGTCCAGGATGTTGCGTGCTCTGGAGGTGGGAGAGGAGGCGGCGATTGGAGGCAGCAGGGAGTACCGCATGGCTGCAGGCAGGTGCTCCCCGCTGCCTCCCATTGCCCTCCCCCTGCTCCCACTCCCAGAGCAAAGGGAAATCCCGGACATTTGGGCAGATTAAAAAAAACCTGCCTGGATGGAGATCAGGGGACTTAAAAAGATCAGGGACACTTAAAAACAGATTCTGTGGAGTGGGGGGGGCGGGGAGCAATTGTGTTCTTCTTTAAGATGGGTTTCCTGAATGAGGCAAAAATCTGGTGCTTCATCTTTTGATGGCTTGTAGCAACTTCCTCCATTTAATATTATTGCGAAAGATACTTTTTGCAGTGTAACAGTTGAGTTTATTCAGCATCACAAGAATAGTGGACTGCTACCTGCTGTCTCTGTTTGTAGTTTTTACTTGATTAGTTGCCATTGTATCTGTGTTTAAATTCTGTTTGTAAGATTAAGTTATTTTTCTGAGAGAGTTTTTGGTTTTAAGGCATTTTTTGGTTTTAACTCCCCCTTCCCAGCATTTCCCACCCACCCCGAAGACAAACAACAACTTGAACTTTAACCACAAAAATATTACCAGAGCTTTATGTTTTCCCAGCCTCTTCCTCCCTTCTCCCCATGTCCCCAAACAGTTCCTGCTCAGGTGCCCTTCCTCCCTCCATCCCTAAAGTGTGAAAATTCACAGCTGCCCCCAGTCCATTCAGTAACTGAACTGACTTTCCAGTGTGATTAAACTCCTTGGAAGTCCCCTGTTTGCTGTTTTGGGTGAAATCACAATGTTATTTTATGGACTTAAAGGATTAGCTCCAGCAGAGAGAGGAAGCTACCTGACAGCCAGTCACTTCCCCAGAGAACACACAGGTTCAAACTGCATTTATGTCTCCTCTTCTCTCACTTCCCTGGCCTTCTTAATTAGGTGCTCCCTTTAACATTTCAAACCTCACGCGTGTTTCTCTTCCCAAATTACTTCAGGTCGTGTTCCAAACATAACCAGGATTTACTTGTATTTGAAAATAAATTCCTATTATTAATTTTCACACAGGTCTTCTTGTAAATCAGTAGCTTTAAAACTTCACATTTAGATTTATTGTTTTTCTGTTTTCAAAGTCTTTCTTTTCTTCTTTTGTTGACTTTGCTGCTCTGTTTTGTTTCGTTTTGTATTTCAGCATCTGTGTCTGAAGCTGCTTTTGCTTTGGTGCTGTCTCCTAGTTTTAATCTGCAGAGAAGATTGACTGGTTCAGTCTTATCTTTAAAGGTGTATCGTTGTCCTTCCTGAGCAAATAGGAGCTTAAAGGGATAACCTTATCTGTGTTTTATTTTTGATTCTTTGAAGTGGGTTGTAATCTCTTTCAGTTTTTGTCTGCTCTTTAGAGTGTATAATTTATGATATATCTTGGAAAAGCCAGACTTTATATCCACCCAACTTAACTGTAGAAAGCTCTCCAGATCTTCTTCTCATCTGTTCTTTTTGTTTGAAGTAATACATTCAAAGAATTAAATCTCTACATCTATCTGCATCCTTGGGAGAAGCATTGAGAGATCTGTTTGCTCTGTATATGGATATTAGTGTGTTTGTCTCTAGTTCTAAATAGATTTTGAATGCTTCTTTTAAGGAGATAGTAAGATCTCTTTTCTTCACTCCAGTAGGGAGCTCCTTGATTCTGATATTTTTCCTATGAGCATGGTTTTCCACATCTTTTTTTTTTTTCTGAGAGCTCCTTTCTTTTCCCTTTTCCTTTTCTTTAAATTAATTTTGGAGTTCTTTATTAGCTTAAAAGTTTGTATCCACATTTTTCTCAGCATCTTTAACTCTGCTTCTAAATTCTGTGTTCTCTGACGTAATTTTATCAGGCTGTAGTTCTATGAAGGATTTAAGAGATCTGAATTCTGATACAAACTCACCCTGTCGTCTATGATAATAGAAGTGGTTTTGTTTGGTTTTCTGCTTTTTTTGCCTTGCTTTATTTCCAGCCTCAGCTCCCATTTTGATTCCTCAGGGGCTGCGTGCTACTTTGCAGCTTCTTCTTTTGGTGAGCTCCTTTGGCAGAGAGCTTCCCATATCAGTCTCCTTACATGCAGCTCCCCTGTAACATTTAAGGGAAGATGTTTCTGAAGCCTTTGGATTGTGCCAGATTCCCCCTGGAGCTCTGGCTTCAAGCAGCCATCCTCCCTAGTGACTTCACATGCCCAGTATTGCCAACCCCACCGTGTCAAAAATCAAGAGACAAACTCTTAAAAATCAAGAGATTTGGTATGTAAATCATGAATGCTCTGTTCTAACCCTCCCTCCCCCCGGCTCCTTTTGTATGTGCCCTGAGCAGCTCCCCTGTCCATTACAGCCCTGGGCTCAGTGCTGACCTGGTGGGGCTCCTTGCAGCTGGGCTCTGTGTGGGCTCCACTCCCACCCTCTCTCCCGGGGACTTTGCAGCTGGTTCCAGCCCAGTTGGGCATGAGACGCGCCAGAATTAAAAATCCTGAGATTTAAGAGTTCTATCATACGTCAGACTTAATTTGTGAGTTGGGCAGGGGTCGAGCACCCTGTGCTACACTGTTCACCAGTACATTAAAAAAAATAAAAAAAAATTGTGAGTTGGAGTTAATTTTACTTAGAAATTGCAACTCGTGATAATTTTGTGAGAGATGATATTACTGGATGCCCTTCATTTTATTTTCTTCTGCCAGTAGCTGCTGTTTGTACAAGTCTTCTGTGTATGTATCTACTCTAGTTCCCTTTTGCATTGCTTTTGTTTTATTAGCGCTCTCCTGTTTCTAAGTTATTTTGTTGTCTTATTCTAAGCTGTCCTGAGCCTTTGTTGGGAATGGCAGCATATAAATTGAATAAACAAACAAATAAAATACCTTCCCCTCTTCTCTTGTCTGTGATAGATAATTGTGTTCAAGGATCTACTGATAGCTTAATAACAAAACAAGTAAGTTGATTTTATTTTTAAGGACTTGACACAGAAGGGAGATAATCCTGTATTGAAATCTTTGGCCTGAGATTTTGAACTCTTGAGTTCTGTTCCTGCTTCTGGTAGAGCTGATCCTCTGTGAGGTTGGATCGGTCACTTGTTTGGTCTGTGCCTTGGATCCCCATCATTAGAATGGGGATAAATGCTACTTCTTTTCTCCAGCTTGGTATATTTATTTATATGTTATTTAGAGAAATGGACATCTGATCCTGCAGCAGGGGAGGTTTAGGTTGGATGTTAGGAAAACCTTTCTCACTAGGAGGGTGGTGAAGCACTGGAACAAGTTATGTAGAGAGGTGCTGAGATCTCCATCCTTGGTGGTTTTTAAGGCCTGGTTGAAAAAGACCTGCCTGAAATCATCTAGCTGGGGATGATCCTGTTTTGAGCAGGGGGTTGGACTAGATGTGACCTCCTGAGGTCCCTTCCAACCCTCATTTTCTATGATCTTGGCTGCAGCTTCTACATGCTATTGTAAGGCAAATAACAGTGATAGGTATTGTATAATACCTGATAGATATTGTATTATACAATAGATGATAGTGTATTATACAACAGATGATACAATAGTGATAGATATTGTATAATGCAAATGTATATTGCATTTTTTTTACTTTTTTTTTTTTTTAAAGGTGCTCTGACTACATCTACGAATCTATGACTACTGGGTAAAAGCTGTTTTTTGGCTTTGTATTGCTTGAATGTCTCTCATTTTTTCTGTGGGGTTCTCACAAGCTTTTTTTTTTTTCCAG
Source organism: Crocodylus porosus (assembly GCF_001723895.1). NCBI lineage: Eukaryota > Metazoa > Chordata > Crocodylia > Crocodylidae > Crocodylus > Crocodylus porosus. The sequence goes on along the minus strand of NW_017728931.1, from coordinate 15,683,147 downwards.
TGCTGGGTTTATTTTCAGGTCTGTGGCAGGAAGTGGGATGTAAGGTACTGCAAATACATGGAAGAAAACACCTTTAAAAACTGTGCCCCAGAAGTAGAGAACCCACATAGATCAGGACTTGGCAGGAGCTCAGCTGTTTGTTGCTGGCTTAACACAGCCAGCCATGTGCTTTCCCAGAGAATGTGGGTTCCCTCCCACCTCCTCACCTGTTGCTACAAAAGAAACATATATTGGTTGAGCCAGATTCCTGGCAACTGCTTGTGACTTTTCAATGGTGCTGCTCATTCAATAGACTGCATAATCTTGAGATGTATGATGACTTCACAGTGGCAAAGTGAGAGCCTGTGAAGCAATAAGGCTTTCTCTTCATGTTTTATTTTTCTTCAATGGATTAGGATAGGGATTTCAGTAGATCCAAATGAGATGTTCTAGTTCTTAAATGTGGGAGTTAAGTGCTGTGCATTAATGCATCACTAAAATACTTTTAGTTTTTAGAGTGCTATATTTACTTGAATACAAGATGAGATTTTTCCCCTGCAATTGGCATGTGGGAAAAAGCCCCTCATCTTATCACATACCAGGAAATCTCACTAAATACAGAATGTATCATTAAACTAATTCCAAAAGCAGCAGGTGCTCAGCAATGGAAACCAACTATGAAGCTGACTAAATGCAGCAACCCTGAGCAGGACTATAAAACATGTAGCCCACATTGGGCAAACATGCTGATGGGAACCTATTACAATGATAGGTTAGGGCAGCCCATCTGAATATGACTTATGGTAGTACCCATGAAGCGCAAGTCCCCTCACTGTCAACTTGGGGGTTTTTTTACTTCCTCTTTATACCCCAACTGAGCTGCAGCTTTATTTCTGATGTCCAATTATTCCTGTTTCTTCACCAGCCTTAAATATCTGGCAACTATCACTAAACAGGGCCCCAAACAGTTCACCTAGAATCCCTCTGTTGCCTCCCTCTCTCAGCCTGGTGCTAAAATTAGTGTGGCCCCACCCTCCATGAGGTAGAGCTGGATTTGCAGCAGTTTCCAAAAACAGGTAATACCCATCAATTATGGATGAACTAAGTATATGGGTACTATATACAAATTGCTACAGTCGTACTTAATTTCAAGACGATTATTTTCAAATTCACTCCTCACTTTTGCATGCTCCAGGAGAGTAGCGTCTGACACTAAGAGTAAGGGGCTGCCAGGCGAAAAGATTGGGGGGAAGCAGAGAGCAAAGGGGCTACCTAACCCTTGCAGATTTATTTTCCCTGTTAGCAGTAGGAGAGAGACAAATTCAAGGCAAACCTCCAATAATTAGATTCTGTACCTGGAAAACTGTAATAACTCTATAAATTTTCCATATATAGAATCTAATTATTAGAGAGTCATCTTATAATTGGGGTTATCTTCTATTCCAGTAAATGCAGGAATTCTCAACAGCGCCTAGGGGCAGTGGCTGGCAGTGTTTTCTGGCAGTGGCTGGCAGTGTTTTCTAGCAGTGGGCAAGAATGACCTAGCCTGGGTCTGAAATAGGCTGGAGCTAGGGCCCAGCCACTGCCGCCACTGCGGCTGCTCCCAGTGGCATGGCTGCAGTGTGGGTGAGCCCCCCCCAGGTCTACAGGCCTAATTCAGTCACTCTGGAGGCCGTAGAATGCCAGCCCCTGCTTAGGGTGATAGAGGGTCCTGTTGTTCCAAGCATTTTACAAATATGAAACGAGTTACAATAGTCCTTGCATTAAGGAAGTTAAAAGTGAGGGCCCTGAATCTGAAAACACATGCTCATACATTATCCAGCTGCAAACACAAGGTTATATTAGAATTTAAGTCAGTCATATATATGAGACTTGGTAGAATCAGAGCCTAAAAAAAGACAAGATTTAATGGGAAGTTGTAGCAATAACTATCATGTAGGGGGCAGGGGGAAAGATAAGTGGTATTGGTAACTGCCAGTGAAATTGGTCTGTAAAACTATTTACAGATATCTCAATGCAAGTGCTACAGTGGAAATCCAGGGTGTGTGTTATCTTGTTGTGCAGAACTGTGTTTTTAAAGAACACAACATTTCTGTGGTCCCTAAAATCTTGTTTCTCAACAAAGTACCAGGGATTCATGGTGTATACTGCGGGGAGAGATTCCTATAAAGACTTCTGTTCCAGGGGTGTCAAACTTGTGGCTCATGGGCTGGATCCAGTTTGTAGATGCATGTCATATGGCTCACACAGCTGGTAAAGAGGCAGGGCGAGCAGGAGTTGCCATTGAAATGCAGGGCATGGTGCCCAGTTGGTCATGTGTTGGGTGTGTGGGGTGGGGGATGCAAGACAAGTGCTGGAGCACCACATGCTCCTATACTGCACTGGAACATGGTCTTGTGTTCAATGCAGATACTTCAATGTCTGACTATTGATAAGACCCAAAGAGTACTGGGGCTCCACTGTCAGAACAGTCGCAACCTAGAAGATGAGATTAAAATGAGTTTTCCTTCTGTCTATGAGGGAGTTTTCCTTCTGTCCCTGGCTTGAATAGGGAGGACTAAGATTGTCCTAGCCCACATTCCTCATCATGGTAAGGGAATATGTTGTTTTCTCACACAATGGCTGTTTGGTTTGTCTGCAGCCATTACGCTATCTCATTCAAACCCCAAAACATTTGAAAATAAGTGGAGCATGAAGCCAAATTTCGTTTAAGGGCATATGTTGGCCATTCACCTAGGGATGAATTTTTCTCTTCCGAACCTTATTTGGGGGAAGCCTGCTGCTGCTGACAACTGCTGCATGAATCAAGTCACCCTGGACCTTGCCCCGTTGCATTCACTTGCAGTATAGGCTATGGATGTAGTCAGTAAATGAAACACCATGATGACTGTGAATTTACTAACCATAATTGAAGCTTATGCTGTGTGTGTAAGCTTGCATAGATTGAAGTGTTCAACCTATAATCAACATGGGGAAAGAAGAATAAAGTGTGTTGGTCAAGGCCATCACTAATTGGCCAGACCAGGTTTGTATAATTGCTTTTTGAAAAGCACTGATACTAGTTAAAGGTAATGGATGTCATACCTTGATGCTATTATCTTGATGAAAAAAACGGAAATATGTGTAACTAGTTAGAATTCTGTTGAATGGCAGCATGTTCTTGTTCACTGAATATAGTAGGTTGGAAATGTAGAATCATTTTTTGCCAGCCTTGTATGATTTCAAGGAGCCTGTGCCAAATCACAGCAGTGTGGCTCAAGCAGAAAGTCCCAGAAGCTTGTTTCTGAGTGACCACAGAGCAAACCTTTGCAGATGTAACAACTAGCCTTGTCAGCAAAGGAAAGAAAGCAATTAACACATCCAGCAGAAAGCCTGAAAGAAGACATTATAAAAGAAGGCCTTGATATAGATGATCCAAATATAGTAGGGCTATGCAACTTGCGGCCCATGGGCTGCACACAGCCCATGAGGAGTTGATTTGCAACCTTTGGGCTCCTGTCCTGTTCCTGCTCCCTCCACCCCCTCTGCTGCTGCAGCTGGGGTCTCCAGGCTTCTCCTTTCTCCTCTGGCTTCTACTTCCTGCCCTTGGGTGCGGGGAGGGCAGTGCAGCCCATGGGCGCTAGTGGGGTACTGATAGCATGGTGGAGGGACTGTGTGGTGTGTGGCCCTTGACCACTTGGGAATTGGTCAGACCTGAATCATATCATAATTTTAACTTTAGTTTACAGATAGTAGTAGTAGTGGTTGGTGTAACCAAATGTATTGGATGTAGTTTTAAAGTTTCTTAGGTAAGTTGTAGAAACAGAGCAACTTTGTCAATGAAAAACATAAACTAAGTTGAAAAGTATTATGACCAGCAGCATTTTATCATGGTGAAAGAAGGAGCTGCGAAATCATCCTTTTTCTAGCTGTAACTTTTATAAGGCCATGAAAGAACTGCTTCAATTCAGTTCCAAAAGTTTCAGTGAAACTAATTTGAGTAAAACCTATCAGATGATGTATATTAGAATATTAAAACAAACCATCTATCATCTTCTCCTTTCATATGGCTGATGTAGATATAGAACAGCACTATAATTTTACATTTAGGTGGTTGAGCTAGACAGTTGCATCAGGAGCAACAGTGTATTACTGTGATAGCTCCTTCATATTTGTGGATTGGGCATTGAGTTTTTATGTTCTGTGGTCTGTTCTGGGTGACCAGTCACACACTGGAAAGTGTTTAAGTTTCCATTTGTGCCTCAAGTATCCATATCTCCCATGATTTGTACAGATACAATTTAGAGTTGCCCATGAGCGTTGCAGGAGAGCAAAGCCAGGTACCTTCTGTGTTGGATCTGTCACAAGATGTTTATTCAGGACTTCCTGTGAACTCCATTTGATTTTTTCCAAGCTTCATCAGGATTGGAGTCGCATTGAAAGTTAAAGCACCTGGATCCAGAAGGACTTGTGCCCCTTTAGGCGATGGTGAGGGGCATTGTTGAGGTCCTGGTAGATGGGAAGATGTTTGTTTTCTTTAATTTGCTCAAGTTCCTGAAGAGTTGGTGCCTTGTGATAAATGCATGTTTGACATGCAACAGCACAGGCAGCCAAAGTATTGGGGCCAACTTATGGGTTCCAGTGATGCATCACATTGCAGAGTTTAATTCACAAGTAAACTGCTTCTGGTCCATATGTGGTGCACAGTACTTAGCTATAGAGTATGCATGGGCCAGTACCAATGCTCATAATGCTGATGTTTCCCAGCTTGTGCTTGCCAATTTCTGTTCCAAATTGACCCCTATCTTTGTCTTGGCAGCTACTTTCTTCAGGTGGTCATGGAAGGTTAATGTGCAGTCCAGCCCCACTCCAAGATAAGACGGAGTAGGGTCATGCTGCACAGTGGTGCCACAGAAAATTACCTTCAGAGTGTGCTTAGCGTTCCTGTTATCAAGATGGAATGCAGTGATTGTTGTTTTGTGGAGATTTGGCTTGAGTCTCCATTTTTTTTAAATATTCTTCAATGGTATTCAGGTCCTCATTCAAGGTGGACCTGATGTCATTGAAGGTGGCTGCTTGTGCTGCTAAAGCAAGGTCATTTGCATATACAAATTTACATGATTTTTTTGGTGGCATCTCACTTGCATATACATTCAGGAGCATTGGTGCAAGTACTGAACTTGTGGCCTCCCATTGGTGAACTAGGGTGAGCTGATTTCATCACTCAGCTGGGCACATAGCCACCTACTGCTCAGCATTATTTATATCAAGTGTAGTGTTTGGTGGCACAGTATAATCTTTGCAAGCTTCAGCACCAGAGCTTTCTTCCAGATGGAGTCATAGACTGATGACAGGTCTACAAAGGCTGCTCTGGTCTTGCTTTTTTCCATCTATAAATATGAGGTATAGATGGGAGAGAAAATTGGAGGACTCTGCAAATTAGAGAAGACCCACTGCCATTTTGTGCACTAGATAGATGCAAGTGTTTTATTCTTTTGCTTCCGGGGTGTGAAAATAAGAAGTCAGGCTGTAAGTCTGTCCCTTGTTAGGCTGTAAGTCTGTCTCTTGTCTCTCTGTTGACCTAGGTGATGATGATAAAGGGAATTGTAACTGTACTTTACTTTTGTGTCTAATAGGTACTCATTAAGGGAACTGAGCTGTATCCTAATTCTGTGTCTAAGCTTACAAAGAAGTCCTGATCATAGACTACCATAATTTTAATTCTCTAAATACCAAACAGTCCCGTGGTTTTTAGTAACACCAAGCCAATCCCAGGCAAAGTTGCCAAAAATTACTACCACAACAAACAGTGGGTACTACTGCAATTTTTCTGGTCAGTGGGATGTAGCTTTTCTTTAAAGTCCTGATAAATCTTGAGACCATGGACTTGAAAAGGGTAACATATCAGTCGTTTAAGTAACTTCTGAATTTTCTATCTTTTGAGCTTTGTGCAGCAAACTTCCTTCATATAAGCAGTCCAATTTTAATTGGCACTAGAAAAGAACATGCCACAAAACAGTGTTTTAAAATATTTGTTTCTAGTAAAATATCCAGTTCATAAGGATACTTACTAGGAATGACCTGTGTAGCACATGGAGAGCATTTGTGTTTGTGCCAGTCCTAAACATCTACTGATTTTAAGACCATACACTAGAGCAAGCAGCCAGGACAGTATCAGCAATAGTAGTGGTAGTGATGGTGATATTGGACTTGCTCATTTGAGAATATGCGGTTACTGCAATGTAGTGTGATCAATTGCATGATGCCTTATTAAAGGTATTATACTACACTGGATGGGAGTGCAGGCACCGTAGAGGACAGAATTGCAATTCAAAATATTCTTAATAAAAACAGTTTGAATAAACAGGATAAAATTTAGTAAGGACAAGTGTGAGGTGTTGGGATGGAACAATCATGCAAAAGTGAAAAATGAGGAGTGATTGGTCAGGTTGCAGAAAAGGATCTGGGAGCTATAGTGAATCACATGTTGAATACAAGTAACTGTGTAATATTGTTGCAAAAAAAAGAAAGTGTAATAGCATTCTGGGATGCATTAATAGGAGTATTGTATGCAAGCTCTAAAAAGTGATTTTTCATTTCTACTTAGCACTGGTGGGATTGTACCTGGAGTATTGATCTAGGTTTGGGTATCACATTTCAAGACGGACATGGACAAATTGGAAAGCATCCAGCGGAGAGCAATAAAAATGATGAATGGTCTTGAAAATATGATTGGAAGAACCTGGATTATGTAGTTTAGAGATGGGGAAAACTGAGGGAGATTGGGGAATATTTTTCAAATACGAAAGGATTGTTCTAAAGGTGATGCTTATTTGTTTTGTGTATGGGGTATAGGCTTAAATTACAAGGGAGATTTAGGTTGACTATTAGCAGTTGTCAATGTTACAATGTCCTCATAGAATTTTTCAAATATGGGTCGCTTTTTTTAGATTTTATTATATGACTGGGGGACAAAGCCATGATACGATTATCAGTGGATGGTCATAAAAAACCTGACCATTTCATTAGTTACTCAGGAAGATGTTGGCCACAGCCTCTAAGTTTCGAAACTTCTAAATCAGTGCATATGGATAACTTTCATCCAAGAGCTGGCAGGGGAGATTTCTGAGCTTAATTTTCAATAACTTCTTGAACATCAGGGAACTTCAAAAAGCTTGGGAGAAGTTTAACATTGGGCCAATATGTGAAAAGGGTAAATGAAATAACTAGGTGGTAATGTGAACATCAGTGTAATATTTGCCCCAAGCAAACAACTTACCAAGGACTGGGGAGGATTCTCCATCACTGGAGAATTTTGGAATGAACTTCAAATGCTTTTCTAAAAAACTGATTCCAGTTTGAGCAGGAATTAGTTCAAGGAAGTCCTCATGCCTGAGACAGGCAATCAGATTGGTTCTTTTGGGCCTTAGGCTCTATAACAAGGCTCAGGTACTCTACATAACATATTATAGAATGAATGATAATATAATGGATAATTCACCACAGCCCTTTTCAAGGTTTGATGTTAAGATGATGTGACCATAATTACACAAGACGTCCCATTTACCAGTTTTTTAAATGTTGGCACTGCACTGACTTTGCTGGTATTCTGTAACTTTGCCAATATTCAGTGAGATGAGGTTATATGGAGCACTGATAGTATGGCCTCATTTATAGATTAGATGTCCAGTTTGAGTGGCTGGGAGTCATGTGCTGCATAGACCACTCACCACACCATATGGGCCCTTGCTCCCCACTATGTGGTGTGGGCAGCCTCTCTCGGTTCACAGCAGTATTTCCACATCATGTGGCAGCCATCGATCCTCCTGAATCCCCGTACCATGGACTTCCTCAGCCTTGCAGGCCATGCCATCCAACCTTGCCTTGCCCTGCCCTAGGACAGCCATTTGGACAGCCCTGGACAAGATGATAATGCGTCTCCTCTGGCCTTTCTAAACTAAATTACTGCATAACACAAATCATAGACCTTTGTGTCCTTGGGTGACCCAGCTAGAAATGGGTATTCATTCATTCTGACTGAGTAGAGGGCAAGTAGATGCAGGGCACACTGCTCCCCTGTGGGCCACTGGCTGCAGAAACTGGCATGCTTTAACCATACCAACATGGTAGGCTACTGGGTTCAGACCTTTTGAATATTTTGATATTTATACTATAAAAAAATTACAGTGACACAATAAAAGGAAGATGTATTTAAATGATGGTAATTGAAGTATGTATTTTTTTTTTTTGCAAAATATCTGCTATTTCTGCTTGATTTATTGTGAAATGTAACAAAATGATAGGAGTTCATGTTATTTCTCAGCCTACAAAGTGATCCAGGACTCCTCAGGATTGTGTATAAAATTGGCTGAATCTGTATGTAGTTGGCAAATATGCCATGCACACACAAATGTTGTACTGGTATTAGCTGGAGGAGTCTCTTGACAAGATTCTTGTATTGTCACTTTTGGTGTTACAGAAATGGCTTTAAACTAGGTTTTTTCCTGCTAAGTGGAAGGTGATTTTGATAGAAATATAAATCAATCTGGAGCAAGAAGATGACTAGTAAGGAGGGAAATAGTTTTAACATGCATCTGTTTTGCCAGGGAATTTGAAAACAGTCAAAGAAAGCTTTAATTCCCTGCATCAGCTAGCTATGTAGATGGATAAATAGATATCGTGTGGCTTCTTTTTTTTTCCTTTTTTTAAGTGTTATTTAGAAGCTGAAGCATGAATCTTATCTGTTTGCCTAGTGGCAGTTGATCATCACCTTTGTGGTACGTTGTTTGATTGGACATAGAGTGAATGAGAGGGGCTCTTCTTACTACTATGGCAGGCTTCCAGCGTGGTCTGTCTGTTTTACAGTACAGCTTAAATGCTAGGAATGTGTACCACTAGCCATTGCTAAAATATTTTGGGTACATGCAGTCCCCCAGCTTCCCTGTTCTTGGTAACCTGTTTTCCCTGTTCTTTCCAGCTAGCCGTGACATTCTCCACATATTCTGAATCTCAGAACTAGTTGAAGCACCTCAAGTGTCAAATATTCTTTGGGTCCCAAGCTGTATTCATATGTCTAGTTGGGTACTTCCCTACTGAGAAATAGGGCTGGCTGCCTGGAAAACAAGAATTCTGTTTAGAAGGGGAAAAAATGAGGTTTTGGAACTTTTCCTTTCTCATCAGAACACAACTGAGCCTTTTATTAATTTTTTAAAATGCAGATATTGACTCCTGCACCCCAGAACAGCTAATAGCCAAATAGTTAGGGCTTGTTTCACCTGACATGTGGAAGACCTAGCTTCAAGTGTCTGCTCTGCTGATGCAGTTCCGGCATTTGACCCTTGGACTCTTGCATCCCATGTGAATGCCTGAACCACTAAACCAGAGAATGATGTCTCTTCCCTTCTCATTTGGTTCTGAGAAACCTTTCCCAGGAACATTTAATCAAAATCAGTATCTTTTTAAATAGCTTTGTTTTCAGTGAATTGGCATTGTCAAATAGAGAGAAACCATTTTGTTAAAGGAACTTTACAATCAGCTTTCTTCAGGAGCCAACGTACAATCTGTGTTTGCTTTCCATTCGCAACTTACTCGATCCAAATTCTGTACTAGAAGCAGGGCCTTTTTAGTGGGAAGTTCAGAAACTGGGCCAAAATTTTAAATAGTAGCTACTCTTTTTTGGACTTTAAAATGGGTTTGATTGCTCAGAAAATCTTGAGCCTCTCCTCTAAAATTAAGTCATCTAAAAATTGGGTGCTCAGATTACTAGTCTTATTTAGGATATGTTGGTCTTGGAAACCCTGTTCTCTCTTAGCATACCCCTTTTGAGATCAAAGTGTTGATTTCTCTTCTCTGTAGTGGAAAGATGACTTAGCATAAACACCTGCTTTCTTGAAGCATGGCTACTGATTTGCTGTAAAAGAACGTGCAGTGAATGAAGTGTTACTGTTTATAGCACAGTACTTAGCAAGATTTAAAAAAAACCCAGCTAATTGCTTTCTTGACGATGGAAATTCTGAAGTTATAGTCCAAGAGGTCACTGCTTTGCGTATTTAACATTGTGCTCACCTCTGAATTTTATTTATAAGTCTGGAGATTGATCTGGGTTAAATTTATTTATCATAGTACACATTTCCAAGTTGAGTACAGAAGGCTAGAAAATACTTCCCTTTCCACATCATCACAAACAGCATCCTCAAAATGATTTACAGTCTGCTCTTTTTATTGTTACCTCAAAAATTTGTTCTGGATTATATTTCAACCAGTGAATTTTATAAAGAAAATCTATCTGAACCATTAACTTCTCAGTTCTCCTCAGCCTGTGATTTCATGGGTGTGAATTGGAGGTCTTTTTATTATATTTTAACTTCCTTTTTATTGCTTTTCACATTATGGAACCCAGAGCCAAGGTTCTTAAATACATAATATAAGCCTAAGGACCTTAAACAAATATGTGAACTTATTGAAGCCCTTTTCCTGGTTGTTTTCACAAGTTCTCACAGAGGGCTTGAAAATTCACCCAAATACCCAAAAGTAATTTTAAATTTCAATATCTTAGCTAGCTTATGGTTTCTAATCTGCTTGTGTGAGAGTAATAATTAATGTAAAAATAATTAGTCAATAGCATCAATTATTTAGCTGTTTGCTGCCAGGACCTGATTCCATAGGGAAGAATTATTTGTTCCTTTGTAAACCCCCGGCAAGACAAGTTCGGGTCTTGGGATGTTCTTATCATAGAAGACTGGGTTTAAAAGATCCAGCAAAGCACTAAAAAGTACTTTGTTTCATGGCTAGTCTTCATTCTTTTTTAAGGTTTAGTTATGCATGTTCTTTGCCAGAGTATGGTGAAGGGTGACTCTCTCAAAGTCAATAGAAGATTTGCCATTAATATAATTGAAGCCAAGGTTTTAAGCCCATGCAGTTCTGTCCAGGACATTAGAGATTTTGACTATCATTGTGTTAACTTGGATTTTAATAACAAGTTTTTACTTCTTCTCTGTCCCTGGCCCACCCTGTTCTAATGTAATTGGCCCAGGAAGTGTAACTGTAGTGACACCGGGTTGGCAAGTCAGAAATCTTTTTTTATACTGTATGCCTTAAGGTAAGAGAATACTGTTGTTTAGGTAGAGCTAGTTTAGTAGTTAGTTATCTGTTCTGGTAAATTTATCTTCATTTCTGATTGAAGGGAGGGCAGTATAGCACCTTAGAGACTAACTGGTTCAAAGAGGCATGAGCTTTCATAGGCAACTGTATACTTTGTAAGATACTCTGAATGGAGTAGCAGCCAATGATCTGCAAAATAGATTTGACTTTTCCCAGTTTTTGTCAAATGATTTTTAAATCATGTGTTGGCAAGTATTCAATCTGAACTTTCCTTTGTTTCAAATGAGCATGATGTTCTCATGGAATTGTTTCCATTTCCTTCTGGATGTACTCACAATTCTCCATTTGAAATTGTTGTTGTTTTTAAGTTGATGGGTATATTATATTTCTATAAATCTTTAATAGCTAATGCAGTGCGTCTACCACTCATGATTTTTGTTTTCCTCCTTCCTATAGTCTTCATATGACTGTTATAGGACAGTCAAGTTTTGAGTCCTGAATTTAAAATTGATTGTCCTTAATATTTCTCAGGCTTTGGAGCAGTTGTTTAGCAGTCCAATTCATTCAGTTTATTCCCCTCTCTTCTAGGGCTTCTCAGTGGGCAGACCTCACCTACAAGCACCAAACTGGAGAAACTGGACTCTCAGCAAGTGCTACAGCTGTGCCTCCGGTACCAGGATCATCTTCACCAGTGCGCAGAAGCTGTTGCTTTTGATCAGAATGCTTTAGTGAAACGAATTAAAGAGGTATGCCGTATAGAGGGGTGCAGTCTTCTGCCAGGGAGAGAGATAAAAATGGGTCCATTGAAAGAGCATGGAATATGGACCAAGTTAACCACTCATGTGGTTAAATACTTAGCTTAAATACTTGGAACGATCGCTTAAGATTCCTTTAAAATAAGAACCTAAAGGGAAATGGTATATGAGAGAGAGATGTTGGTAAATTGAGTATGTTCTTGGCTTACACAGTGGGCCCCCCTAGCTATTTATTATCAGTACATCTGTTTATGCCATCTTCGATGATTCCCTTTTCTACACGGAAGGAATACCTTTGTTACCATCAGTGCCATAAAGAAGCATGAAAGAGGTGACCTGGGAGCCTTTTAAAAGTACCCCTTTTATCTAAAACAGTAGAATTACCTAACTCTTTGTTTTTTTGGATTGGTATTGTAAAGATTCAGAAAAAAGAAAGGAAACTGTATTTGTTGCTCGTTCACCTTTTCTTGTGACAGGGAGAAGCTAGTATTCCTTTCATGTATTTCTGCAAAAGTACCTGGAAGAGCATTCCCAGTTGCCTCCACTGAAGGTCCTTGCCCTTTAAGAGAAGCATGGAAAACAAGTTATCTTCAGGAACCAGAGCCACTTGTGGAAATGAAACCGTCAGGTGGAGAAGTGAACCAGGCAGCTTGAGTATGTGGGGAAAATGGGGTGAAAAGCAGCATAGGCCTTGGAGGAGGTGAGATGAGAAACCTCTAGAGAGGAGTAAGGTAGAGAGGAACAAGAACCAGTAAGAGGAGGAAATGTTCAAAGTGGGTGCTCCGTTCCCAACAGTGAGAGTTGTAGTTACCCAGTTCTCATGAAAATCTGGGTGCTTACCTCGATGCTGTAATTAGGAGCTGAATTTCTGTCATCCATTTCTGAGCATCTTGGCTGCTAGTTTTACTGTCTCTTCCATCTACTTTTTTTCCCTTTTTTCTTAAGTATGAAATCTTCTCTTGCTGCTGAAAGAATTGGTGACCTTTTGCATTTAAAGACAAAGGAAGTATAAGACCGTTACATGAGGGTAGATCATGGGACTGGCATTCTGCTTCTGGTGTACAGCTCTTGCTGGTCCACAAAAGCTAGTGCTGCCTTATAAGTACAGTGCATGTGCGTGGCAGTTCTTAAATCACATTTTCCCACTCATTATGTGTTGTTTTTTTGGAGTGGCAAATTCTCACATGCATCTTCTTTTTCCCCAGCGCCTTTACACTTCAACTTTCAAAATGGCTCAGTTTGTGGAGCACTAAAACAAACTTTATAGAGTAGTCCAGGTGTAAGGGAGATGTGGACATCTGGGTAGCCCACCTGGTGGTAGGGAGCCTGCTTACTCACTCAAGTGGCATGTTGCCCCCAGCTGCCCAGAAGTTGGATAGCCCTATCCTAACCTGAAGAATAGAGGAAAACACTTGCCAATATAGTATTTGTCAAGCATTGCAGAGACTCATTAAACTCACAGAATGTAGCATTAATTTTTACCTGCTTTCCATAAATGATGACCTTTTTTCCAGTGCACCCTAGAGTTTAAGTCCCATGTGATGAGCTGAATAATATGATTCATGAGCTGTTTTGAGGAACCGCTGTGTCTTTGTCTTGCTAAGTCCAAAATGACATGGGAGCCATAAATTCTTCTTTTTGCTTTGGCACATCAAGAACTGAAGCCAGCTATTACACAAGATGTAAAGAAATCTGCAGATGTTAGTGACTCAGTTCACATAAATTCAGAAATTATTTTAATTGCCAACTTAATGACAGGGTAGTGCATTTATCTAAATAAATTTGGTAATTCTTTTGTCTATTTTCATGAGAGTGTAAGTATCAACATAATTTAAAGGAACAGTGTGAATGGCTTCTGCTACAATCTTGCTTCCTCTAGTTGGCCTTACTTTTTGTAGGAGACATGACAGAAACATCACAGTTTAATGACTGTGATACCTTCATTTGGCTCATCAATTTATGAGTTTACTTTGTGAACATAAATAATATGCTGGTTTGGGTGGCTGTCTGTCTAGGTAAAAAACAAAAACAAAATGTTTGGCCATAAAAGACATAGCCATAGTTGTAGAAGTACAGCTTCTGATAGAGATGTAGAATAGTCTGTCTGCAAAGGGTGGCAGCAGCAGTCCCATAATACAAGGAGACAGTCTTTCAGTAAATATGGAAATCATTGGTGAGTTTGTATCTGTAGAGGCATTTCTACAGCCTATAAGAATGTTTGCACTAAAGGAGTTGTACAAAATTGACAATTGAAGTAGGGTAACTTTTGTGTGACAATAAGGTTCAGGGACTTGTCTACACAGAAGTTTCACCAATTCAGTTTAAATCCCTTTTAAAAATTCATTTTAATTAAACTGGTGCAAAAGGCTGTGTGGACACTCTTATGTTTGCTTTTAAACTAGTGGTTTCAATCTTTTTTTAATTTTGTGGACCCCTACAAAAATTTTGAAAGGAGGTACAGACCCCTTTTGAAACTTCAAATAGAGGTGCAGATCCCTTTGAATTGTAAATGTGGGCATTTACACACTTTTGATTGATCATAGTTATCTTTCATGGACCCCTTAGACATAGTCTTGAGATGCCCAGGGGTCCATGGATCACAGGTTGAAAACAACTATTCTAAATCAGGCTAACTTCAGTTGAGCTTATTTCAGCCTTACTGGTAGTGATCTAACTAAACTTTCCTGAAGACTAATTTCAAACTAATGCAACTTCTGTCTGTGTGTGTGTACGGCCTAAGAAAATATTGTATTAAATGTTACAGATCCTTTCACCAATATATATATAGATGTGTGTGTGTGTATGTGTTTTTAAAGAGGACTTTGCACAACAAAACAATCCAAATTTATGCAACTCTTGCCCTGTCTATGCTAACTCAAAGCCCTGTTTAAAATCCTACTACTGACTAGTGTATTTAAAACCTGACTGATTTGCTATTAAGAGGTGCACAGATAAAGATATTTTTGGGCCAATACCGATGGCCAATTGTTGACCAGCCATACCGACCAATACTGATCCAATTGCTGATATGTAGCCCAGCAACATGGAGAGCAGCATCTGTCTGGAAAGTGTTGAGGGGAAGCGGGAGGGGAGGCCAGATCAAGGCCCCCGTGGTGAGCGAGGGAGTGGGGCTGGTGCAGGGGCAGGTGCTGCCCAGCTGGGGTAGAGCACAGGACAGAGCTACAAGTGGCTCGTCTCGGGGGTGTGAGGTGGGGCAGCTCCTGCCACTGCATGCATCCCCTAGGGAGTCATGGGGGGCACATGCCCCCCTGGATTTGTGTGTGGGGTGAAGGTGGGCTGCTGCTGCAGGTTGGGACCGGAGGCTGCATCAGGCTCTTCCTAGTGTGTGTGGCGGGGGGTTAACTGGGGCTACACTTGGGTGGGGAGGGAGGTCATGGCACTGGGAGGGGGGGTTATAAGGTGGCTACAGCCACCCCAAAATTCACCATAGCCCCTCCTCTCAGTCCGCCACCTGCCCTGCCTTGCTCAGCCCAGGCACAGCCCCAGACCAGCCCCCACAGCAGGGAGCAGCTTGGCACAGCGGCTGCAGCAGCCCACCCTCGTCCCACGCACACATCTGGGGGGGCCTCCCATGGGGGTGCATGCTATGAAAGGAGCCATTCCCCTGCACCCCCAGACAAGCTGCAGCTCCGTCCTATGCCCCACCCTGGCTGTGCACTGCCTTCCCCTTCCTCTGCCTCAGCCCTCCCTCCTTCACCACAGGGACCTCAATTTGCTGCCTCCCCCTTCCTTCCCCACCCCACCCCACCCCATCCCAGAGACTTACTGGCTGGATGCTGCTCTCCACACTGCCGGACTGCGCTCCTGGCCATGTGCATGCAGCAACTGTGCACATGGCATTTGTCAGCAACATTATCAGCCAAAACAGGCTAATTGCTGATAATGTTGATTTTGTTTTTCATTGCCAGTATGATATGGACCAATGTATCAGTGTACCTCTAATAGCCAGGGACATTACTTCTTTCAGTTTGGCTTAAAAATTTGAGCCCTGTTTTCTTTTAAAAACAAAACAATAATGTTCCTGTTCAGTGTTATTTCAGCTTTCTCTCATGTATGAATTATTGACAGCTGAATCTCCATCTGTCAGAATATTGCTTTTATTCAACATTTCTTATCACAGGATTGCTAAATCACACTGCTGACATTTTTTCTTCTTGTTAAAGAACACGAGAAAAAATAAGTGTGGGGGGGGGGTGCAAGAGAGATCGAGACTATATTGGTGCATTGTTTATGGCACCTAACTATCTGCCAGCTTTGTATAAAAATGTCTTGGGTGTAGGTTTCTCTCAGTACATCTGTCCTCTGAATCCTGTATTGTGTAGGATGAAAACTGACAGCTTGTTGGATTAATCATACTCTGGGCATACTGTTCAGATAAATTGGAAGCCGATGGGAGAAGCTTATGTGATGACAGTGATGTGGAACCCAAGTGGATTTCTTTATGTATATCTGTGCTAGGGGCAAAAAAGAGGTGGGTAGGTTGGTGTGCATACTCACACATCTGTGTTCATGAAAGAGAGAACAATTCAGTAGCTACCATATTGTAAAATCTTCAAGTTGACAGGACAAATTGTAGTTTAACCTTTTTTTAGCAGTTTAAGGGGAACCTCATCTGTTGGGGTATCCCCTATGAGAGTTAGATGCATTTTAGAAATAGGTGAAGTCACCCCTGTGTACAGAGTTCCCCGTGATCTGCTAAATGTAAGGTAAAGCAACAACTTATCTGTATATATTAGAATACTTCAAAATCCTGTGGGTAAAAAATTTGCCTTTTAGAATGAGCCGACGCTAGAGAGAGAAATTCCATATGTATTCTTCCTTACCCATTTCTGTAGTAAGGAAAGCTGAAGTCTAGAGATCTGGGTAAAAGGCTAGAAACCTGAAATTCTGTCAAGTCTATTCCCAGCTCTGCCACTGACTGATTCCCTGGACTTGTAAGGATTACCGGCAGTCTGGTTTTCCTCAGATGCTGTGCCTCAGTCTTTGAAAGTCCATAAAATGTAAGTTTTAAAATGTTCCTGATTTTTTCACTACATGCTTAGCTTTCTCTGCAAATTCAAGTTCTTCCGAACAGTACAATTTCAGCATTCAAAATCACTAGTCACATGTGAGAATCTTGGACTGGCTTCTTTCCAAAGAGGCAAAAAAAGGTCTAAAAGCAAGTAACTACAGATTCCTATTTTAAAGAAGCTTCATGATATTTGGAATAGTTGATCTGACTGCTAGTTTGGAAGGAGTTGATGAAACTATTAAGTGTGCCCCCTTTGAAAAACAAAATGTAATTTCTATACACAGGTGGTATAAAATTAACAACTTGAGCTTGTAGTAAAAGCATACATATGACTATAATGTACATCTGTAGCTGCCATAAACAAGCCCAGAATGGTGATAACTTCCAGAACAAAGAATTTAACTAAAATCCAAAAAGCAGTGAGAAAATATTGACCTGGACCAGTGATTCTCAGTCAGGGTGATGTGCAATTTTAGCACAGTTAGCTATGCAAACACCTACATGATTCACAACAAAACCCAACATATTTCAAATAGAAATCCATAGCGTCAAAAACATTCTGACCTGTTGTGGTCTTTCTGAGATCTTTGCAACACAAGAATTGCTCTATTATTTTTCTGAAGTAAAAAATCAAATGCAAGGAAAGAGCTGGTATTTTCCAAGAGGAGTCTTGAGTCTAAGGGTCGAGAACCTCTGACAGACCTTACACAGTAGTGAAACATTGTTACAATTAAGACCAATATAAAATAAATATATGTAATAGACAATAAAGTTAATTTTAACGTGACCTTCTAGATTTTTAACCATTGTCATGGAGTGATGAGTAGGTTAGTAGTTTGTTAGCTATAAAGAAGTTAATAAAGAAGTAATTGGTTTACCAGCTAGCTGATCATGAGTTATATTTGTTATATTTGACTTGAATATTCTCCATGGCAACACCATATTTTATTGATTTAGTAGTCCAGAATGGGGCGTGCATGGATTTTTACCAGTCCATTGCAAGTAGTAGTTGGAATGTTTTCAGCTGGTGCATAGTAAAGTATCAGTGTGCATATTCTTAAAATTTGTAAGCAACTTGCAATAGCTTTTGTAGTTCTATAGTTGCCTAGCTTGAATCCAGATATATTTCATATAGTAAAAGTAGTTCATAATATATTTGAACATCTCCATTTCATTTACATCTAGAATTTATTTCTATACATGTCCAAACAGGTCTGAAAAGTAAAGCTGACCTTAAATACCTTCATAGATCTTGTGGAAAACTTTGAAAAGTTTTCATAACTTGTTCAAATAATGTGCTGTATATATTTATAATAAATAATGACAGCTTAACTTGTACTGTGTATTGGTTTCTCCAATCCTGATTTAACAAAACTCTACAAAAATACGTATTTTGTTTGGGGGGGTATATCAATTTATAAATTCCATTTTGCTTTTGTGAGTTTCAGTTTCCATTTCAGCTGCAACTTATTTTTATGTCTTTCCTTTCATCATTCATTTTATAGTGAAAACTTGAATCTTGGTGGGGAGACAGTCTGATGAATCTGTGACAAAATGCCCAAAGGCCATTTCCATTGACTGGCTCTCATCTAAAGAAACGTGCTTGCTACTGGCAGGATGATTGACCTTAAATAGCTCTCTGTCCAAAAACTGATGGAGGGTTGGTTGGTGGCAGTGTTGTAGGTATAATAAGGTTGTCCAAGTTGTTTGTTGGTTGGTGACTTCCACCGTGGCCCATCTGCAGTCCTGCGACTATCTCGGACACGATATGTTTAAACTTAGAGGCTAAGTGCAGGCATTCAAAAGCCGGAGCCTGAATTGATTCACTCTTTGCAGGTTAGTCCAATCTGCATAGGTTAAACTGATTTGCAAGTGAATAAGCATTCACTTTTGATTCCAGAAATGTAGGCACATGCCTGCAGTGGCTCAGGCCAGAAGCCAGGGGAAGCAAGCCCTCCCTTCCCTTCTGCAGTGGCTGGGTGGGGGAAAGCTGAGCTGAGGGAAAGGGCATAGCCAGGCCCCAGGTGGCCTGAGTATGATTCGGGAGGGGTTTAAACCCCCATCATAGTCTGTAGGGACCCCAGCTGCGGTGTGCCTAGAGGGGGAGGGAGGAAGCAACCCCCACTCCCTAAGAATTGTAAATCTTGTGTTTTGTCAGAGTTAAAGTGTGTGTATAAGAAATTCCTGTCTTAAACCTAAGTATCTTATTCAACTGGCACGTTGTTACACCCTTCAGAAACTAGAGCTCCATCTGTTAGACAATCTCTGGAGTAGGGAATGTTTTCAAGCAGCAAGGCTATTGCACTGTTGTGGTCTAGATAGCCAAAGTGTAGACTCCCATTGCCCAGGAGTGGGGAGTGTGCTTGCTAGCATGGTTTAGGAGACCTAGAGCTCGATCACTGCTCAGATCCCAGGGGCATAGAAACATGTGGGATTCATCATTTGGATCTAATCACTAGTGCTTGTCCAGAGAGCAGAGTGAGATGGCTAATGGGTGATGGTACGGCATGTACTTTTAGTGGCATTGCTGAACTGTCCCCTTAAGCACTGTTGTCATTGACTACAGTTTTCCCAATTACCATTGATGGTGACTCTGTATTCCATAGTATCAAAAAGTCAGACATTTATTTTCCATAAATATAGAAAACTGCTGAATCTAGTTTCTTTTACTAAACTGGATTCAGCAGAAATGCAGGTACATATGTCAAGATGAGGCTTCCTCCATGGCCTAATTTAGGCCTGAAGCCAGGAAAATAATTTCCTTAAGTTCCAAAGTACTTCCCTGTCCATAGATCTCACTTTAGTATAAAAGTGCATCTCTTGAAAGAGGCAGCCTTAGAGGATTGAAAACATGCCTATTAATCAAAGCCAGACAAATGTGGAAGTAAAGGTGGGATTGCTTTGGACTGAACGTCTTAAGAGTCATTTTGCAAGGCAGTGTTAACTTCCAGTATTGACTTTCAAACAAAATTTAGCTGTTTGCTTCACAAGCTGAAATTAGCAGAAGGCCAGATCCCAGGGAATGTGTCTTGGGTATATAGTGTTTCTGAAATGCAGAAGAACTTGGTTTGAAATGTCACTTTTCTGTTTTCAGGATATTTAATGCTATGTTGCTATGCCTGTCATAAAAGCATATTAAAGAACATAATGTTCTGATAGGAATTCAGTGCATTAAATAAATTCTTCCAAGGCTTGGAGTTATGAAATTGATGAGAACCGTGGCAGTCGATCAGGTTTTGTGTTTCACATTACTGCTCTGATGAAGTGTTATATTTATAAAGAATGGAATTTACTGAGCAGGCACCAGCTTACAGAAAGAAATGTTTAATATTGTTAGATTGGAAGTTAGCATCATGCTCGTCAGTTAATTTCGCTTTTTTTCCCCACTTCCTTTTATCCAAATAGGCTGGTAGGTAGAATCCCAGAGTGTGAGAAGGCAGGTTACTTAGAATCACAGAAAAGCAGGGCTGGAAGACATCTCTGGAGGTCATTTAGTCAAAACCCCTGCCTGAGGCAGGCTCATCCCTATCCATATCATCCCATACAAATCCTTTTTACATCGTCAACCCTGTCACACAACTGACCTGCCACAGGTAAAGCAGGGGGGCAGCAGTGGTCAGCATCTTACCCAGCAAGAATCACATTTGAAAACATACCTGCGTTCACAAGGTGTAACTGTGACAGGAGCACTGAGGTGTCCTGTGCCTCAGATAAGTAAATAGCTGCCAATCAGCAGGGCAGTGCAGCTGTGGGTTGCTATAGCAACCAGCCAGTCAGGTGACCGGAAAGGGGCAGGGCCGGGCCCTTTGTAACAGCTCAGGCCTGGGCCCAGCAGCCGTTCCCTTCTGGAAGCCGCAGGAGCAGGAGCTCTGCGGCAGAGCTGAGTGGCCTGAGTTGGTGGTGGCAGCCTTACCTTGCTGACCGGCTGCGATGACGCCAGGGATGAGAACACCCTAAAGGAAGGTAGGGTTGGGAGCCCTAGAGGGGCTCAGAGTTTGCATTACGAGCGAGAAGGCTCTTTGTTGGTTTCGTTACAGCCATTTGGGCTCGGCTTGTGTTATAGTTACTGGAGGACCAGGTGAGGCTGTAGGGGTGAGAGGAGGCCTCACGGGAGCTCCCCAATAACCTGGGGGTCCCGAGTGCCCAGTAGTGGCACAGTCAGCAGTGCCAGTGGGGCACTACTGTTTGCGCCAGAGAGGCGCGGTGTTGCGCCGGAGAGGTGCGGTGTGCGGGGTTTTGGACCCCAGCCCGTAAGGGCGGTGTTTTGCCCAGTGGGGCAAACGACCCAGAGGAGGGTCAAGGGGCCAGGCACGGCTGCGGCCACCTGAGCCCCAAGCGTGAGGAGCGCAGTTTAGGCCCCAGAGAGGGCGAGGCCCCAGAAGGGGCAACGAGAGCGCATGAAGAGCGCAGCATAGGCCCAGAAGGGGGCAACGGCCGCGGAGAGCGTGGCAGAGGCCCCAGAGAGGGCGAGGCCCCAGAGGGGCAGTGAGCGCCCGTGAAGAGCGCGGCGTAGGCCCAGAAGGGGGCAACAGCCGCGGAGAGCGCGGCAGAGGCCCCAGAGAGGGCGAGACCCCAGAGGGGCAGCGAGTGCACGTGAAGAGCGCGGCGTAGGCCCAGAAGGGGGCAACGGCCGCGGAGAGCGCGTCGTAGGTCCCAGAGTGGGGCAGCGGGCTGAGTAGTAGCCCAAGAGTGTAACAGGCCCAGGGGCGCCAGTAACAGGGCAGCGGCTACGGGCCAGGCCCAGGGGCGCAAGGTGGGTGACGAGCCCGGGGTGCCAGAGGGGGCGCCAGAGGGCAGGGGACCACACAACATCCCGGGGAACAGCTGCGAGGCTTGGGGTGTGCTAAAGGGGAGGTTTGGAGGCACGCATAGCCCTTAAGGCAGGGGTGCACAGAGGTACCCCATATGGAGTAGGGGCAGAAACATATGTACCGTTCACCCGGGGGATAAAGGCAGCCTCCCATCTAAACTTATTTATTATCAAAGTCATGGCGGGCGAGAATCGGAGGGTGCTGAATTACCTGAAGTGACGGTAGGGGGCGCTAGGGAGTACATGGCTGCTCCTAGGCCCCACTCCCTCACAGTAACCTTTTTATTAATGTCAAGAATGTATTAGGTAGAGCCTGGGTACGCTGCCAACATGCCTTCATTGTGTTTAACAAGATAGTCTAGCTGGTATTAAGGGCTGAGAGAATCCAACCAGCATTACTTCCACATGTGACAGACTGATATTTGAGCTTTATCCTCTGATGTATTAATTTATTGTGTGACTTCATTTCTTTGTAGGTCCCCTTCACCTCTGTTCCTAGCACACTTGTGACCGGCTGGCCTGCCCAGCTTACTTCTGTCTCTCCTGAATGATCCCTGTTTGGGAAAGCAACTAGATTAGTTTTGGTGGAATAGCTTTTTCAGGTTATTTTCCCCATATAGAAGAGCCCTTAACCAAACAAGAACTTCCAACAAGTAGCTCAAACAAGAATAAAAGGCAGCAAACACTTCCTTGGAGTCACTAAAATCTTAACGGATGTGAGTCTGAATTCACATGTGGAGCAGATCAAATGAGCTGTAAAAAAAAAAAACAAAAAAACCCCCCAACAAAACAAAACCCAAAAACAAAAAACCCCCAAAAACCAACAACAACAACAAAACTCCCAAATCAAACCAAAACAAAAAGAACCACCCCTCTCCCCCAAATGTAGGTACAGTCCCTGAATTTGTGTTTCCATAATGTATTTCCAGCAGGGACAGGTTACTAATGCCATTTGTGAAACCTCATCTGGGAACACTGCTTACAGCTCTGGTAGCCTGTACTTGGAAAAGCAGAGTTCAAACAAGAACAGCTGCAAAGAAGTTTTGCTGGGATGACCAGGGGCCTCTTACAACAACCTCTCTTCAGGAGAGGAGTCTAGAATAGCTAGGCTTGTTTAGTTCAAGAAAGCTAAGGTGGGGAAGGAGCCATTATTTGGTCTCCTTAAGTATATTGGAGGGAGATTGACACGCTTCTTCCTCCTTGGTGTTTACTGTGTCACAAGCAGCTTCTAAAATACAGTGTTGGCACACAAACAAATGGGCATGAATCAACTGTGGAAATTAGGAGGAGGTTTATAACCACTGGAGCTGTGTGGTTCCAGGAACAGTCTCCCCATCAGCGGTGTGTGTGTGTGTGTGTAAACGACTTTGCTTATTTTCAGATGAAGGTTGTTATTCCGAGTGGGATTATAAAATACAATTGCTTTAGGCAGAAGGACATTGGATTTTGACCCAGGAGACCCCTTCTGGTTCTCTGTTCCAGTAAGGAGATGCCATCTTTACACAGTTATCTTCCAGATAGTTTCAGAGTGACAGCATACTTCAAGACTGCTGAACTTTTTCCATTGTTCCCTATCTTCAGTATGTAATGCTTTGCCTGTGGGCCTTGTTCGGCTGAAATTTTCAAGGTGCTAATCCTCCCCATAAGTGATTTCCCCCCTGCCCCTTGGAAAATATGAGCAAGGAACAACTCTGCTGCACTTTATCCTAAGTGAAAAATTATTTGTAATCTCTTTTTCTCTCTCTTCTTTTATAAGAAGATGTCTACTGCTGCAGTATTTGTGAAGGCAGTAGGATTTGGCAAGGCAGATGACCCTCACTGAAAATGATTCAAAGATAACCGCTGGCCAAATTGTCTTCCTTTTAAAGAACAGCAGTCTCGTAAAATGGAGTTTTATAAGAGGGTGTGCACTTGAATTAAGTGCATTCGTCTCCTATACACTGGTTAAGGTTTTTTTCAAAAGTAGGCTCCCAAAGTTAGGCTTCTGAATTCTGGGTTAAGTGCTGTTGCAGAAGTGGCCTTTGAGAGGCAGAAGGTGCTCCATATATTCAAAAAATTTGGCTGCTCAAGACACAAACATACCTTTAGATGCTCAAGTCTAGGCACCCATTTTTTTAAAACATTGGCTGCTTTTATCTCTTGAAATGCCTAATATACAGAATCCCAGAAGTGTGTTTTTTCTGAACTTATACTAGCAGCCCCTTAACTGGCACTTTCACGTAAATCAGATGTGATTTGTCTAGATGATTTCATGCTAGAAACATAGCAAAATTACCCCCTTTTTCAGTGTAAATAATTTTTCTCCGCCTCCCTTTATGAATGTAAGGGTTTTTTTGTTAACATTTGCATGAGACTTGCATGGATATAAAAAGGTCTCCTCTTAGTAATTACGTGACTTGTTGTGAGTGATTATCTCTGAGGGCCCGTATAAAAAGCTGAATAGAATATAGCACAGTGTGTAGCGGCAAATGCTTATGACGCTTGACACAGTCCAACTTACTGTATCCTCCTGGACTACTCTAGTATACTGGGAGAGAAACGGGAATTACTTGGAGCCCCCAGCACGGTACAGATGCTGCCATTTGGATGTTCTAAAGGCATATGTAAAAAATTTCTGTGACAGGGGTTCAGCAAATGTAGCTTGAATTCGTGCATCCAGAGCCAGGTAAGCTTCGAAAAAGATGGCATGGTGATCTGCATGATGGGCAAGCACAGTGGTTGCTAGTATATGCAAGGCCCAGCGCATGGAGCAGTGATGTTTATTCAAAAAGTGGTAGATGTTTAAGGCCAAAAGAGGACCATTAGAGTCTCCCTGCTAACTGACCCCATGGACAGTTTCCCCGGTAGTCTAGGTGCAAACTGAAAGCTAACCACTTGCTTTTCAAATTCCTCTGCTTTGTTTTACCTTTTGGGGCTTGAAATAACTGGTCATGCCTTGTGCATTTATTTTGGGGTGGAAATTAAAAGGCGTCCATTGAGCCGTCTAAAAGAGGCCTGGTTTTCAGGTGAGAGTAAAGCAGAGTGCAGCCCTTCCTGAGAGCCAAGTAAGTTCCTTTAGGTTCAGTCCCCACTCCTCCCGTCCTGTCCTATCCCTTTCCGTCCCCCCAAAAAGAATCCCAGAGTCATGAATCGCTTTCAGAATTAGTCTCTCCCTCCTTTGTGTGATATCTTAAAGGCTTGCTGTGGTCTTGGGCTAGTTTGCTGTAGAAATACGTGCCTTTTAAGTTTTATGATGTTTCAGGTGTCCTCATTGGGAGCTTTCAGAAGGCTGTATTGTATGTGTGAGTGGAAGTGTAGGTTTCAGAAACTGCCAGACTGTTCAGGCTCCAAAATGAAGGCAGGATGGATACACCACCTTCAAAGGCTGTTGTCCTGGATATGAAGGTGTTTTCTTGTATTGAAGAGTGATTCTCCCAATCTGTATGTGCTCTTTCCTGATGAAACGATCAATCCAGAGAGAGTGAATCTCTCAAAACAAAACAAAACAAAACAAAACAAAATAAAAACAAACCAGCAAAAAACCCTATAATGACCAGTAACCCAAATGACATTGAGATTCTTCTGCTGTAGAAGGATGTAGAAACACATTAAAATTCCTTTCTTAAAAGGACGAAGGGACAGAGGATGAGAGCTTGCTCCCTTTAGCTATGCCATGCTCAACCTTTGCTCAGCCTCATTCAAAGTAGGCAACTTGCAGGCCAAATGAGGGGTGCAGGGTCAGTTTGCAGACCGGATCAAACCCCATGTGCTAGAATTGTGCCCCACCACTTGTCTGTGCTGGGATTGGATTCCAAGGCCCTGTGCTGCCTCCATCTGGACATCCAGCTCTGGAGGCCTCTCACCAACCCCACATGCCAGGATTGAGCCATGCACTGCCCTGCATGCCTGATCTAGTGGGTCTGCATAGAGCCCCACGGGCTGGATGACACAGTACCTAGGACTGGATCTGGCCTGTAGACTGGGGATTGAACACCCCTGAGATATATGCTTCCTTGACTTACATTATGTCTAAACCTTTAAGAGAGTGGCAAAGTTCAGCATCTCATTTTTAGCAGATTTGTCTTGGTCTAATTGAAAAGAAAAGAAGCAGCTGTCAGCTCCTGGGAGTGAAGATGTGGATAACAACTGCCTGAAAACTTAATGATATTGACTTTGACAGCATATTTTCAGTAAATACCTCTTAACTTTTTAAAAAGAAAACAGTGATCTTTATAAGAAACATCTCATTTAAAAGCTTAACTGCTTTTTTTTAAATCAAAGTCACAAAGGTTGTTGTACAGATAGAAAAACAACTTGCATAAAACTCCACTTTGATAGAAATTAGTCATTTTGACATGTTGGAAATGCAGATCTGAAATTTATAGTAAAGGGAAGCTTTAATGGTAAATAACACTTATGGGTATTGTAGTCTATAGCATTCCAGCTGGGGCTGGGAATGTTTTGGATGAGTAATATGTCATCATCATAGAATCAGGAAGTGGGGGAATTGGAGGCTGTATTTTTATAACAGAACTGTTTGGTAAGTTGACATCAGAGGTTCTGTAAGTTAGCACTGGGCTGTCCAAAATGAATGAGTGTTTTTCCTGCAACCATTTAATTAAAGACAGGCAGGGGCTTTTTCATTTATTTTGTAGAGGCTCATTGCTTCAGAACAGAAGTTCTTTAAGGACACCAAAATTAAATTTCACTGCCTTTGTGCCCCCTTGGACATGTTAAGACTGCATTTTACTTGCTGAAGTTAGGCAAAGGGCTAGTGTTTTTAAAATGGCTCAGCATTTTATGGTGCTGCATGTATGGCAGTCCCTAGTTATTTAGAGCTTTTTACAGGTCAAAACCAATGCTGTACCTTTTCATTTCTACCCAAAAACTAATAGGCAGAGAACATAGGTGCCCTAGTATGTGCACTCCAATTCCTATTTGAGTGAATAGTCATTTCATAACTAGTTTCACTCTGTGATTGCTGTTAAGGTGTAACTTCATGTCAGGCATAGCCATACACCTGGAAAACGTTAGTTTTTGTTAAATCAATCAAATGAACATCCAGTGAAGTGGAGAAAATGTACTGACAAAATTAGTTCCTTGACATTGAGTGTGGTTGCATATGAAACAGATTAGCACTAGGCAGGGGTAGGAATGGCAGAGGATATAAATGCTTTAGAAAAGTGGATACTGAGATACTATTTGAACTCTTCATGATGACAAATTTTGTTAACTTCCATGTTTCCGCAACAAGGGGGGAAAAGCTTGGGTTTTTTTCCAACTTACTTTTGTCACTCATAAGTATAAACACAATATGTGATATACTTTCTTAAGAGTTTTAAAACCTTAAGGGACTATCTGCTGCCCAGAGCAGAATACCAGGGAGGGAGTTGGTTATTTTGGATAGGAGCCTAGTGATGATTCACTTCTCACAGATCTCCAGGGAAGTGTTAGCCTCTTAATTTCACCAGGATACGTACAAACCTCAAAGTTATTATCTGGCACTTGAACTGGCAACCAGTTTTACCATGTGTAAATAATTATTACACTGTCTGTCTCAATAGTACCCTGCAGTGGTGACTTGGGCAGATTATCTGTATAGTGTATTAGAAAGTATTGCTTCTCATTAGTCTGAAAAGTGTTGGCTTTTTTTTTAATTTGATCTCTAAGTTGTTCTTACCTTCAACTTCGCTCTTAGCCATTGTCATAAAGACAAGAATAAGAATTGTGCATAGCAGGTTTTAACATTAGTAGACAGGAGTTGTCCACAACAAAATCTTCTGTGGGAATTATATTTAATCATGCAACAGTAGGAACAGGTCTCTTTTCATGTTGGTTGTATTTAAGCTGTATAGTGAAGCTTAGTAGATTGACTTTTATTAGTAAATGTTTTGGATGGGGAATCCAGGAAAAAGATGACAAAGCTGAGATGGAAATACAAAGTGCTCGAGCGAGGGACTAACAATTGAGAGATGGGGGAGAGGGGGGGAACGCGACTAGGTTACATATGATACAATGTTAGCCAACTAAGCCCGGGGGTGGGGGGATGGGGAGGTGGAGGTCGTAATGCTGAGAGAGAAAGGAGATAGATACACATATACCCGTTACAGTGGTCCGCAATGTTGGAGGAAGTGGCTCGGAGAGAGCATCTCAGTCCATAAAGTCCGATCGCGGGGGTCCTCTTCAGGCGGGGCAGGGTCGACCATGGCAGCGAAATCCTCTCGACGCGGGGGGGGGTGCAGTTCAGGCGGCGGTGTCCTCCGGGTCCGGTCCAGCGGCGGCTCATCTGGAGGGGTCGGTGTACTGGCAGTGGCCCGTGATGTGCTCCACATAGATGTCACGGGACCAGTGGATGGTGTCGGACACCATGAGGTTAGTTCTGTTCCTTGCTCTGTCATTGGCCTGGGGGCTGATTTTACTGAACCTCGACAGGTACCTCCTTCGGGTTATTTAGAGCTATCAGGGTAAGAGCTCAGCATGCCCCATGCAACGTATTGATTACAGTGACCACCAATGAGTCCAGGGTCAAGCGACGACTGGTACACACCACTCCTTCTGCTGGGATTCTTGAATAGTCATCATTACGAGATTTATCCCACCTGGGAACAGACTCCTTGGACTGGTTCCCTGGGGTACACACGATTTGGACTGGCACTGTACCAGCCTTTGTTGTGCAGCTGGGCAATTGCTGCTGCTAGCTGTCACACTCTCCATCTTATAACTGCGTGGCAAACAGTTTTGGCTAGCAGCATTGCTGACTAGCAAACAATCTGCTGAGGATATTGCATTTAAGCAAAGAGAGCCGCCAAGTGCCTACAAAGCACTCAACAGCGGGGTAGAACACCCCAGCTGCACTGAGCCAAGGTCTGGTGGCCACCCCCTTCATCAGCCATCGGCAGGAACTACGGGAAGATACTTGGCCCAGTCCTACTGCAACTATGCAACCAACTATGTGACCAAACCAGAGCATTTCCCTCAAAAGAGACTCCTCCTTAAGAGAGTCATAAGTGATTCAGTTGTATTCTCTGTGCTTCGGTTCTCCTATCTGTAGAATGGGGAATAATGATACTGATTTCATTTGTGAAATGCTTTAAAAAATCTACTGAAAAGAAGTACTCTCAAATGCATTTAGTTGGTAATTATTTTGACACAAGCCTCAGAGCTTCATAGCAATATTTAAGTGAAAAGAGATTCCAGTGAGATCTTATGTTGAGGACCCTTTGTTAGGGGTCTGGTTAAAGGAAAAAATAGAAGCACTGAAGGGAGCTTCTGAGAGACATGCATGATACTGCAGTCAGGGGTTGTGGAAGGCACAGATATATAGCTTATACCAGGGGTGTCAACCTCTTTGCCTCCCCGTGGGGCTGGATTGAGACCATGAGGCTCCTCCAGGCCATTTCCAGACCCATCCCTGACAGCAGGGCAAGCAGCAGTGGCATTACCTCTTGCAGATGCCTGAGTTGGCTCAGGAAGCTTCTTGAATTAGTGTTGCCACCTTCCCACTCTGGACTTTCCAGTACCTCCAGGAATCCCTCTTGAATTTCCAGTCCCTCCTTCAGGAGGCTAAATGACATGACTCCATGGGCCAGATCTGGTTAATGTTCTATTTGTTCGACACCCCTGGCCTATACCATGCAAAGCTCATATAATTTGTATAAAACCCTTTATTTTCAAATAAATAACTTACGGGTTGATTTAAATCAGGGGTGCTCAAACTCCTGTGCATCTGACCACAGGACTCCCTATGCGCTGGGAAATTTGGTGGCAAGACAGCAGTGGCTACTCCCCCCTGCCAAATTCCTAAGTCCTATGTGGCCGGTCACAGCCAGGCTGTATCCCTTACCTCCCATGGGACTTGGACCATTTCCACTGCCCCCCACATATCTAGATTGGAGGCAGGCCCACCCTTCCCCATCCAGGGGCCAGGCTGGGGCTGAAGAACTTCCCCTTTCCCTCTCTGCAGGGCCAAGTCAAGCCCTCTACCCCCACCACCCCACGGGACTGGGTTGGGCCAGGCTATGTCCCATTTCCCTCCCCTCCCTCCTCATACTGGACCCTGCCTCCTTCCCCCATCCCAAGAGACTGAGTCAAGCTCCCTGTGGAGCTGGGCTGCCACACCCTCCCCCCAGCCTCTTCCATGTGGCCAGATGGGGCCTCCTGCCCTACTGTCTCTAGCACATACAACCTTGGTCCACAAAGGTGAATGATTAAGAGCAACTTTGCCTTACACATTCTGTAGTCTTGGCTCAATTTACATGCTGCAGTCCAGCTACCAGTACCATACTAACATAACAGCTTTGGCATAAAGCAGTGATTCTCAACCTTTTAGACTCGAGGCATCCCTGGATAGACTTGAGGCACCCACTGGAAAATGTCAGCGCTTACTTTTCACTCATTTTTTGCCTACAGAAAGAAACTAGAGGAATTCTTCTGTTGCAGAGAATGCAAAGTCCACAACTATGGATTTTTT
Source organism: Crocodylus porosus (assembly GCF_001723895.1). Taxonomy (NCBI): domain Eukaryota; kingdom Metazoa; phylum Chordata; order Crocodylia; family Crocodylidae; genus Crocodylus; species Crocodylus porosus. The sequence continues at coordinate 15,653,043 of NW_017728931.1, read as the reverse complement.
TGACATCTGTAGTGCAGGCTTTGATTTCCATCTGAAATTCTCAACCATAGCACCCTGGTTGAGAATCCCAGGCATAAAGAAACACTGGAGGTTTACAGATGTGGAGTCTGGCCCAGATTCCAGCATACTGTTTAATCCAGTAGTGCTCAATCTTTTGTTCTGCTGCCTCCCTCAACCCCACACCTCCTGGACTGGGCCCCAGTGTCTCTACATGTAGATCCAGCTTGCTGTCTTACCCGCAGGACTCCCCACAGGTCTGGAAATTTGACAGTTACTACTCCTATCACCAAATTTTCAGGCACCTGGGTGCCCCTGCCTGCTGGATCTGGGCCAGGGGTTGAGCATCCCTGGCTTAATCTCTGCTGATCTAGTTAGAATTAATGTGTGTGATCTCCCAGCCCCTGGTCATGCATGCATACTGAATGAACTCTTGGTGACACTGGCATCAGAGGCAGGTTACATAACCAGAAAAGGAGATGGCTACGCTGAGCTCGGTCTTCGATGTGGCAACCAAAACTTGAAAGCATCCAGTTCACTAAAGTTTACCTGGCAGCAACTCAGCAAAACTGTATTGGCAATGGACACTGCCACTCAAACAGCAGGGCTCAGGATTTCTGACTGCTGCCTATGTCTCTTGCCTGCGGTATTCTGCACTGTCTGGGTTATCCACCCTCATACACTTTGCATTTATCATCACAGGAGCAACAGGGAACATTAATACGATATGACACTTATCAACAACCAAAAAAGGCAACCCAGAAACAATGTTTTCTCTAGCATGTGACAGAGAAAGGGGTTGCCTTCAGCTTGGCATGCATTGCTTTAAGAGCATTTCCACCCCAGCTCATCATGACTAATATTCCATGCAGTCATGTTCCTATCTGTCGTTTCTCAGATTCTGTGCAGCTACAGGAAGAAACTCATTCATGCTGACAGCATGCAGCAGAGGCCATTTAAGTGGAAGGCATTGCTCTAATAAGTGAGGAAAGAAATGTGACTAGCAGAAGGGAAAGGTAGAGTTAAGGTCAATTTTATAGAACCTCCTAGGACTGAAGTTATTGGTAGATCCACTGTTCAGGTGCTAGGAAAACCTGCTGACAAAGAGGTATAGAAGTCTCTCTCTTTGGTAATGCAAAACTCTAGAACTCTCAGTTCAGAGGTGATACCATTTATTAGACCAACTAAGACATTGCAGGCCCACATGCCCTTTCTCAGGCTCAGGGGAAATTAAAGATGGTAAAAAGTCCCCATAGTTAAGAAATAAAAATTCATTTTTGCACAAAGGCAGCTGAAGATAGAAGTCTGTTTCTCTGTGTTCATGAGAGGTGTCTTTCTGAGTTGTTCTTCATCTCTGAACCAAGAGTTCTAGAGTTTTGCATTTCATTTTGTCCCAGACCAACACGGCTGCCAAATGCATGTCTCTTTCCTATTCATTTTTTTTCCTACTGTCTCTTGAAAAACAAGCAGGCAGCTTTCAGAGCTGATTTAAATCCTTCATTTTCTGATGTAATATTTTAGTTCTGTTCAGCAGCCTGAGATGAAAAGAATTCTGGGATGAATACAACAGTTTATTGTGTGTAACATAACTAAAATGCCATGAATTGCTTTGGTGTTGAATCTGTATACTTACAAGTGGGTCTGCAAATTGTAGAGTCTCTTCAGTACCTTATCATTCAGAGCACTGAGCTGTATACTTGGAGAGAAAGTATACATAGTCCATTTTAGGGAAAATTCATTTAACAGCATGGGTGAAACTGATTAGAGGTCAGTGTCCATTTTTGCTACTTTATGCTGTTAAAGGAGGGCCTGGAAAACACTAATTTATTGAAAAGGGAAAAATATCTGTTATTTTAAAAATATCAAACGATGGCTTCCCTGACTTTTGCAAAAGGGATTCTTTTGCCAAGGAGGAGAAGAAAGAGAGGGGAAGTCTGGGAAGATGAGTGTTATATGTTCTTGCAGTTCAATTGAAAATATTTCTGTGTCTCCCCAAGTCCTAGTTAGGACGAATCATGGGGTGCCTATACATATGCTCGGGTGTGGGGGTGGGCAGGCATTTTAAGTAGAGTGGTTCCTGGAGAGCTGCTTTAATAAAACGCCACAACATCATGAGTATTAAGCTTCTGCTTGTTTAAAAATGGCAGTGGGATGTTTTAACTAAAGCGCATCCGACAAGCTTTAGTTAAAGCATCCCAGTGGCCATTCTTAAACCCACGGGGGGCTGCGGTGATGCTAAAGCATTCTAACTAGAGTGTGGAGCAGACTTGATTAACCACGTATAGGCACCCATGTTTTTTTAAGGATTTGGATGAGGACTTTAGTTCACTGTTCTGCCTGGACTTCCTGATTTCCATCAGTGCAACAGCTGTTGAAATATTCTTTCTTCTCTCTAAATCATACCTCTGTGTCTATAAAATGGCAATAATTTTTCACGGTTGTTTGAAGAATAAATTAATTTAATTGTGAATGATGGGGCAATGGAAGGAACTAGTGACAGGTGAACACTGCTTTGCTGTGATTTGAGTGCTGAATGTTGACCTGGTTATCAGACATTTACTGTGACTCTATTGATCTAGTTTAAGTGACTAGATCAGAGCTAAGCCATGCCCCTTCCCTCTGGGCCACTGAGCTAGGGCTGAGTTGTGCCCCTTCTTTCCGTCAAGCTAGGCCACACCTCTTGCCCCCCTACCTGCAGAGCCATGCCATGCCCCCTTCCTCCTGCGGGGTTGGGCCATGCTCTCCCATCCCCTCCACCTCCTATGGAACTGGATCAGGGCCAGGTCATGGCCCCTCCCCCCAAGAGGGCAGGTTGAGACTGGCCCACCCCCTTCCACATGTGGCTGGATTGGGGCCAAGCTGCCCCTTCCCTTCTCTGCGCTGCTGGATAGGGCCCCGCCAGATCTGACCCCCAGAGGAATTGGACACTGCCCATCCAGCCCACCAGCCAGAAAGGTTGAGCAGCATTGCAGTAAATGGCAGCTAAGTCCCCCTGGAGTCAACACTTGTGGGTGAAAGCCATTGGCTCAGAGGTGTATGGCTTGAGTTCCTCGTGTGAAGCCTTCTGAACTGTTTTGCTCAAGTAATGCTTCAGCCCTTCTAACTGTTTGCACGTACAGCCAAAATCCAGTCAAATTCATGCAAGCGCCCTCTTTTTCTTTCTCCCTCGCAGGTCACGTTTAACCTTTTTTTGCCTCCGCTTTGGTAACAGGATAATGACGCTCAGTAGCATAACTAGGAGCAGGTGCGCAGCAAACTAGCTCAATTGCCAGTTTTAGAGGGGGAGCCAGAATAACAGTTTCCAGGAGCTTGCAGCCACTGGAGTGTGGGGAGCTCATGTGGCGGTGGCAGCAACCTTCACTGTGAGGGGACATGGCCACAGTAGCAGAAGCAGACCCTGCTATGAGGAGAGTCTGCACTGTGGCAACTGGAGTCTTTTGAGTCCCTGGTGCGATTCTCCCCTGCCAGGGCACCAAAATTCCCACTGACACCTTTTGATAACACCTATAGCTGCAAAGTTCCTAGAGATGGAGATAAAATGTGTTGCACAGGAATGACTAATCCTGATTGTTTAATTGAGAGTTGCAAGGCCATGAAAAGAGTCTGTCTTTGAGGGAAAATTTTAACCCCAGATCAAGGTTTCTACTTAGGCCTGCATTATGTTTAACAAAGCACGCTGACATTGGAAAGGAAACCTACTGGCTACTCTCTCTCATTAGTTGGGACATTTCTAGGCCCTGGATTGAATTTAATTCCATCCCATGCAAGCGATGTGGTGGTCTGGATTTTTTTACACACTGCAATTTACAGAGCTAGCACCAAAGCACTAAATTATTAAGCTAGTACTTTAATGGAAACCCCTGCACAGGCTTAAATTGTTTCCACGCTACTTGGTGTTTCCTGCTCTGCTGGTTTGCATTTGGTTCTGTGCGTGAAAGGGCCGAGAGAGGAATCCACAGGGACAAACAGAGGCAAAAGCAAGGATTTCAACCTGAGAGCAATAGGAAGCAGGCTAAGAGAATGAAAGGTTAATGGATCCTGTATCCAGCACTAGTGGAGGTGATATAAAAACTGCTTTTCAATCCCCAGGGCAGTAAAGCAGACACATGTTGTTTTAGTGCTATTTGTAACTTGGATTTCTTAGTAAAATATTTTCTTTCCTGCCAGTTTTTTTTCTCCCCTTGATTTCTTCCCCAGTGTTTGAAAAGGAGTGCATGTATGCATACAAACACAACTCCTTCTATTTTTTTTAAGCTTTGCCATGCTTGGACAAAATCAGCTGAGTTCAGTGTTCATTTTAGCAAACCTTTGTCTTTGGTCATCACCCCCCAGATGCACAACCCAGACTCAAGAACAGCCAAAGAACTCTTCCTACTCACTTCATGCTAGCGGAGGCTGGCATGGGATATCAGTTGTACATGTGGTTTGCAGTACCATAAATGGCATGCAGGCTAATTTGCAGTGCAGTAGGGTTTTTTTTTCTTGTGACACCAGGAGATTCTGATGTAAAAAAAAAAAAAACCCGACCACTAAAAAAAGCAGTGTGGTGCATATGGCAGTGGCATACAGTGCCAGAAAGGGAGTCTGGTCAGCTGCTTGTCAGGCACTGAGCAACCGGATCACAGCCAGAGTGCACATGCAGAGGCATGCCCGAGGACAAAGAGCAGCAAAAATATGTTTAGGTCCTGTTTGCTCCATAAGGAATGCATGTGTGCTCTCATGGGAATGCACCCATTTAATTCAAATGAGTTATCTTGGTTAAATCTGTCCATACCAGCCAGCAGTATTTGGTGCCAGTTGGGGGGAGGGGGATGAGAGAGAGATTGTCTCCTCATCAAAAATGTCTTTACTTCCCACTGTTTGCAGTCATGTGACTAGATAATAGAAAATCTTTACAGGTACAATGCCTATTTGTCTCACCATGGGACCTTGAAATGAAATGCTGGTGTTTAAAGTGGAAGACCAATGGGCTAAAGCAAAGCAAAGCCATCACACTGGCTTTTTCTTATCCTTAGCTGGTTGCTAACACTAACATTTCTTTAGTTACAACTGTGTTCCCTGAAGTCAGGATAAAATATGTCCACATATCTGTCCTCCAGTTCATGATTGTGAGTTCCCACTTACCAGTGCTATGTGCTGGGAGCAAGTCTTTTGCCCAAGCATTCAGAAATACCGGAGTTTGAACAGCCAGAAGACCACGTGATCATAGAGCTTGGGATTTGGTGTTTCTGGGGGTTTGGATATAACTGGAATACAGTGGCTGTGAATGAGAGATTTATTCACTAGATCTTTCAATACATTAAATTAGTAAAAAATATGACATAACCTGTCATGCATCCATTATAAATGGCCAACAGCTGGAATTTTTAAGAGGCTTCAAATACAAAAATGTTGTTGACTAGACGGCTGGAAAGAGATGATGCATTTTGAATTACAAAAATTGCCCTTTGTACAGAATAAGAGTAATTTTGATTACAGTTGCATTTTGATTAGACTATGGTTGCGTTGTGATTAATTGCTACTGTGCTTGCATTGCCACAAGAGCAACAACAAAATCAATCTACTTTTAATACACCATTGAAAGGGGGGGGAGGGGTCTTAATACCTTCATTTTTAGAATACTGGTACATTACTGACAGTAGTAACTCACCACAGATATCTATCAACACGTGAAGCTTCCACTTAATGGTAGTTGTAGGTATCAAAATAGTGCAACCACACTAATTACACAGTGGAGTGGCTCAACATAATTACACTCACAGTATGTATAAGGTGTACCCAAAAACCATACTCTCAACATATGCTTTTAAATGAAAGTGGTAATTGCACCTGGGTTTTGATAAGTTAAGGGACTGATTTAGAGTTTAGAAATTTCATCTTGTGATGCAAGGGAAGACAGGCTGTGTTTGTAATATTTTGTGGATAAAATCAGCAATCAGGATGCAAAACAATGTTCAGGTAATAAGTGATCACACAACCACCATGTTGGGTAGCTATATGGGTACAATTATAATCACCAAAGAATCTCCTTTTAGTTGCTGCTGCACAAAAAAATGACTTCATACTATTAACGACCATTTTAAAACTCTATGCCTGGCCCAGGGGCACCTGGCAATCTTTAGCCTAATGTGGGTCTTTTTTGTGTGTTAAACAGATGGATGTTTCTGTGGAAACACTGTACAGCTTCATGCAGGAACGCCAGAAAAGGTATGCCAAGTATGCAGAGCAGATTCAGAAGGTCAATGAGATGTCTGCCATCCTCCGCCGCATACAGATGGGCATCGACCAGACGGTCCCGCTCATGGAGAGGCTGAACAGCATGCTGCCTGAGAATGAGAGGCTGGAGCCCTTCAGCATGAAACCGGATCGGGAGCTTAAGTCCTAGTTGCCCCGGACTCGTCTTCCTCACCTTCTCATTCTAGCATCCCGAGTGAGGACATGTTTCCAGTAAGTTTGATTGGCAGCCTTTTGGAACAGACAGCACTGCTGCCTGACTCTTTGCCAGGGCTTTGAGAAGAGACCTGCGACATTGGCAGAACTGAACTGAAACAGTGTGGCCAGCAATAAAGGAGCTGCCTCCTCGGGTTGTTCCGAGAAGAAAAATAAACTTTCTTCATCAGAGCCTCCAGCACCACCACTCGTACTGAAACATTTACTTTGTTCCTGTTACTAGACTTGGTCTCAGGGAGGAGCAATCCTTCCATCTGTTCTTTTATTAGAAAAATTCAAAGGGATACTGGATGCAATAAACCTAATTTACTTTCCATGCCGCTGGGGATTTAGACACCTAGATTTCTGGCAGATATTTATGAGATCCCTTGGCCTTGGTAATATGTTATAGGTGAAAATGTGGAGCTAGGAATTAGCTTGTTACCCCTGCCTATGATCGTAATTAACATAGCTTGTGTGGCAGGGAAGGGCTTCAATATCTCCTTCCTCAAGGCATCTGTTTTTACAGGCTCACTAATTTATGAAGTTGTAAATGAATAACTTCCAGCAAATAACTTCTGCGGTGGTGGTGGAATACAGGCTCAACATGCCCATGTTGTGACAGGGATCTGGGACAATTGCTGAAGCCCACAATGAGCCTGTCTGAACCTTAGCAAACTTTTAATTGACTGTGAAGGGATGGCAGGCTGGTCAAGTAGTTTTGGTGATCAGAGGATGTAGCTCTTTCAGTATCTTTTAAGAAAGGGAGATTGAGGTGTCTGTAGAGCTTGGTGCCTTGGCTCAGCTGCCATCATTCGACGAACGGTCATGAATGCAGTGTTTTATGACTAGAACCACACAGTCCTTTGGGATTGTGCTGAGTTAAATGTTCCAAAGGCACCAGGACATTCTTGCTTTTATTCCAAACACAGGTCAGCTCTGGCAGGACGGCCACTTGTGAGAGCACTAGTTCTATCCTCTGCTGTGCCCCAGGCCGGTTGGGTGACCTTTGGCAGGTCATCTCAACCACTGGAGTCATGATGTCTCCATGTGTAAAACTGGGCTAATGCTTCTTGACTCATTTTTGCTGCAGAATGCTTTGAGGTTAGTAGATGAATCTGTAGGACCTAAACCCGAGTTTACCTCCAGTAAGGAGTCCTGAAGCAGCATCTGACTCCTGCTAGAAGGCTTTTGCATGCTACTAATTCAAAGAACAGCTTGATTTGAGATGGCCTGTGGTAGCTATCTTTCATGTATGGAGGAAGGTTAGATAATTTACCCAGGGTGTGTCTGCATGTGTATCGGATTGTGCATTTGTTGCTGCATAGTCGTTTAGTACCTGCTTAAGTACTAGCATTACTGCACAGTCCTGATGCCACATTTTTTTTTCATGCTACTGCACAGTAGCTTCAGCATCATGGTTTGTGCCAACACCACCTCACCACAGCAATGAGCTACGACAACACAGCTCATCACTACAGCGACACAGCTTCTTGTGTAGACGTGCCCCCAGAGAATGTAGAATACCTCCTCTGGGTCTACCTGAGCAGTAAATAGCAGAGCAGCCTTCTGGTAATGCTGTTAATTCACAGAACAGCACATAGCTTCCAGCTTCTGTTGTTTCCTTGCTTAAGGCCATGTGTCCAGGAACTAGCATCCATATTGTCGACCTGCTTTGATTTCCCTTTGCAAACATGGTAGTGGTTGCTTTGCCAGGACCCTCTAAGCACCAGCTAGAAAAGGAGTTCTTTGAAAATGAGGATTTTTGTAGCAGCTCTGCCTGAGGAACAACAAGAGTTTGCCAAATTTGAAGTAACTGAAGTAACCTGAACACATCAGGTAAAGGGAGTACCAGAGGGACTAATTCTCCATGTACCTTATTTACATACAAGTCAAATGGGTGCAAACTTCAGTTCTTCCCTTGCCTTACCTACACATTGGGTTTTACATTTTTACACCTGCTTTGTGCAGGTGTTAATGGCTAGTGGTGTTTCAAGGCAATGGCCTCATGGTCTTGAGCTGTTTCCTAGATTTAGGAAACTTAAAAGCCAGGCATATTTTACACTTTCTGTGGTGGTGGTGGTATCCATGGTAACTTGTGGAGCACTGTGGCAAGATCTGTTAGCATGAACCTTGGGCATCATTCCCTGCAAGCTGTGATCTAATCCTGTTATCAGATGTTCCACCCTATGTGCAGCTTCAGGTAGCAGCTATGTTTTCTAAAATCAGCCTGACCTTCAGATGTTTTTTTCTTTGCCAGCAGACACTGGTCTGAGGCCTAGGCTGGAGAGGATTAGTAATGGGTATCCCACAACTCTGTAGAGCTAAGAACTGGAGGTTTATGCCACTGGATGGTCTTGAGAGGTGGGAACCTAAACTGAGTTTGATCACTATTAGAAGATAATATAGCAGACTTTCTCCCATTAAATTCTGGACAGTTGGACTCATGGTATTAAGATACTATTATCAAAGGAGCAATGTATCTCATAGCTCTGCAGTTAATTCTGCAACTGAACAAGTGCATATGCACTCACTATTTCCTATCTTAGTGCTTTGCAAACCTGACTTTACAGTGGAGTTTAGGTGGTAGCTTGAATATTACCCCCATTTTTACTATTGTGGGAACTAAGGAAGTAATCCAGCTTTGCCACAGTGAGCAGCTTCTTAATGTGTGAGTGGTTGCCATGAAACATCTAGCCACAAGGCTGGTAATGAAAACATGTTTATGGGTAGGGATCCCAACTTGTGGATCCCTAGGTGCTGCCGAGTAGCCTGTGAGTGCTATCTAAATAGTAAGGAAACACAGGAAAGAGGGCTCAGCATTGGGTATGAAAGTAAAGTATTAAACACTACTAGTTTAACTGGAAGGAGATTACATAGTTGAGTCCCAGTGACAAACTTTTTCAAATGCTTTTACACAAATATTTGTTGCGAGTCAACAGGTGACAAGAATCATCTCTGCTTAATATTAGTTTTGTAAACTGTCAGGTACCCTCTCTCTGTTCTATAAATAATGAGTCAATCACTAGCATCCATCACTAATGCTTATTACCCAGAAGTCTTTAGACCATTTGCTGAGGGATGGGTAGTTATCTCCTTCCACAAGTTGCCTGGTGGCACTTTTTCTTTACTTGCTGCCCTTTCCAGTCTATTCCACAACCTGCTTCTCCAAGTCATCTCAAATGCCTGCAGTGCCTGAGGGGACAGGCACATTGTTCTCCCCTTTGTGCTGTTTCAGACAAGGGTTGGCTTGTAATTCAACTTCCTGTTAATGCTTTTCTAAACCCCACAGACTGCTCTCTACTTTGTGGTGCTTTTTTATGTCATGAAAACCTCCTAGCCAGCACCAGTGAAAAAGATGCAGCCCCAGGGCCCTGACATTGGCTACACTCAGAGGTGAGTGACAAAAGGAAAAATAAATAGATTTGCCCTTCTTTGCTGCTTTCTGTCATAAAAGGGGCAGAGCACTGAAACCTGGGTGCATTGTTTATAACATTAAAACCTAATTGGCTCAAACTCATTAGATGCTTTGGAGGACAGTTCTTACTATAAGATTTAGCTCCATGCTCCTTCAGGGATGCTAAGAACTAAGTTTCTGTTTCTACAATAAAACCTGCATGGATTATTGTAATGATGGCAAGGTAGAAAAGGTGTTTTTTTCTTTTCTTTTAAAGTAATGATGGTGGGGTGGGGTGGGGTCGGGCCATTTTACAGCAAAAAGGCACAAACTCCTTTACTGTCCCCTTTTGTCAGCAAGAACCTACCTCTCTTCTTTATCAGAGGGGTCAAGGTGATGGGGTCTTTCAAAACCATCATAACCTTTCACACTTTTCCTGTGTTGTCTCAAGCCTGCTTTAATGAAAACTGCATGCTTGTACCACTTAGTTCAGGGCTACACTTTCTGTTTTATTTCTGCACTGATAATGGCCTGTGTTATAGCTATCAATACTGCTCCTTGGGGTGGGGTTTTTCTATGAGTTGGTCTTGCTTTCCACAGTCCAGGTAGATGTCCAAAGCTGTTATCTTCGCCTTCTCCCTGCCCCCCCACCCCCATTTTAAATGGCTTCTGAAGTCATGAGCAGAGGGTTGAACTGATGACCTCCTGAGGTCCCTTCCAGCCCCACTTTTCTGTGATTCTATAACTCGGCTTTCTTCTTGCACCCAGTGGTGCTGCTTTTCTCTTTCATTCCTCTTTTCCTTCCTCAGCAAGTACTCTCACATAAGACGTGTGTCAATTAGTCTGGCTCTGCCTCAGAAACTTGTCAACAAGCACTCTCAAGGAATGATGTCAGTGGTCTCCTAGGAGTCTTTCCCGATTCCAGTGGAGTCCTGTTTGAATGAGCGATATACCTGTGTTAAGCAGTGAGAGTTTGGTTCAGTTCTGTAACATCTTGGAGTGTGGTAGGGGAAGGAGAGAAGAGGTTTGTCTGACTTTCAGCTGCAGTCTATGTCCCAGCTTTTTCCCCGTGTAATAATTACAATGAGAACATTGCTCTGCTTTGAAAATAGTGGAAATAGTTGAGAGGAGTTAGAGAGGCACTAGTTGCTTGTGCAAGAACAGCCTGGTACTTCTTCATGTGTCCTATTCCTTCTCATCCTCCTCAGTCTGCTTTGAGATCTGTGCACCAAGTAGTTCTGCCCCTGCTCTTCTCAGCTTTATGTAAAGCGTTTCAGTGCTGAGTTCACAGCAGTGGGTTTCAACTAGGGCTTGGGATTGCTGATGATGAGCTTGAAGTCTTAAATGAGCAGCACTTCAGAGACAGCTGGTGACAGCCACTTACTACCTTGTTCCTATTTTCTCCTTAAACTGGATGGGCCATTGTTACACAATTGCTTCTAAATGTGAGGAAGAACAACCTTCCCAGTGTTGACTGAGGTCTTCAAGGTCCTAAATGAGCATCATTAGGTTCCCTGCTCTAACAGACTTCCACTACCTTGGGCCTAAGTCTTAATTTTCATAGTTGCCTGCCCCAGTTTCCTATCTATAAAATGAGGCTAATAGCATTGCCCAACTTTACAGAGGTGTTGTGAGGCTAATTAAAGACTTGGTTTTGAGTACTACTTGGGGATTTTTCTCAGAGCTGTCCAAAGCTGGAGTAGCTTACATTAATGGGAGAGTGGAAGAGGTGCTGCTGCCTGTCCTCCAGTTCATTGTGAATAGTTGTTTACTCCTGTTGAAATGCAGCTTCCTTCAGTGCAAAGCAGCAGGAAGATTCTCTCCCTCTGGGCTGGTGTCTAAGGTCATTCTCAAGTCTCCATAACCCAGGAGATGACCTTGGCTTGAAATAGTTACTGTGTTTGCCACTGTTTTTGTTTTCAGTAATAAAGGAGGATATGATTCACACTGGAATCTCCTTTAGGCTGACTGTTCTTGGGGGGGGGATACTTTTGGTTTTAGAAGGTACTTGATTGTGTTATGCACCTTACGATTATTTAAAAACATTCTCATTCTGCAAGCTAGTTTGAGCTGAGCTGTGAATATTATATTATCTAAAGGCCCTATGAACTAAGTCACTGAAGGATAGGAAAGGGTTGTAGGTTACAGAAAGTTTCAGCAGTCAAATGTATTTCAAGAAAAGCTGGATTTTGGAATTTGCCTTATAGCAGATACACCCATTTCTCCAGGAACCAATATCAACTTGTACTGAAAAGCAAGAAGGGTGATATTGCTATTTGGTTCACAAAACACAGCTTTAAAATGCATCATCACCGTAATAGCCTTCTCTTGGTAATAAGCAAAAATTAGAGGCAACAGTTTCACGTACTGATAAACTCACCGTTAACCTGCTGGACTCAAACAGAGGAGGAAACCTTCTGTACCGTCCCTATATCCTGCTGCCCTTGCATACCGCTGCCATGCATGTGTATAGTTTCCATTTAATTAGGGCCTTCTGTGCAGTGGAGGGAGGGTTTGCCTCTGAAAGGCATCTGGGGTAAGATAAATAAAGTAAGGACAAAGGCTAATGCTCTGGGAGCATATTCAGAGGCTGCTGCTCACAGTTCCAGGTATATCCAAACCATCTCCCATGCTGCAGCAGATCTTCCTATTCAAGAGGAAAACAGCTCTGGCCTAGTGCTGTTTCACATTACTCACAAGCCTGGAAGCAAGCACCAAGCGGCTGAAATGCATCCTAAACCATGTACCCAGTCACCCAAAGAGGGAAGGCAGTCCTATCTGGTCATACAGAACCCCAGTGATAGCCATAGGAGCTTCTCCATAGGACATCACAATCTCAAGATTGACTCATATAGAATCAGCTGCAGATTTGGGGCCTTAGTTTGATCTGCTTCCTCTGTCACCATCCAAGCAGAAACTTAGTCAAAAGATCTGTTACCTGACTACCACAGTTTACTTTTGATGGGTGCGTACAATGCTATTGCAACTCTACCATCCTGGATCCCAAGTAGGAACTGGAATCATGCCTACCAAAATGACTAATTGCCAGCACTTCCCTCTAACAGGACAGCTTCCAGTCTTCCAGCCTGTTTCACAGCAATTGATAATACTATAATTATGTTCCAGCTGACCCAAAAACAAAGCAAAGAAACCCAGCACTTAAAAAAAAAAAAAAAAAAATCACAAGGACTGGAACTGCACAATGCTCAAAATAACCCCCACTTTCTCTTCTATTTATAATAGTTGTCCTTAAAACCCAGATGGCACAAAATAATTAAGACTCAGCTGAAGTAACTTTCGTGTACTTTGCAGTAATGATTTCATCTGGAGTACCCAGAGAGCACTGCTTGGTTTAATTTCAGACATGGAGTAGAGTTTTGTAGTGTGGAACTAAGCATGATTCTAATGAATCCTAAAGTGTGCATTTTTATGAGAAGTTTGGTGGTATTATGTACAACAGCGTTATAACAGTGGATGTTTTACCTCAGGGGGCTATTAAAATTTTTAACATAGTTGCTAGTTTGGGTAGGGATACAAGGGCATAAGCTGTATTTTGTAAGTACAGAAAGCTGTTGAACTTAATGTCAGATAAGTTAGTTTTTGCTAAGCTTTAAACAGCTTGATATATAGTATAGTGGATTTCATGCAAGATCGCCTTGGGTAGAGCTTTCATAAATGTTCAGCATGGGGTCAGTCTGTACCTACTGAAGAGGATTAAAGTAAAAACCAAGGAGCAAATGCTTTGGAAAGTGCCAGTCAGACAGTCAAATCAAACAGGTACTAACTATCAAATTATGTCCTATAGTAGCTGCATTCATAATTAACAGTAGAGACAAGTCACCACTTTTATTTAGTTGCATCTTTAACTCGAGCTTTTCCTGCCCAAATGCATCTTTGGAGAAGTCTGCCAACACTAGAAGGGGAAAGTGGGGGAAGGCAAGGGAAGAAAGTTTATCAAGAAATAGTTACTTACCACTTCTGAAGTTTGTTGGGCAACCTGCTAGTAGTATTAAGTTTTTTGCACTCCATAGTACCAGATTTGCTCTGTGTTATGCATCTGTTACGCAGTGAATCACCTTACATTTGGTCATTAGCTGAAACTATGTAACAAGCCAGTGCATTTCCCAATTATTTCAGAGTTTGGTGGCACTGGGAGGTGGCAGAATTGAGCACAATATTAAAACTGGTTGGTGGTGGTAGATGATATAACTGACAATATTTGTCTGGTTTTTCAGCACCTGCTTCCAGTGTGCCAATTAGAGATGGTTTTGGTTGTCTTCCTGATAGCAGGGGTGCTTTGGGGAGAGGAGCAGAGGCATGCAAATTTGGTGAGAGGAAGGGGAGAAAGATAAGCCTGCTCACTGTGAAAGCAGACTCCTCAGAACTAGACCTTAAAAGGGAACAAGGAGTACTTTATTTTTCTATGTCTGTCAGAACTGGACTGATTGGGGCCAGGCTGAAATGGAGACTTTACTTAAAATGCAAGACCTTGATGCAGCCTAGTATGATGTTACATTTACTAACTTTCTTTTCCCCTTTAGTAGACTTGAGCTTTTATTCAGCACTTGTGCTTGCTTTCTGTAAATGAGACAAAAGGTTATGCTTGCTGGTCACTTGTGCTGTTGGTGGGCAATTGTGCTGTTCTTTAATGAAGAAAAGAATGATAGTTCTGGCTTCCCTTTCCTTCTGCATCTTTTGTCCATTAAATAAAGATCTGCAGTTTATACTGTTACTTTTAAGTTTTGGGATTTAATGAGAAATTATTAAAAGCCTTGCAAAACTGGGATTGTAGTGGCAGTAAAGAGGCAGGTGATAGTACTTGTTACCAGCTTGTGGGTCCAAACTAGTTGGTGCTGTACTCCTGTCTAATCTCAACTTCATCAAGAGACATCAGCACATGTGTACATGTAATAACTCTCTATGCTTAAGAGGGACACAATAGGTACGCCCACACTCCCTTTAAGTGCAACTCCCCCCTCAGCATGTATATCGGTTACTCCAGTTACCAGCAATGTTAGACTCCAGTTCTTTCTGCTAGCAAGTAAAGTTTGTTCCTGTAATTTAAACAGTTTGAAATATTTGTAAAACAGCTGTACAACTGCTTTGCAGCAAACACTCAGTTGATCACTTGGGAACTGGATTATTGCCTTGTAAAGCAGAGCCACAGTACAACTGTGCTGGATAATAGCAGGCCATTTAAAGGTTAAATGCAGAGACATAGCAACAGCTACTGTTTGAATTGGGAGAACATGTGATAAACAGAAATAGGCAGTGTAGGGTGATTGAGACTGCAGAGTCACTTTGGACTTCTGGGTGCTACTAAGCTCAGGGAAGGCAGCTAAGTATTTGTTTGGACACTAGGAAAAAAAAAACTACCCATTAATTCATCACTATGGCTGCTGATAGATGTGAAAACCCCCCAAATAAACAGTGCTTTCCCAGAAGAGGAAGTGTGTTAGTGTTTGTATGGATCATGAGCTTCAGCAGGGCTTTTTGGCACTTTTATCTAGTAGCTGATTGAATCCGCTTTGGATAAAAGCACCAACAAGTCCCACTGAAGTGTACAATCCAAACAGATGCTGGCAAGCCAGGCCAAATTAACATGCCTCCTCTCCTAGCCATGTGCTGTGCTTGAGCATAGGGGCACTCCAGGCTTAAAGTGCTGGTTTTTTGGGTTTTTTTCCATGTTGGTAAGCAGCCTACATGACCATCAGTAGCAGCTGCAAAGATTGGCAACATACCACGTGGACACTCCTGGTATTGTATTTTAAGCTGGATGTGGCATGTATATTCTACAGATGATTATAAACAGCTCTTCTCAGCCATTCTATATAAACAGGTACCACATCTGATTTTATTTCATCATAACGTACAAGTAATGCTCATGACACAACAAGATGAGAAACTCACACCTCTTTGAACCATTTAAACAGCTTGCCATACACCAAAAGAACATTATATTCAGATTAAAACATGTACACATTTCTTCCCCCCCCCCCATCCTCCACCTTGCTTTCCAAACTTCTTAAACCATTTCCAGCATCATTCAGGTACAAAAATGAGATAGGGTACCACCCACCCACAGACCAGACAAGCTCCAGGCTCTCTCCTCCACTATGTGCTTAAAAGGAACCAGCCTACACAAGTACTGAGCCTTTAGCACCCTGTCCTTGCTTCACCAATTCAGAGGATGCTAGAAATCAAATCAAGAGAAGCCAAGCCCAGATTTCAGCTGCAAAAGAGTTTTTCTTCTCTGTTAGGGATTTCTTTAAATACTTTAATTTCTATAAATTGTGCACATACAGTGTGTGTACAGGCTAAAAACAGTTGTCAGAGTCATTTTCACTCGATATATCAGCATACAGTGGCAATATACTTAAATGGAGAGCCAAGACCCGTCTTACTTTGCAATGTGGTATCAACCTACCCCTGACCCAAACCCTTTCTTCCTGCATTTCATACACATGGAACAAATGAATCTTATATGTTCAACCACTTCTGTTGCCGTCTCTCTCATGCTCCTTAGGATCAAGTTAATCAACTTTGTAGCTTTCTCTCAGTGCTAGTTTTAAACAGTCCACCATAGGAAATTGAAGTCACATCCTAGCCACAAAGAGAAAAACAAAACAAACAAACAAACAAACAAACAAAAAAAAACCCCCCAAAACAAAACCATGACAGACAGACAAAATCCTGTCCTTTTTTCAATATAGTAAAACCTGAGATTTGAGTCACCATCTAGCTACACTTACAGTAAAACAAAACAAGCCGCTGACTTATTTAGGGCTTCAGTGACCACCAGATCTTAGCTGAAAAAACCTTAGCCAACAGCTTTAAAAAGCAGTTAAGTCATAGTTTATTGTACTTGTTTTATATTTTCAGCTGCCTGCACTGAAATTGTACAAACATTGCAGCACACATCTCTCTCCTGCCGCTCAACACCCACACTGCCATGTATGCACTGAAAGACACTGGCAAAGATATAGAGAATTATCATGCGTCAATGCAGGACTGAACAATGGAGCATAATATTGGGCCTCTGTTGTTGTTAATTCCTCACAAGATTTACAACAACTCACAAAGTGGCCCGGGGAAGTGGCAGCCAGCATCCCACAGGAATCATGAGCTGGAGCAAAAGCAGTGGTTTTTCTCCCTCCGAGCAAAAACACAATGCTGAATACACCCTGAAAGTGTCCCTGCCCCCTCTGCCAAGACCACCAACAGGGACATGACAAGACAGTCCCTAAATGAGATATTCTTGATGCGTCTTTGCCTCTAAAAAGAGTGACCAGCCAGCAACAAGGATGGCAGTGTCAGGCTCTGCGTTCCTTACCATCCATAAAACCATGTCTTATTAACACATCAGGGAAAAAGAAAAACCTAGCCTTAGGACCCAGAACAACACCAGCCTGATGGGGACTGCTTTAGAATACAGTGCTGAAAGTAAACACATTTTCCATTAAAGTAGTAGTATTGTGGGGGGAGGGGAAGCTTAATGTTGCGTCCCATCCTGGGCCATTCAGGCTAGTGGGGCTTCTTTCTGTCAAAATACAAAAATTTGGTATTAACAACTGAAGTCAGTGGATATGATGGATTGAGGATGCGCAAGGGGAGTTTAACCATGTAAAAACCTTTTGGGCTTGGGCAACGTTGTGGAATACACTGCCCGCCTCCTAAACAGCGTGGGAGAAAAGCATCAACCTTCCTCTTCCCTCCTATTTGAACCCAGCATTAACCACTCTGCCAGCCACCAAGTAATTCAGTTCCTTTTCCTAATCTCACCTTTAGAGATTAACAGGTCTACCCCTCAAAAGCCAGTTTTCCAATGTCATATCCAATGTCAAAAACCCCTCCCTACTTTGCATTTAAAAAATCAAGAGGGTAGCTGGCCTATTTTGAGAAGATGGATTTTTACCACTTAGTTGTCAGTTAGCTGAAAAACAAAACCAAAAAATCTTGTGCATAGACAGCTTGGAATCAACCTCAAAACATGGCTAGGCATCTACTTATTCACATTGCTTATGACCCAGCGACCAGAGGCCAGTAATTATGAAAGCCCTAGGTTTATTTTTTGAGGTACTGTTTTTTTTCCCTTCTAAAGCAGCTCCCTATCTAGTCACTTAAATCCTGTCCATTAGAATGATAGTTACATTAGTATGTACATTGTCTCAACTTGGTTTTCAGACCAGCCTCACTGTGATTGGTCACTTATTTTTTTTGGATTCACTACTAGTCACTGTCCCGAAGGAAAATAGTCTCCCTCTTGAAGTTGGCTCAGTCTCAGGGCTAAGGTGCATTGTTGAAGATTTGGGGAGCAGGGGGAGAGGAAAGAACTAGCTTCGTCTTTTAGTAATGTATCTCAGTGGAGCCAAGGAGATGGCCTGCTGCCAAGAAAGCTTCCTTTGAACAAAGGGGTTTCAAGGATGTGCAATTCATCGCATATAAAAATCGCTTTACCTGTTAGGCAAACAAAAATACTAAAAAAACCCCTTTTTGAAACATCTGCCCATCCACTTTTAAGGGAGGGGGAGAAAAGAAAGATGAGAGAGAGTCGGACCAGATCCTATTCCACCAGTTAGAAGCCTAAAAGAGCTTAAGGGCCTAAGGACAATCCCATCCATCCCTCTGGAGTCCCTGCAAAGCCATTACCTCATCTCTTTTCATAATACACCATCCCCTTAGGAGTGAGGATGATGATGATCCACCTACCTTTTGCATTTGCAATATTTCTAGAGAATTCAAACCTGGCAGAACTGAATCCCACGTAGGCACCCACCAAGTGGAATGTGATCTGGCCCTTGGCTCCCCAGTGCCAATATTAGTTTGTTATGTCTCATATAGATAGAAATCTATTTGCTGCCTTCACACTGAAGCCCCACTCCATTCTAAACAAACAAAAAAAATTCAGATTTACAGGGAATTATTTTAAACAACAAGGACACCAACTCAGCTACATGGTCATGGCTGCCTGCCATTGCTCAGGACACTTCAATGATTTCCATGCTGCCCGAAAAGCTTGACTGGCTGCCCACTTTCCCCAGTTCCTCACGGGATCTGGTGTCTGACATGATGCTCTCCCCAAATTCCATCTGGCAGCTCCGTCGCTTGAACTGCTTCTCGAAGGAGCTCTCCTCATGCCAGCTGCGCCTCGAATCGCCTCTGTCACTCTGTTTCTGCCGCCTGCGCACAGCACAGGCTTGATCACAACCAGTGGGCAGCTGGCTGCAGCTGTAGGCTGAGTAAGTGGCACTGCTCCCATATAGAGCAGATGCTGAATAGAAGTGCGAGGCTTCTGTAGCGAAATACCAGCTGTTGGTGAGGGATGTGGTGGAGGTCTGAGGTGCTAAGATATCAGAGTGCCAGCCTTTGAGGCCCAGCCCAGCAGCAGACTTTGCCAAGTGCTGGTGACTTGTGGAAAGGCCAAAGAGGAAGTTTGTTCTATAGTTGTCTTCCATGCTCCCGCTCCGATGCAGTGGGTATAAAAGCGACCGCTGGGCAGTGCTGGAGTTGTTGCTGGGCCTTCCCATGTGCTGCCGCTTGTTCTGGCTGTCCGGTTGCCAGGCATTCTGGGATTTCTCAGGAGGACTGACTTCCTCTTTATCAGGGCTGGTCTCAGGTGTCTGCTCCGAAACTTCCTGGACAGGGGAGAACTGGCACGGCTTGCTGCTGCTGTCTAAAGCCGTTGAATGTTTGTAATACTCCAGAGCATCCTCTGACGAGGTAAAGCCCTGCACCGATGCAGTCACACAGCTGCTGCTTGTTGAGTAGGACACTGACTTGATATCCAAAGAAAATGAGCGCTTCAGTTTATTGCTGTCCTCTACCTTGTCCAGAGACACGTGGAGTCCATTTAGGCCCTGTACCAGCGGGCTATCCTCTAAAGACACCAAGTGCGAGCACGAAAGACTTCCGGAGTCCAGTGGCTTCTGTTCTGCAGGCCCAGAGGTAGAGTTAGTACAGAGCTGAGTAGGGGAGGCACCACTGCTCTGGCCGCTGTCTGGGATCAGTCCGTGCTCGTTGCTTTTTTCCAAATGCAACAGCTTCAACTTGCTGACTGGGCCAGGCTGCCCAGCCTGGGTTTTTATCTTTTTCTCGAAGTCCAGAAGCTGACCCAGAAAATTGAAGTTGGGGGAAATGGTCGGCCTTTTCTCTTTCACAAACCTAGAGAAAGAGGGGGAAAAAAAAAACAAGGCAAGAATTATTTTAAGACCTTTCTCTTCCCATGAAGTTCTCTAGGCTTATAGCTCTGGTTGGGTCCTGTTCAGGTCCTTGTGTTCCAGTTCAGTGGAATGCAGGTATTCAATAGCTGGGAAAGCAAGGAGAGCAATGGCTTGACTGGGATGACTCAAAGGCAAGCAGCTAGATGCCTCCCACAAATATTTCCTCACAAATTAAAATGCTTTTCTCAAAGGTCACTGGAAAAAAGGGAGAAGTAGGGTTCTTCCTTGAACCCCTCCATCACACAAAGCATAAGAGGAATGAAAAGGGTTCCTTGTGTTGTTATTTTTTTAAACTTTGGTCTTTGCAGTTTTGACTACCTTGTTTGTTTTCTGGACTTAACCTCAGCCTTTTATAAAGTAAGAACATTACCATAGCAGCTTAGTCCTTGCCAAAGGCCACACGTACAAGCGTAGAACAAGAAGATGGTCCTTTTCACAAACAGCTTACAGTTGAAAGAAGTAAAAAAAAATTGTGCAAGGGTTTGTCTACATTACAGAGGCTGCTGCTGCTTCAAATAGCAGCACCAAGCAAGCTCTGCCAACAGGAACTTTTCTGCAGCTCCAGCTATAGTAGCTTCTGTCCATGCTAGGCATTTTGTCAGCAGACCTACATGGAACATAGGACGTGATCTTTTTGCACCGCTGGCTAATGGAGCTCTGTTAACAGAACTCTGTAAGCTCATTCTTTCTTCTCTCTTGCAGATCACCTCTTAATACTCCCAAGAGTTACATTATGGGTACTTCACCCAACTAACATTAGTACTTCCCAGCCCTTGGTCTCTTTCGTTTCAGGCGAGGCTCATCTATACAGCAGCATATTGGACCCAATTTCTGCCAGGTAAAACAAACAAACAAACACACACAGTGGGTGGGTTTCTACAATGCACCTAGCCTCCTACATGTATCCAAATTTAAGAATGCAACAGGAAGAGTTGTGCACTGGCATCGGACAAAGAATTTTACTGCAATAGGTTCCTCCTGATTCACTAATAAGCACCTCTGACCCATCCCTATTCAGAAAAGAAATTAATGCTTCTTTAAGTTCCATTGAAGTCAACAGTGTTTAAAGTACATGTGTACACTTAAGCATGTATTTATATTCTTTGTTGAACAGGCTTGAAATTACATATGTACTTGAAGTGCACTGCTGAAACAGGAGTCTGAGGGAAGTGGTTTTCAAACTTTTTGGCCATGTACCCTTTCCCGGCAAAAGACCACTGTTTGTATCCCTTATGTCCACTGCCTCTGCGTGTTCATTCCTTAGAAAGAGTCAACACTGACCCCAAAATGTGGCACCACTATTGGTTACCACAAGCTGACCAATCAGAAGCTGTGCTGCCACTATTAAAATTCAGGTACATACCCTGGTTTGAAAACCATTACTGTGGAAGCAAATACAGAAACATCTTGACAACTCCTTTGATTTATACATTATAAGTCCAGAAATACTACCCCTTTCCTGGGTCTTTTAGAGACAGAGAGAGTGTGTGTGTGTACACTCTGGCATGGATTTTGTGTGTTCGTTCTCTCTCTCTCTCCATGCCAGAGCGAGGCAGGTAACAAATGCACTAAATCCTGAAAAGCCAGTATAAGCAAAAGCAGCAGCACAAGAAACATGGTTCCAGGATCATGTGCAAGCAGTATGGACATGCACAACGGAACAACGGAATATAAATAGTCATTAAAGAAAAGCAAAAATATTGAAATCCAGGAAAATCCAGTGAAGATTAACATAGGGATGAATCATGAGGAACTAGTGCACCTCGGGGGAAGGTTATATTTTTCTCACCCATGCATGTGTTACACACTTATAGTGGGTCACTTAGAAAAGTAAACACTCTTGAGAGCTCATTGTTAAAGTGTGTTTTGCTTGTTTAACATATCCATTGGTAGTATATGGATTTTTTCCTCTTAGTCTGGCTGGAAGCTAACAAGAATTTACACAATCAAATTGCAAGATCCTGTTGGTTTTAAAAACGCAAAACAACACCCCTCCTCCCCCCCCACAAGTTTTTGCAACTAACATCAGTCAGACGGACAGGTCATGAGAAGGACTGAACTGCCTGGTTATAGCTTGGGCTCTTCTTTCCCAATACTCTAGTGAAAGTAGATAAGCAGGCTGTTTGGATAGAAAAGGCAGAAAGGATGTACAAAACAGCAGTTGAAACTACTACTACCACCGCCACCACCCACGGTTCTCTGGTGGATGGAGAATTTCTACAGCAGTGGGGTGGGGGGGGGGCTTGGTTCTGCAAAGATTTCTGTAGCCCAAAAGCTGTTAACAAAGAACCCAGACCATTTATTTTAGTGTCAGAAATTCAGCCCCTAACCTTCATACCATCTTTGCACTGTTTTCCTGTCAATATTTGTTGTGCTTTATGGAAAAAGTTAAATATAGTAATTACAATAGCTCTGTCATTTCTGCCCAGCATACTGCCTAGAGTCCCTAAATCCCGTTTTGAAAGAGGTATATCATCTTCAAAAAAATCACTTAAGAAAGTGAAGTTATTACAGGCTCCTCTGCTGAGTCGACCTGCTAGTTTATGGTTTTAGAAATACTTTTCATTTGAAAAGAAACATAAAAAAGAACTTCTCTAAGCAAAGGAAATGGGTTACATGTACTCAATTTTATTTCTTCTTCTATATAAATCAAAATATACAAGATGAGCAGAACAAAGTGGAGAGAATTTTTCTCTGATCTTTCACTTATTGTAAAATTGTAGATGGTGTTTGAAGAAAACACTAGAAAGCTGTTTTCAGATAGGAGTGTTATTTTGTTTGCTTGCTACCTCTCGCTAACTGAGAAAATAAACTAAATACGTACAGAGGGCTTACTTTTCCAAGCTTTACCAACAACAACCACCAGCCCCAAACAAATGAGTACATTTCCTGTGATAGACTGTTCAATGACTATACCAAAGGAAGTCACAGGGAGAGGTAAATACAGAGAAATATAAAATCCTAGCCATTGTAGTCTTTTTTCTCCGCCCCCACGTTTTCCATGCAGTTCTTCGGTAAAGCAGTAATCACCACACAATTGAGAGTCCTTTTCCACAGTCTTGGTGACAAAGCACTGAGACTGACCAACTGGAATTCATTTTAAAATTCTCTGAGAAGTATTCCTTTCTGTTGACAGCAAGTGCTTTTAATCATTCAAAAGACTCAGCAGAAAAGGCATGGCTCTTATTAACAGTGCACCACTCCACTTTCATGTCTTTTCGTGTTAACTGCCTCAAAACCACTATATCACAAAAATCTGATAAGCTGCCAGCAAAACAGGTAATCTACTGAACATAAAAAAACAGTGTATTTTTGTGCTCACTTCCTCCCCAATTGCTGGTTTTGTTCATCTGGCACCTGTCATTTGAACTACTTTCACCACATGTAACGAAAGTTCCTTCAGATTTCCACCAAACAAGTGTGTGCTGCACGCAGGCAGATCTTGCATGATATGTATGCCTCTATAGACTAGAGACCAGCTCTTGAAAACAAACAGTCTCTACCCCACATAATCAAATGCATCATTTCCAGAGAAAATTCCCTCATTAGAATTGAAATTATTCTCAGATTTTTTCAATATGTGTCTTCCAAATCACAGCCATTATTCGAAACACAGAAATATAATAGGGGTGGTGTGCAAGGGGTGGCGTTTTATTCTTTCCTGGTCATTTAAGTGTCCAGACTTGGACATCTACACACATGTTGGTATTCTATTCATAGACATGTAGAGGACAGAGAAGGAGCTGGTGCAGAAGCTCTCTCCCATCTTTTTCCAAATAGTTGAGTAGCTAGGTTACTCACCTGGACTCAAAAACCCTCTGGGTGAAGGGGGCCTAAAACCCAAGGTCTCCAGCTTCCCAAATAAGTGCCCCTATCATTGAGCTACATGGCAAACAGGGGCACCCCCCCCAATCATCTTCTATTCTTGAGACTAATGCTGGTGGTTGCAGGTTTTGGGCGACTCCATTTCAGAGCATCTAACTTAATGATTCTCATAAAGGGAAGTTCTCTCTTTACCTGTAGGCTTCGTCTAAGGACATATCCATCCTCTTCATTATATATGCAATAGCAATTGTGGCCGAGCGTGATATTCCAGCTAAACAATGCACCAAAACTCGCCCATTTGATGCTTTCGCTTTCTCTGTATGGGGGAGAAGAAAGAGGAAGACCAAAAAAACCCAAAAGAAAACAGCTGTCAGCATGAAGAGCATTATGTTGTGCTAAAACCATTACAAAGAAAACATACAACTTTAAAATTCACTTATAGATTCCATGGAAGCTTCAAACAGAAATCAGCATTGCTGTAGTTTTCTCTTTCACTGCATGTATACATACTGACCTCTTCCTGTATTAGAACGATTACTTTGCTTCCTTGGCATGTGCTTCCTTTTGCTAGTGTTTTAAAATGGGGAATAAATACTTTCCACAGCCCCTCCAAGGATTGAATGTGCACACAGAGATGACAGGTGTTATATGGTGTGATGGCAGTGTGGCTACCTTCAGAATGTGGGGTAGCATTTAAGTGGAGAGAGCAAGTCACACACATGCAGCTCCCTTGCTTGTTCTAAGCACAATAAATTCCAGACAAGAGAGAAGGTCTTATGAGCAACAGAGTTGTTGGCAACTGATATTGTTCCCATTAACTTCAAGGGGTGATTCAACATTGATCATATGCCTGAAGACTGCTCTTTTTGGTAATGAAGAAAACAGAGAAACGCTGTAGTATTTACAAGCAAACATGTTTTGGGTAGGTAACAAAATGGTAAATAAGATGAGTAAAAGGAGGAGCCCAGATGTTGATGACAATACTCTGCGTTTGCTTCAAAGCTGAAAGTTTACATGTGAAATAATTACTATCTTGCAATATTCATATACTGTTTTATGTACTGTATAGTGAACCCTGTATAAGATGGAACCTGTATAACCTGCTCAAACTAGAAAATTTCTATAGTCCTAGCATGCCATCCCAGCTGGAAGGCTCCTTCTGTATGACTGACACCTGTCAAGGTAGAACCTATTCCCAGCCCTGCACAATTCCATCTTAGACAGTTTTCACTGTATTTCATGGCCTATGTTAAACAGATGTGCAGACAGTAAATCAGTTTAACTTTTTTTAGTCAGGTTTAAGATTCTCATTTATCATATTGTTATAGAAGCTGTATCAGATTATTCACTTGTTAAAACATAACCACAGTTTTTCTGTAGTAAAGTTTCTATCATTAGTAGCTTTTTGAATAAACTTATTTTTAGGATATCCTGAATTTGGAGCTGAACATGAGCCAACAGCATCCCACAAAGGGATATTTATATAATGCTATATAGGTATTAACAGCAATTGTTGAGTCACTAGCATTTAACTCTCCTTCTCCTTTTATAGTTTTGCTATCATTTATAATAATGTAGAGCCATTAAGCTGGCCATTATCAAATCTCAACAGCTGCTTCTGCTTCCAGTACCTTAAGCAGAAGTACTCAGTGAATGAAAATACTGGTGGTATTTCTCCTTCCAAAGCTTACCTATTAGCTGGTATTTTCTGACGGCTGCATATCTGCATAAGTGTCAGGAGTTAGGTCAATTCCCAAAGCAATCCTTACCTAGCCATCCCCCACAACACATTTTAAAAAAAAATGTTTTGTTACTGCACGTGGCATTGCCTTCTATGCAAATATATATAATTTGACTATAGAAAGCTGATGGATTGTGTGTTAACTAGCCACTCCAGGCCTCTGTTCAGTTTAATGTGTAGTAATGATCATAAAAGCAGAGCAAGCAAAAATGTTTGAATGCATGGGAAACAGAACAAAAATAATGAAATCATCAGTGTACTGCTATATAAACTTGATGGTGCCTGGAGTACTGCTCCTTGTATCTCTAAATAAAAACAGCAGAAAGAAAGAGTCCACAGATGGGAAAAGAATGAGCCTGGAATCATGAAAAGACTTCAGCTGCAGGAGCAAGCAAAGCTGCAGAACACTTAGTTTAGAGAAAAGAGGTGAGCAAGGAGTCACAAGAGCTGTGTATGAAATGATTGCAACCCTTCCTTGTTGCCGTAGCAGTGGCAGTGCTCTCCTCTGCCTGCCCATTAATTATGGCATGTGATAGGGTAGGGGTGCTCAACCTCTGAGCTGCTGGCCAAACCCTGCCTGTGGAGCCATGACACCTGGCCCATGGGGATCCCTGAGGGGTCAAAGAACTTAGCAGCAGGAAGCAGTGCAAGTTCTACACGGCTGGCTGCAGCCCTGCTAGGGCCATTGGCCACACAGCGGGATCAGGACTGCCCACATCCTGACGCATCCAGATCAGACTGGACTGGTGCCCACCATCAACCTGCACGTCTGCATTGGGGCTGCTTCATCCCACTGCATCCAGATTGGGGCCAGGCTGCTGCCACTGCATCCCCCACCACCCTGCACATCTGGATCATGGCTGTCATGCTGTCATGTCCTGCCCCACCTCACCCTTGCACTGGGATCAGGACTGGGTTGTTCCCCTGCCCACCCTCCCATGCATCCAGCTCAGGACTGTTCCACCCCATCCCACATCTACCCTCACCAGACAAATAAAAAGTCAGGCTGTGCAACACCCTGCAGCCAGATCCAGCCTGTGGAGAAACATGGCACCATCCATCTGGCCCTTGATGAAAAGGTTGGGCACCACTGCAATAGGGTGTTCCTAGCATTTTAGATAGTGTTCCTTGTAGCCATGAGGGTTTGTAGTGGTGATTTTGGGGATCCCTTTGGTTAACCACTTCCTGTGAACATGGCTTCAGAAGGCACCTCCTGGGCCAATGTTCCTAAAACAGAATCTAGATCAGGAGCTTCCACTTACCTTCTCTCATCACACCAAGGGTGAGGGGGCATTTAACAAAACAAAGACAAGACAATATGTTCAAAATGGGTGGATCACACTCAAGACATGCACAAAGTTCTCCTTAATGTGAGACATTGCCACAAGGCATTACTGAAGCCAAGAGTAGAAAAGGAAGATTTTAATGAGTGAGAAACATTAGAATAACGAAGATAAATTGTGCTGTTCTATGGAAACAAATCACTAAATAATGACATTTAAGGAAAAAAACATTCCCTGATGGAAAAATCTCGACACATGCCTCTGAAAGTGGGTGGAGACAAATGTTTCAGAGACAGGGGAACAAATTGGATCAGCTACTGTGTTGACTTGATGGCAAATCCTTTGGGCATGGCAAAGCTGAATTTCTAAAAAAAATTAGAGATTTTTCTAGTTGTTCAAGTTCACAAGAAGATCAGAACATCCATTTGTTCATTTTTTAAAAATAATTTGGCTTCTAAAGAGTAGCCAAGAGTTTACTAGACCATATCAAACAATTCACTGAACATGAGAAAGTGACCCACACATACATCTTTACTTCAGACCCTTAAAAGCGCCTTGAATTTATGTCTAGCATTAACTCCAGGGACAACCTCCTGCACCATAATCTAGAAAAAGGGAAGATCAGAAACCTTGATTTTTGCACTCCCTTATTTGTTTACTGACAAACAACAAATATGTCATTTAAAATCAGCTTGTGATTGCCAACAACATTTACAGCAGCAAGTAGCCCTAGATCTCATTATAAGAGTCCCTTGGGACAACCATAAATTAAGGAAAACCATTTAAGATAGCACCTCTTTTTATATGTCCTATGAACAATTCAGAACCCAATGAAAATTGAGTAAAGCTTACCCCAAATGAGAAAGAGAGACTTTCTAGCAGTTATAAAGAAGGGATCTTAAAAGAGGCATTTTGTCTAGGTTTCTTACCTATAAAATCAACTGACTTGTCCAACCAAGGCAAAATTTTCTCACAGAAGCTGTCATTCACTGGCACTCTCAAGAAATGGGATTCTGGGATAAAGTCAGGCTTTGGACAAGTATTGCTGGCATTTAAAACATAACCAATATCATTCTGCTGCATCAGCTCCTGTAAAAGTAGACAAAAGATCAAGAGTAAAATATTAAAGCCACAACTCTAGTTAAGAAAAAGTTAAGCCTAGAAGTAGTTCTAAGCCCAAATCTACAAACTAGCTTAGAATTCACATTTGTTCTAATGGTCTTCTAGAGGCAGTTATTCAGAGAGATCCAGAAAATGTTCACTGCTGGTAGTTAGTCTTGCAGAAGATTTTTTTCTTTGAGTGAAAACTCTACTGTGTTTAAGAATGGGATGATTTTCATAAGGGAAGATGACATGATTATTTTCTATTTGTTAATACATATTCTGCTGTTCCAAAGAATAAAGGAGGAATTAACAAGAGATGTGGAATTTGTTGCTACCCTGGTTAAAATTCTCTTTTCCCTTAATGGCAGAACTGGCACTGTTAACACACTAAAAGAGCCCTGCAAAAGCTGTGTAGGTCAGTGCCCTACCAGTGAGGGCATGATGAATATGAGTGAAAGGTATTAAATAAGTTGAATCACTATGTGCTGCCAAAATGATATGGAAAATAAATCTGTCTGAACTGAATGAAAAATGAATGCCTTGCTTAGACCAATGAAACAGACATCCCCCTACCCATTCACATGAGATTTTCTTAAGAGTACAGGAAACAGCTCATTGTTTCTGTTTGCAGTCTGAAGGCAAGTGAAGTACAATATACCTCGCTTATACATAGGGGTCTAACAAAGTCAAGTCAGCTGCCAGCCGATTTCATAGGCAGACTGGTCCTGGCAGCCATTTTTGCAGGCAGAGCACGGCAGGCCCCCCAGTGCGTACGACGGACTATGAGGGCTTTCCATCATGTGGCTCCAGTCCCTACTTATACAGAACCCCTTGCAGAAGCTTGGGTAACTTAATTGCTGAAAAAAGTCACCCCAACCCTCTATTAAAATCACAGGGAAAAGATGAACATATCACCTGCAGACATGTCTAGAGAACCAGGCCAATCGAATGGTCAGGAGGAGGGAGGAGATGAGCAGGGAATGGTGGAATGGTGACTGATGGGTGGATGTGGACAAAGCTCCGAGTGGCTTCTCCCCTAGCTTTTTACCTATAGCGCTGATGCGTTACACAACTGGCATGGAATTATATTCAAATGAAAATGGGCACAAAAAGAGAAAAAAAAGATTCTGATGTGCACTGGGTTGGGCTTTCAAATAATTCCCAGAGCTGCAGATTATAACATCATAACCAGAACAGGGACTTCATTGTCACCCAAGAGGAAGAAATGATAGGAGGAAGATTCAGAAATCCTAAACACCAACAACCATGTGTTTAGAAAGTAAATATTCTATTTTCAAGCTCTACGTTCTGTGATTTGTTTAAATCTCAACATTAATGATGATGCCCTAAAAGGCTATATTTTTTCCAGGAAATTAAATCCAGGTTTAGTCAACACATGATGGAAGCAGCAAAGCCTGGGTGGTCTCCCTTACACTTAAAAAAAAAAAGAAAAAAAAAAAAAAAAATGTGAGCAAGTCACTGATTTACTGAAAGTATGGAACCTCCTCCTTCATTTCCAGTATTATCCCCTGCTAGGGCCATTACAGGCCAAGCAAAACGCCAAAACTTAGCATGTCTCAGAACCAGATGGATAAGGTTAGAGCTGTAACCCCTTTGGGAGCCACTTGATATAAATAGGTGAGACATGCTCAACCCCTTAAAGCCAATAATAGCACCATGTATCAAAATACTATAAGAACAGAAGAATCTCCAACAGTAAATTTGTAGCAGGAGGGGAAAATAGAACAAAAACCCCCAAACCCTGGGCTGCTTTATATAGGCCTGTGAGCACAAATATTCACACATTATAAAATAGATAAATAAGTTACTGTGGACAGCACTAGAAATAAGTCCGTCTAAACTACTAGTTTGCTGCACAGCAACAATATATACAAGTTTTAAAAAAGAACACAAGCAGTCCTTGACTTACAATGTTTTGAGTTATGTTTCACACTTACAAAGTTTATAAATTGACACCCTGTTTTGACTTTACAATGCTTCATAGATGCCATGCCAGTGAACAAGTTTGCTGTGTTGTCCACCTCCCTGGAGAATGTCTGTCCAAACTTCCTTGGACACTTTCTTTAAGAAAGCAGACAAGACTCCAGAAAAACCTGCAGCCAAGACTTTAGCCAAGAACCCTTCAAAAAACCCAGCAAAGTCACCTCGAAGAAGTCTGTCCAAATCAATGCGACTGCTATTTAAAATATAACTACATTAATGTAGCTATATTATTCGTCTATAATTCAGTACAAAATTCTGGGTTATTTTTGGTGAAAATAGGGTATTGGGCCTTGGTTCAGGAACCAATCCCTCACTTATAATATTGTTTCCTATGGGAAAAAAAATCAGTTCCGAGTTACAACATTTCGACTTAAGATGCAGTTTTCAGGAACCAACTGTGTCATAGGTCCAAGGACTGCCTGTACCTAAAGGAAAAGCAATGGCCACTGACTATTCTCCACAGTAGCAGTTTAAGTGCTGGAAGGGAAAAAAAATAATAAAATGCTTACACTGCAATCTAAAATACCTTATTAAAACTAGGTGGGAGAGGGGTAAGAAATAGGAGAAACTAGAAAGAATCTGATTATATCAAAGTGATTAGATTTTTATAAAATTAGATGCGTTAACACCAGAACAAGAAACATCTTCACAGATGAACTTAAATGCATTTAAAAAAACAGGAAAGGGGGGGAAAACCCTAAAAGGAATCCCTTGCTTTTAGGGAGAATTGTCTCATAAAATCTCTTAAATATAAAATTGCCAGATGTGAAGAAACTTTCAGAAATTTGGGAGTAAGAGTATTTTTTTAAGGTTGAAACTGAGGATGGTAAAGGCGGCCAAAGGTGTATATCTTTTGTGGTATGGCCAAAGGGATATACACTGAGCAACAGCAGACCTGGCCAGTCCTGGTGTAAACCTTTGCATAAGTACCCATGCAGAGCGGCCCAGACAAAACTGGAGCTTGAGAATGCCTCAGTATAGATCAACATTTTAGAGGAGTGGGTGAGGTATTTGCGATTTGGCTGCACCAAGGGCCCTCAGACCCCTTCTGGGAGGAGACAAGAATGGTTGCTGCCAATGTCAGAGAAAGGGGAAGAAGAAAGCTTACCTCCAGTTGTGGGGAGGGATTGGTAGCCAAGTGCAGGGGAGGGAAGGGGTTATGTCTAGCCAAGCTGCATGCTGCTGATCATCCATGCCACATTCCTGATCCAGTCAGCTTGGGGGCATTTAATATCACAAAATTATGGAGGCTGCTTTTGGCCTTTTTTCCGCACATACTACAATGTGCCCAATTTTAGGCCAAGAGCTATCAGTAGACATATGCAGTAATAACCAAAGGCAGGTGCTTCAAAATCAACTCCCCCTAGCATTTAATTTTAAAAAAGCAAAACAAAAATAAACAACCCCCAGCCCCTCTCCCCCCCACCAAAAAAAAAGCAAAACCCCACTTAGCATGAGATCACTGGTCTTTTGTGCTGCAGCAAGCATTGACACTGTACGGTATTAACAGCTTATGCTTGTCAGAACAGAACCAGTTGGAGTCATGCTCGTGAAACTGGTTAGGTCTTTCTTATAATAAATTAATAACTTCCTGTCAACTGGCAGATTTCTGATGCAGGTATCAGCATAAGCAAGAGAAGACCAAGTATCACATTGCAGGGCATATGCATTAATTATATGAATTCTGTGTCATCAACACAACCCACAGCTGATAGAGAGCAAATGACAGAAGGCTTGTTATTTGGATTTACTCCAAGTGTTTCGCTGTGGAACCGATATAACTTCACAAAACAGCAACACATGGTTATTTTGGAAACCACAATCTGTATTCTTTTAGCTACTCTTCCCATTCCCAAATATTGTGTATCCATGGCTGTAAATAATACATATAAAAATGCCCACCTTATTGAGGACATCTCGCTGACAACCAAGATAAAGATGAGGCAATATTCTAGTTGGCCCTATGTTAGAGACTGGTAAGCAGGGCTGAGAAATACAAGTAGGAACTAGAATAGATTTTCCTTCACAGAGGCCAGGGAAACAGCTGGAGAATTCAGTAAAGCCACCTGAGAAAAGCAAAGACAAAATTATTTCTTTGAATATGATCAGTAACATCGAAGTAATACACCAAGAAGACATATTCTGATACAGCCCGATCCTAATTCTCAACAAAAACAATACTCAGATTGAGAAGGAAAAAGGAAGGGAGGATGGGCAGGGGGGCAGGAAAGAGACAGTGGGATGCAGGGAGATGCAAGTTATTACAGCCACACACGTGTCTTTTGTATAGCTGCTGTAACTGCAGTTTGCTTTATTACTGTCCCACATATCTACACCAAGCCTCAAAGCAACTCAACATTTTTCTCCTCCTCAGGACTTAAGGGAGTAGGGCACCTCCAATTTTCATAATTATTTGTAGAGCAAAAATAAATTTTCCACTCGACATCGGAACTCTTAGAATTAGCAATGACATTCCTCAAACCCCTCAAAGCTAAATCTGTAATAATTTACTTCAGTTGCTGTCACACAAGTGTGAGAGGAACAAACTACCACATCAAAGTTCTGTAGAGGGAAAAAGCCTTAATATACATTATCTCAGTGAGCATTTTTTGATCATAGAATCTTGCACTATCCTATTCTTGTGCTTTAAAAAAAAAAACCAACCAACAACAGCCATTAAAGTCCCATTGCAAACCAGCTGAAATAAAAACTTCTGAGAGTCAATCCATTATAAAGTGTGTGCATGCACACTATATAAATTACAGGCACACACTCCATATATAAAAAAACCCCAAAACTTAAGACAGTGGGATTCCCCTGGCAGTTAGTCAAGGTGCTTATCACTCCACTACTGACACCCAGATGGCCTCTTTTGCATAAATTTAGTGCTTGAGTTCCCATATGAGATGCAACTAGTCTAGCTTTCTTATTAATATTTGAAAATATTGAAAAATAAATTGTGTTTAAAAACACTTAATTCATGGCTGAATCAACAAAAACAGAAGACATTTCTACAAACACACACAAGTGTAACAATTCCATCTATCTGCGGTCGCAAGATAAATATAGAGACCATTTGATCTGTATGTTTACAAGAGACAAAAGGTATTAAGCTTACATTTTAACAAAGACAGAAGTTATATATTTCTACCAGATGCTTTCTAGCCATGATACTTAGATACTTTGTAACAGAGATGGGTAAGCACTAAAACAGAAGATTAAGAGACATTGTGGAATCTCTGTCTTCAGAAATTTTAATTGCAGGCCTGACATTTGTCTGAGATGGTTTAAATAAGGATTCTTTAATTCTGCCTGGAGCAAAGGTTGAACTAAACAACCGCTCATGATCACTTCTGCCCCCATTTTTCTACACTTTTATTTCCTTTCAGCCCTGTAGAAGTCACTCCTCTATTTTATTAGGCATGAAATATTAGCTATAAAAGGTCCCAACACCTTTCCCTCTGGAAACACAATGACTGAGGACATAAATAGACTCCAAAATATTACTCATCATACATGGTACTACAACTAAGCATGTTACACATAAATACGAAGAGAGTTTCATTGCTGGTATTCTAGCTTCCAGCAGTAGGACTGGGTCACAGGTTGGACTTTTTACTCTGCTGGCTCCTAGAGGAAGTAAGGAAAGATTAGAAACATTTCATAGCACAATAATTTGGGGAACCTGTCTGTATTCAACTTGGAAATTTCAGCTAGCTTTACCAAAATGTCTTCTTGTTAAATGCCTCAATATGTAGAGCCAGCAATGACCTGACAAGCTCCCCAACAGAAGCTGCAGAAGTCATTAACCTTCATGCATGATGTTAGGCTGAACTATGCCACGGATAGTGCTAGTTATTTTCAGGTAGTCTGAAGGAAATGGTGTTTAGAATTCAAAATTACCTAAAAGAGCCATAAAGAGGCTAGATGGCAGCACTTGCCATTAAAAAAAAAGTCAGAGATACTCATAAAAGATAAAAGCAAGGTTAGATAGAAAAATATGCTTTTGTAGCAGGTACATCTTTTTTTGACTGTGGGCCCGGACCAGGAAGCAGGCTGTAGGTAAGAGCTCCCATAATTTGAAGGAGAAATCATGTCCTGGGTTCTTGGGCATAAAGCAGGAGTTCTCCACAAGAAAGATCAAGAGTAGCAAGGAAAATGAAGTAAGGGAATGTGTACAGGTATTCTACAGATTTGTTTAGATCTGCAGATTTCCCATGTTGTCTGAAAACGAAGAGCAACTGGGCTTAGAACCTTTCCAAAGTCTGCATGTGAGCCAAAGAGACGTGTCCCTGGAGAGGTAAACCATAAGGTTTGACACTAAGAAAGTGAGCCCTTAGGCAACCGAGGTGCCTCTAAGTGGGAGAGTGCTAGTCCCGTTGCCTGAGGCAGCTAAATTCAAGGCCACATTTTTATGAAGACACAACAGTGTGTTGCCCAAGCAGAATACCAGAGAGGCCATGGAAAGAGTGCCCGACCCAAAGCAAGGATACACAAGTCTAGAATAACAGCACCAGCAAAACACAAGCAGTCTAAGTGTTATGAGGGAACTTTACCAGGGCTTTGACATATGGATTCAGTCTTTTCAAGGTTCCTATTAGTAGAGCTCTCTTCTCCCCGTTTCTTGGTTAACAACATTTTTATTCAGAGAAGAGAGACTAATTGTCCTCTGATTGCTCTGCTGAACAATAGAGTTTTCAAAATCATTTACGAACACTTGTTAAATGGTGCCAGACATTGCTTAATCTTTTCCCTCTGTCAGGGCAAGTGATCCTTGAATTTTTAGTTTCTACATGCCAAGAGAAGACTTTTAAGATAAAGACAATTTGTAGGGCAAAAGTCCTGGAGAGGGAAGGAATAAATAAATAAATAAATTGATAAATAGATAAATAAACAAAACAAAGAACCATTTTATTTCAGTTACTCATGATTGGAGAGATTTCATTTCTTGGGAAGCTGGATTGCTTTCTGGAGACTTGCTCCATACAGCAGACTGCTGAGAGTAGGAAAGTGACTTCAGTTTGACACATAACAAGTGAAGAAAAAAAACACAGGATTAAAAACACAAGTGTACATAGACCACATGTACAGAACTGAAACAACAAGCCCTTTCCAGCGCTTGTGGATCAGTATTTTGCACCTGCACGAACGTAGCAGAAGGGACTAATAACCTAAGAATCAGAAATTTGGGAGAGGGTACTGGGACAACGTCATAGAGTCTACTTCCTATCAGCATAAAGATTGCTCCTACTGTTTGTTTTACAGAGCCTAATCCAGGCAAGTTTTAAATAATTTGAGAACTGTTGCTTCCAACACTTTCTCTACGAGACTTATCTTAGACAGATAGAGAACAACATTATGGTGACCCTCCTCTTCCCCATGCTTACCCTATGCCATTTCACTGCTTCTGTGTCTTTCTAGCATTCTCATCAGTGCAGTATTTTGCACCACTGACACTCTGGTTACTGACTCCCCCTACACCCATTCTCAAGTAGAGTGAGCTTTCATTGCCTTTCAAATGTTATCCTGAATCTTGCATAATGCATCATCCTGATCCTATCATCAAGGACCACTGACTTCTTTTACTTTAGAGATCCTTCTTCATCTGCCCATTACCTTGTACTTCTGCTTCAAAAGTTGGATGCTGCTTAGCACAAGTAAACTTAAACTCCTTAGTTTCCTATTCTTCTCCATAATGGGGGAGGATCAACTGCTTTATATAGAGAAACGACTCAAAAAAAAAATTCTCCAAAACCCAGTCATCACCCAAAACGTCAAGCAGTTACCATATTGGTAATGCAACACACATTAGTACCAGGAATTCAGAACAATAGCACCTCTGTAATTATGCTTCTGAGCTGTCAGTTCAGATAAAAATTAAATTCCACCCCAAAGAGCAGGTGTTATCTATTTGTGTTAGTTTCTGACATCAGACATACTGACACTTTATAAAAAGAATACTGTATAAAGCAATATAAAAATACTATATATAAAGCAAAGAGTATCCCATCTTCTCCAACCCACTTCAAGTGCTACTAGCTGCATCTTAAGAAGGTTTCCGATCAGGCTGAAAAAACGGTGGGATGAACTGAATACAGGCATCTTTCTACACAGGAAGAGAGTTTTCTTTATATTACCTACTCTTGTGCCAGTATTTAAAAACAAGCTCTCAGCAACTAGAAGACTAGTTTAGCAGAAAGTCAGAATTCTTAGCATAAGGCTGATCTAACAAAAAGGGGAAAAAATACCTGGGAAGTCGTAAATTTTGGGTTAGCCTCAAACTTCCATAACTTGTGCATCACCTTTGCACCGAGGCAAATTTAATCTTTAAATTGCCTTCATAATGATTTCAATTGGAACTAAGCTACTGGCAACACCACGTTGTTTGTTTTAGTAAGAGAAAGGTGCTTTTCTTCCGGCACCGGCTTTCACCCAACACCCACTCTCCACTTCCTTTCCATCCCATGCAAATAGTAAATCAATCACAAGGGCATGCTGAAATTGTAGCAAGAGCATCTACAGGTCATTAATGGAATTAGTGGTTTATGAGGTTTCAGTGAAACTTTTGATGAACTTGACTGGGCCTAGGTCCTAATCTCCAAGGCAAATTCTGGTAAGCCTCAGCTCACCTTCTGGCCAGGGATTTATAGACCAAAAGGTTACCCCACCATGTGCAAAATATCTGGCAGGCTGTTCTTTGTAGCCCTAGCAATCAGCACAACTGCCAAACATATAATGGACTGGAAAGGGATGAACCAACCATGCCAAAAAAACCCTGAAATATTTGCTTTTGAAGAGCATGACTGAATTGCTCTTTCATGCTTTATTGTGAAATTGGAATCAAACTTTGTCCTTTGGACTTTAAACAAGGCAAAGCCACCTCTCATTTATTTATTTTGTTGTTGTTGTTATTACAGGGAGACAGGAGGAAAAAATTTCCTATGATGTGTAAAATGAAAAAGCCAGTTGTCATATTCATAATTGTTTTAAGCACATGCACGAAATTAAAGGTAGGCATTTGCATTTATTTTTGAATAAGGTTTTCTAGTGACCTTTGGTACAGTGCAAATGCAGATAAGTTGGTCCACTTGATCTCAATCAATTGAATGGAGAATGCTTTCTGTTCCTCACACTCATTACATTTTCTTTTTTACCACGTGAAAAAGTCATCACGTGGCCTATTCCAAAAAAGTATGCAGTGCCAATTACCGCATAAGATGTAATGCAGTACAAGTAGTTTACTCCTACAGCACACTGGGTATTCAGCGTTATTCCTCCATTATGCATGGAGAGCAGACAGACCAGTAGTCTTCACTCTTCTGCACCAAATAACTGACAAATATGGCTTTGCCTTGCTGATTTTCAGTCTAGAAAAAGGTCAGATCCTCTATGGGCAGATATCACCTGCCATAGATGTTGTGCTAAATTGATGTTGACATTAAGTAGGCTAGCCTGTATGGGCCCTGGCAGATGTTATACTTGGGGCACCATTAACATGTTTGATCACACTGTAAATTATAATATACCACATGTTCAGCCAATTTCTGGTGTGATAAAACAGAAAGCCAGCCGAAAACGGAAAAATCAGCCACAAACCATATAACAGATATGTAACATAATGTATATATGACAGAATGTAATGATACCTATCACATTTTGTCACAACATACACCTTCCCTCCCCCACCCCCAGCCCAGCTTTCCAAAATGGGGTGCATGTTTTAAGTAGGAAAGCTGTCTTTGATGGAAAAGAGAACACCTGGAGATGCTGTGCTGCTGCCAAGCAGATGCAAAAGATGGCAATCCCACATTAACCCTCTCAGTGATATCATTGGCTGAGCAATGTAGCTTGTGCCTGAAGCATTAAGTCTGGTGGTAGTAGTAGTAGTAGTAGTAGTAGTAGTAGTAGTAGTAGTAGTATCTCAAGGCTTGTGATGTGGAAACAACACTTTATTCACAGGAACTTCTGTAAAGAACTACTTACAGTAAAGAACTATGTCTTGCTACAGTCCTTGCAAGGGTCTGGGGCCTAACCTTGTATACAGAGTAAGCCCTCTTGGAAACAGCGTGTCCTGGAAGTGTGGCATCCCAGGAGACCATCTGAGTGAGGCAGCTGGTACCAGGAACTTCCTGGTACCACATTTCCTGGACATCATCTTCCCAGGAGGACTTACCCTGCCTCTTGGAATTGGCTATTGTTGCAATTTAGGTACTTGCTCCTGACCCTCATGTATTTCCTTGTTTTGCCTATCAGATCTCTGGTTTGACCCTGGCTTCGCCTCCTGACTCCAGTTCTGACTTCTGGCATCTCCAGACCCCCAGCTTCCCAAGAACCTGGCTCTGGATTTTGTCCATTTGTCAGGTGACCACCCCAACTGCATATGCCCTGGTCCCCAGTAGACATGATTCTAGGAAAAAAAAACTTTTTTCTACATTCTGTCTTCCAAAACTAAGATGCATGTTTTCTTTTGGGGCTTGTTACAGAAAAGGAAAAAAAAAGGTACGTGGTACAGTGTGGAATATCTTTGAGACTGGTTTGCACTGCATCTTAATTGAACATGAATGCGTCCCAGACCCAGGGCAATCCTAGGCTCCCATCCTAACACTCAGATGAGCATTGAGATGGGGCATGGGGCAGCTCCAAGATACAGTTGCCCCTGATCTGTGGGACTGGTCAGATCCCGGTTTGGCCAAATTTCATCTTGGCAGTTGCGCAGTTTAGATCTGAGGAAGTTTAAGCTCCATCCCAAACACTGTGTGTCCTGCTCTGCACATCTGGCATGGTAGGACACATGACTTTTCAGTTGGGACATACAAATTCCTTAGATACTAATTGCACCATTATTTTAATATCTGCCAGGGTGCTAAGTGTCTGAAAAAAAGGATTCAGTTTTTTGTTTTTCTCTCAAAAGTTAAGAGAAAACTACATCTGCAAGATATGCTGTATCAAGATTATGATGATCTATCTATCACTGCCCAAATACATGTGGTTTTTTAGGATAAACTGAAACCTTATAAATCATTTCAGTTATGTAAGCATCTGATATCCCTTCATCATGGACACTTGTTGGAGCACATTCAGTATATACTGATGTACCACACAGCTTTCTAGTACTAACTTGTTTAGCTCATTATTTGTGGCTAAGACTCTCAGGAGTTTCTATGAAACCATGTTATGGCGCCAAAAGCCGTCAGCGGTTTAACAGCCCAAGTGCTTGTGTGTGGTAGAAAAATGAATGCCCCCCAGATCTTTACAGTAAAGTCAGTACTCCTCACTTAAATACCTCCACATCCATTTACAGGGACTTGCCAAGATCCGGTAGCCTGTCTAATTACCCTGTTGCTATGGTTCTGGAAAGGGCGGCTGCACAACCTGCCTTTGATCAAAGCACTACAGAGTTTCCTCATACATTTTACATGTGTTTATGATTGTCAGCATCCTAAAGGTATGGTTATTAAAGGAATCTCGATACCAGAGGAGTTTCGACTCCCTTTGTAGCCAGCTCAGAAAACAGAACACAGCCAAAACCAGAATGATGAAAAGTTTTCACAATCCTCTTAATTTTTAGCTATTTCCCTGTATAAATTCATTATCTCAGCTAGAAATGACCCCCAACTATACAACTTTGGTTTAACTATGAGAGGCAAACTATGAAGGACACAAAACTAACTACTTTCACAATTCTAGAACCAGTTCCTCCATGTCAGAACTAGGTGTATTGATCATACTAAAAAGATTACTGTCTGTTGACACATATGCCATGTCAGTTTTGCTGATTTGGACTGGCATGGTGAGGTTGCTAAGGTGCACGGTTGACAGTCCAGAAGTCGCAAGCTCAGGCCATAGCAGAAGTGCTTACAGTTCAGCCTTGTCAGATTCCAATGAATCTGCAAATTCTGCTAATTTCCTTTTTCCTTGTATGAAAAAGGTAAGGAAAGGAAGTTTTGCTATCAGAAGATCTCTCTTCTCCAGGGACCTCCCATTGGAATAGATTCTACTAACCTCTCAATTTGGATCTCCAATATGGTCTTGCAAAATATAGATAACATAATTTCAGTACTTACTAGTCATCTCCAATATCCAGTTAAATCATTCAAGATTAAATACTACCTCAAAGACATTTAAAGTTGAACATGGGCCAGCAGTGTGGGGATGCAGTTAGAAAAGGCCAACCACACCTTGTCATACATCCACAGATACATCTCAAGCAGGTCCAGGGAGGTGATCCTCCCCCTCTATGTGACACTGGTCAGGCTGCAGCTGGAGTACTGCGTCCAGTTCTGGGCGCTGCACTTCAAGAAGGATGTGGACAACATGGAGAGGGCCCAGAGGAGGGCCACTCGCATGATCAGGGGGCAGCAGGGCTGGCCCTACGAGGAGAGGCTACGGGACCTGAACCTGTTCAGCCTCCACAAGAGAAGGCAGAGGGGAGATCTAGCGGTCTGTTACAAACTAGTCAGAGGGGACCAGCAGGCATTGGGGGAGTCCCTGTTCCCCCGAGCACTACCAGGAGTGACCAGGAATCATGGTCAGGGTGGCTAGGATCTGGAACCAACTTCCAAGAGAAGTGGTGCTGGCTCCTACCCTGGGGGTCTTTAAGAGGAAGCTAGACCCCAGTAATCTTTCCTGCCATGGCAGGGGGTCGGACTTGATGATCTGCTCAGGTCCTTCCGACCCTACAAACTATGAAATTGTAAGTTAGGTAAATAGAAACCTTGTCTATTCAGACCCGTGTTACATGGATTTGTTTAAAGACTCCTTGCAGATTCTGCAAGGAGTTCAAGCAAGCTCTTTATTAAAATAAATCTAAAGAGACTGCCAAAGAAAGATAACCAGAAAGATTCTAGCAAAACGTGAACTTTAGCTGGTTCTAAAAGAACATACTTGATTTATATAACCCCATTGCTTTGAGGAACTTTAACATATTTAACAAATTGGCAACCCTGTGAATCTGGTATTGGTACCACCATATTGCATACAGGGAAAATGAAATACCATAGAGGTTAAGTGGTCACATAAATGTGCAGCAAACCATTACTCAGGTTTTGGGACCAGCTCATTCCACCCTGCTCAAATCCAAAAATTGTTGGATTTTGAAAAATTGGAGAAATTGTTGCCCTATGTATTTCTGTGAGTCACCTTATGTTCAGTGTTACAATTAAAGACAAAAAATATCTGAGAAGGATCCTTTAGCATGAAAAGCTTCTCAGATTCAAGCAGGGTGAAATAGGATTGCACATAAATGCTTAAGTGCCCTTAGACACATATCAAGTAGATGAGAATCTGGCCCTTTGTCTTTAACTACTTCAAATACTCCCTTTTCTAGCACATGAAAACAGAAAGGATATTCCTTCAAGTTTTAAGGCCCTTCCCAGTTTGGCCTCTGTCTCTGCATGTAGCACTGAGCTTTTGATCCATCCTTCTATTCCAGAGCCCAATTTCCAATTTGCTTTTGGTGGGGGAAGAGTCTGGCAAAATACCACACAACTATAGGATCCTTTTCCAACTCCCTGCTTTAAAAAAAATTAAATAAACAAACAAAATAATAAACAACAATAATAAAAATAAAAAAAATTAAATAGTTTGCCTTGGTCCACACAAAACATGAGATGTAGCTACCAACTACTGTACTCTCCAGAGTGGCAGTCTTCCTATCTGTTGTATTTTCAGCATATATTCCAAACCTATTTCAGTCTTTATATTGCATGCATACCAAATGAAAGGGGACCACCATCCTTCACTTAGGCCACCAGATATTGCCATAATGCAAATTAACCACCCAATGCCAGTTCATCCTAGCAGTCCCTAGGATGTATTGACATTGGGCAAAGTAACTCTTACAACATTAAGATTACCAGCATGATAAATTCCTCTCCAGTGCTTTTGGGACTCAAAAAACTAGTGACCAGAATCTGGAAAAGACTTCCCAGGGAGGTGATACAGTCCCCAACCTTGGAAGTCTTCAAGAGGAGACAGGACAGACACCTTGCTGGGATTATCTGATCTCAGCAGTATTCCTGCCCAGAGCAGGGTGGGGTGGACTCCATCTTCCAAGGTCCCTTCCAGCCCTTAGGTTCTATGCTTCTATGTTTCTCCCCTTTGTGGTGGAAAGGTGTATGCCCTTTTACATAGGTTAAACACATATAGACAAAGTACAGAAGACAGTAAGTGCTTGTTTACACTTAGGAGATGAGGTAGAGTAAGGGAGGGTATGAATTTAAAGTGCCACAGCACTTGCAGTCTGTGTGTTACCACTAACTGGGGAACAATAGTGCCTCATTCCACTTCAGCTTCTACTTCCTGGTATAAGGGTCCATACGTGAGCTGAACTCTAAGAAGAGCACCATGCAGAAACATTCCTTAAGAAAGTACCTTTGGGAAAAGTTAACCTAAACCTTCCAAAGCAAACAAATACAATCCTCACTTTAACTGTCAGGAAGTACAATTTGGCACAAGAAAAAAAATTATTAAGAAAACAGACCGTTCCCTCACAGCACTTCATTCGCTTCTTGAGCTTCTGTCAAATAAGAACAACACAGCAAAGCAGAAAGGCAGCCCAAAGCAGATCTCTCCCAACAAGAGTCTGGTGGCAAAACCCAGGAGAAGGGAAACAGAGAAGAAATTTATCCAGGGAAAGAAAAGAGAGACAGACAGACAGACAAGAAACTCCCCAGCTGCAAGAGGTTAAACACCTTGGTGAGTTCAAATTGTTCTCCTCCTCAAAATTAAGACGACCAAAGTAATTGTAAACGTCAATCTTTAAAAATAAAAATTTTCCCTTGTAACATACTTAGCAAAACATCCTAGTAGATGGGCAGACATACACAACAAGAAAAAACAAGAGCCAAATACATGGTATGTGGTATAGGTTAATATTCATGGAAGAATCTCTTCCACAGCTACTGGATTTAAGTATAAGAGAAATTCAGCACGTGTCTGTGGTCGGCAGGGCAGATGTCCTGCTAGTGGAGCCCAAAGATATTGGTAATACACTAAGCAAAACATTACAGATCTTTTCAAATTCTTTTCAGTGTTCAACCATTTGACTTTTTCTGCAGATTTATATTAATATTTAAAAGATAAATCAGAGAAGGGAAGGAGAAGTTTTGCCTTTTGCATTTTTTTTCAAAATGGACAGGAAGTAACTACATCATGTAGAAAGGTAGGGGAAGAAATCCTACAAGGCTCATTTTTCTGCAAGTTAGTTATTGCTGCCAAATCCTTAGCTAAGGAATAAATACAACCATTCCTAAACCCAGGATTATATACATTTAATTTATGTTAGGTCAGGAGACCGGGGGAGTGGGAGAGAATGTAGTCTGTATCCCAGGCAGCAGGCCAGACCCCAACAAGCTAGCACCCATTAGAGAGGCAGCAGAGAGAGACAGACTGCAACGTTTGTTTGACTGATAAAACATGGTTTCCCATTTCCCAGAACTGTGTTTCTCTGCTAGGGTCACACTTACTCCAATATCCCCACTTAAAAGAAGTCATTCCAAAATGATCATTTGTCTAATTCATTCATTAAAATTTAAGTAGTGCACAGAGTTTGGCTAGTAGGTTAGTTTGGTTATGTATTTTTACGGAAACTGTATTTCAGTTTGGTTTTCAGCCCTGGATAATCTTGGCCACAACTGTCATGAAACAATATAAAACACTAGCCCCAGGGCAATGGCCAGAAGAACAAAGGTGATTTAAATCATACATCTATCTATACCTATCTGTTCTCCAAAGGAGAG
Source organism: Crocodylus porosus (assembly GCF_001723895.1). Taxonomy (NCBI): domain Eukaryota; kingdom Metazoa; phylum Chordata; order Crocodylia; family Crocodylidae; genus Crocodylus; species Crocodylus porosus. The sequence continues at coordinate 15,609,304 of NW_017728931.1, read as the reverse complement.
CTTAACTGAGATGGGGAGGGAGGGGATTCTGTACAGATATCTTGTGCATCATCTCTCAAAGCCCCCGCAAAAATTAAATAAAACTGTTAACATAAAAGGCACTAAGTACATAGAATCTTCAGTTCAGAGACTTTTACTTAGGTTCAAACAGGATTAGATACTGGCTAGTTTTGTGGCTTAAGCGGCACCTTTAAGACACAGTTCCAATTCAAAAACTTTTACCTCTGTATTGTCTAAAGCTATCGAGATTTCCTTCCCCCACTAGAAAGAAAAAGAAAAATATTGTAAAAACTCTCCTGCCTGAGCTTTTATAAGTCTATGTTTCCCCTTTGTTTAAATGAGCTGCAGATCTACACAGATCGTTACAATTCATGCATTCCAGTTCAGCTAAACAGGGATGCTTGCCATTTTCCATTACATAAGTTCACGCAGCAGAGCTCAGTTAGGAACACTGCCATTTCAGCAAACATTTTTTCCCCTGCACTTTCCAGTTCCACCCCTTTACACCAAGTTTGCTGAGCATTCTTAAAGCAAGTTAAAAAAAAAAAATCTGTTAGGTTATATTTTTATAACATCAGTGCTTAGAAAGCCCCCAAGCAGAATCATAGCCCCTGCTGTGCTGTGTGTTCTACAGACTTTGTAAGAGGAGAATTTCCTTGCCCGAAAGAGTTTACAATCTTAATTTGAAACAAGATTAACAGGTAGGTTAAGCAAACAAAGGCAACGAAAGGGAAGGCAGGAACTGGCAAATATCTCTGACAGAAAGAGAGAGAAAGAGAAAAATAGAATATGAATGTTGGACATAACTGCCTTGTTGGCCTTTAAATAAGTCTCTCTTAAACCACAATTTAGTCAATTAAAGCAACCATTTGGACATGTCCAAATTAAATCCAGGCTAACTGGCTATGCTTGGATTTTAGAAGTTACGTGGCCACCTCGGCACTTGTCAAAGTTTGCTCTCTCAAAAGGACAGAGGGGATTAGTAAGAAAGATAAAAAGCTTGCCCCTACTTTGCATGAATCTTATGGTTAAGAGTATCATTATATTAAAATAAGATAGTGAACAGTCAATATATATGCTTTTATATTCCCATTTCAGAGACTTATTTGTACTTCTAACAACAGGTACAGTATCAAGGGTGTTGGTTGTAGCCATGTTGGTCTCCGCACATAGGCAGACAAGGTTCTCTGGGCAAATGTGGTATCTTTTATCAGACCAAGTAAATAGTCGGAAAAATAGTTCTTTGCAAGGTTTTGGATGCAAACATCCTTCTTCAGGCATAGGGAGAGTCTGCTGGTGTTTTGTGTTCTCCTGGATGGAACAGAAGCCAATATGCAAAATGGTACAATATCAAAAATTATGCACCATGATGATGAAACTCTCTTTCCTTAGTCTCTGTACACAGCTATCTTAGAAAAACCCTACTAGAGACTTATTCCTTGTAAACATCTATCAAAACTCAAGATGGATTACAATAACTGATACATCATATATAGACTACCTCTTCTAGAATCTTACCCTAAGGGTGGTACACTCCATTTTCATGAGGACATTAAGGTTGATCATTAATTCTGCTTTCAAGTCAAACTTTTGGGGGGCTGATTCTCAAAGCAAGTAAATATTGGAACTGACAATGAAGACAAAAAGGAGCAAACATTAAGACCAGCAAGTAGGCATCTAGCTCATGGTGCCTCTTAAATGGGCAGACACCTGCCAAATGTGCCCTTTCAAAAACTCTTCTTGCACCCCCTCCGAGTTTGGTCTTCTGACTTCATGAGTGGTCCCATTCACTTCATTGTCAGGCTGCATTTATCTGAAGGCTTTTCTCAATATTTCCCTGTTCTTGCAATATTGTTGGTGCAGCAATACCAAGAAGGACAACAATGGGAGCTCTGACATCCATTTCTGCTCTGAACAAGAGTAAGTGCCATTGACAAAAAAAAATTGCCATCGGTGGGCAGAGTGGCCTTGGTGACAAATTTGGTGATGAAAAAGAAGCTACTGGCTTTTAGCTCCTCTTCAGCTTTTCCTGTACAGATAAAATTAAATCTGAAAGTTCCCCCCGTTTTTCTACTGAGGTTGGGACCAGGTAAGAAATAAGAGAATAGTTATCACATGCAAGCTACAGTACAGAACACACACCTCACAAGCCATTTTACTTCAATAATTCTCAGACCTTGAGAAGGGAACTTACTGATGCTAACACAATCCAATTGTGTTAATAACCGAATTATAGGTGGTTGAGGGAGCAAAGTATCTAGCTAAGGCTTGCCCAACACTCCCTTTTAAAAAAAAAAAAACACTTTTAGTTATATGAATCTTTGCCAAAATTCAACCATCCCAAGATTAAATTTTCCTATTTGGGCTATCAGGTCTCCAATTGACTTTTTGAAAAGTTTGAAGAATAAACACTTTGGCTATTTCTGAAAACTGGAACATGAAAATAATATATTCTTTCATCCATGTTAAAAATTCTGAAACCTATTTTAGGATTAAGCTTGCAATCAAAAAATGGTAAAGAATTTCCAGGAAAAAAATATTTGTACAATCCTTAAATTTGTCTTCCTTGTGCATATGCTGTTTTTTCAATGGGACCTTGCTTCATTCAGTGTGTAGCCCCACACATCATTTGTGGCACACAAGCAGAGCACTTCACTGAATATCAGATTACTATATTTATTTGCATGCTTCTCCTTGATAATCTTATCCAACCAATTTATCTTCATTAGATGTTTAAGTATATAATTTCCTACTAATTCAAATTATGCCTTTTGTAAAAGGGGATACATGGAGGCATCCACATTTTATACCTCAAGAGCCAAGGCACAAAAATGAGGAGACACTCTGGAGAGCTTGAGCCTTAATTTGAGCGTACAATTTAATTCACTAAGGCCTTGATTTTTTTAAACTTCTTCACATTGTAGGGGAGAGCTGTGCTTTCGACATAATGCAGACTACAGTCTTAAATGTTCTTCCAAAACAAGGGTTTAGATATATTACATTCATTTTTGATATATGCAAATTTTCTATATTGGTCATTTTCTTTACAGGATGACTACAGAAGTGGGTCTTACAGACATAAGGTCCAAGTGACAAGTCAGCGATTGACTGAAAGAGTACAAGTGGCCCTTGTAATTTACTAGCTAAATGGGTCCCAATCTTTCTACTTTTTTTTTTCCATAAGCAAAAGTGTTCCACCCAGTGAAATAAATGGCACTACTTCTGTGTTCCAGAGTTGAAAACTTAAATCCTTTTTATATATGCATTAGGATTCCATATGTATCTGAGAACAAAGAACTCTCGCTTTAGATTCTGTGATGCATACAGTGCAATACTTCCATAATCACACTAAGTTTCCAAGGCATGGGAGGTTTGGAAAATAAGGGAAAAATATATATGTATCTGTTTAACCCAACTCTTCCTCTCTATCCTGAAATACCTGCAAGGACTCCGATGCAGCACTCAAAATAAAACCAAAAACCTGTGTCGCTTTTACTAGAGGCACAATCTGAATTAGCACAAGGACATATGTACTTAACACTGCAGGAACAAGTCAACCAAGCGGGGACCTTGGAAAGCTCCCAAATGAAACACAGTATGTAGCTTTGGGCCCAACAGAGCTGAAAATTTAATCACAACTCTTTTTGTTTACTGTTTTGTTTAATACTTTAGTGTTACTGAAGATGACAGCAGTGCTCTTCAGCTAACTGTTCCTGCAGAGCAGAAGTCAACACCTGTACAATAGCCAAGGAAAAGTGCTCTGTGATACCTTCTCAACATGGAGGGACAGGATGATCAGCCTGCATTCCTTTATTTATTATTTTCTTTTTCTATTTAACTTAGTGGGAGCTGTGCCACTGAGAATGGGAATAGATTTAAACCCTAAAAGACTAATTTCAATATCACGGGCAGAGTAGTAAATTCAGAGAGACAAAAGAGATATTTAAAGGCCAGAGAACATGTCCCCACCAGATTATAAGTAGCTTTATAAAGTCAAATTAAGAGCTCACACTAATTGATAGGGGCCCTTTAAAAGGAGTTTTACATATGTAACCTTAGTGGAAAAAACAAAACAAACAAAACACAAGCTTCAAAGTTGTGTACCTTTACAGCAGGGGTGGGTAAAATATGGCCTGCGGGCCAGATCTGGCCCACCAACTGATTGGATCCAGCCTATGGGCGGGCACACCCACCAATTGATTGCATCTGGCTTGTGGCTGCCCCTACAGCACTCTGCATGGGGCTGAGCCCTGCCCACTCCTGCCCAGGGCAGCCCAAGTCACCATGCTTCCACCCACCCTATGCCCAGATAGCAGGTGCCCAGATAGTACCAATTCAGCCAGCATGCACAGCTTCCTAGTAAGGCTGCCACCACAGCCGCCCAGGGACTGCTTGCTTCCCCGTCTCCAGTGGCTCCTCCTCCTATGCTGCTCTGAGCAGCAGGTAATGTGGGAAAGCTGGGAAGGAATGCATGCCAGGCAGCAAGTGCCCAGCCAAGCAAGGTGGGGGAGGGGGGAAAAGGAGCTGCAGCTGGGAGGCTCCTGCCCTAGCACACAGGGCTCCGGCTCCAGCTTCCGGACATCTTCCACCCACTCTGCTCCCCTCCCCCCCCCCATATATACTCACACTGACATACCCTGCCATATGCCCTCCACACAACTCCCCCCACAAAAAAGTAAGACTTTATTTTGTACTTATACAATCGCCTCCATATATGCTACTCAAAAAACAAAAATCAGGAGAAAAAAAAATATTTTTAAATAAAATTTAAATATGTAATAGAGGCTTGATTTTTAGTATACGATTTGTTTTTTAGCTTTAATTTGTTAAAATGGTATCTTCTGAAAGATTGTGTGTTCAGCACTTGACAGCTCACAAAAAGCTAGTTAAATGGCCCTCCAGCCAAAATAACTGCCCACCCCTGCTTAACAGACAGTTTAAAACAGAGAAAAGGAGCAATGCAGCAAGGGTAGATCAGACCCAGGACTTCCAGAATAGTGATAATTACTCTTTATAATATCATCTCAGCAGGGGGTTGGGGGGGGGGGGGTGAAGCTTTTCTTTCCCCAAACATGTTTATTTAAGGTCACTGTTATTTAAACCATCTACAGTGGCTTAGAGAAAAATCGAAGTCCAAAGTTTTTTTCTTTCTGCACAGTGCATTGACCCCTGAGCTCATTCATTACAGCCCATAAACATTTTACAAGGAGGTTATCAGCTTGCTAAGATAACAAATTTTATCCAAGCTTTGATAGTGCAGGGCATCAGGAAAGCTACAGAAAGGATTTTTTACTTCTAAAAGTAAAGTAAAATGTTGCACTAAGTTGCCAGGCAAAAAAAAAAAGAAAAGAAAAGAGAGGCACATTTTTCATCCCTAGAGGCTCATACTTAAAACTACTCCATATTCCAGAGCAGGAAAAGCAACATTCCCAAGATTATGTTTTCCCACATGATATCTATAGCTTTGTCTGTCACTTGTGTAAAACACATACCTTTTTTAAAGGAACTAAGAAGAAAATCTGCATAGACTGTGCAACATATTTCTAATGTCAGAATTAAAAAACAGAGAAAAATTGAATATGGGAGTAGAAACACTGCAGCACAGCATGAATAAAAAGTAAGTGTATATTTAAATGGATAAACAGCTCATCTTACCTGTGCAATCTTTCCTGAAATAGCAGATTAGGATAACTGCTCCACATTGTAAGCTTCCCATTTCTTAAATCTATTGTATTTCTATAGATGGCATTTGTTTTTGCCACCACAAAGATTACCCCTACCTACCTAGCTAAGGCTATAAAGTTGTCCCATCTATGTTCCCCCCCACTATGCTGATGGGAAGAAGCCTAGGTTTATCCTGCCCAGCTGGCATGTGTTAGTACTTAGCAGCACATTTTAGTTTGAAGAAATAATTAAAACACATGCTAGAGCCAAACCCTTCTTCCTAACATAAACATGGCCAACAAGTGATTTTTGCCCTGCTCACATAAGGTGCTTTTTACACACAGTCTGGGGGCGAGGAGGGGTGCTCTAAAGTGCTTGGAGCGTCTCATGTATTCAGTGTACTGTGCTTCAAAATGGTGGTGGTGGAGGGTACTTTTAACACCCCCACCTCCATTTTGAAGAGTGGGGATGCTGAATACAAGAGATGCCAAGGCTGCTGGAGCATGCCAATTAAAGGAAGCCCATTCCAGATTCTGGCAAGCCTTACTATGAAGAAGTTCTTCCTGATGTCTAACTTAAATCTGTACTCCACCAGTCTGTGGCCATTGTTCCTAGTTATTCTGAGGGGTGCCATGGTAAACAGAGCATCTCCTATTCCTTGCTGCTCCCCCCTTCCCTCCCATTGAGTTTGTAGGCAGCAACAACATCACTTCTCAGGCTTCTCTTGCAGAGGCTGAAGAGATCCAGGGCACTCAATCTCTCCTCATAGGGCTTTGCCTGCAGGCCCCTAATCATATGTGTGGACCTCCTCTGAACCCTCTTGAGGTTGTCCATATCCTCTTGAAGTGCGGCGCCCAAAACTAGATGCAGTACTCCAACTGCGACCTGACCAGTGTCACGGAGGGGAAGTATCACCTCCCAGGACCTGTTAGTCATGCACCTGCTAATGCATGATAACGTGCAGTTAGCTTTACTGATTGCTTAGTCACATTCATGACTCATGTTCATTTTGGTGTCAGCAATGACTCCGAGATCCCGTTCCACTGTTGTGCTGCTGAGAAGGTCCTCCCCCAACCTGTAAATGTGCTGTCGATTCTCTCCCCTTAAGTGCAGCACCTTGCAATTGTCCTTGTTGTACTGCATCCTATTCTGTTCCACTCACTTTTCCAACTTGTCCAAATCCACCTGGATTCGTTCCCTACCCTCTAGTGTGTTAACTTTACCCCGTAATTTGGTATCACCTGCGAATTTGGACAGAGTGGTAACCTCTGACGGGAGTTCCCTCACCTGCCTCTCCAGGGCTTCAGCCCAATCCCTAGGTTGTTATTGAAAGCCCTCAGGCAGCCAGTTGAAAAAAAGTTAGACATTTGCAATATTTGATCAGTAAAAGGGGATTTCATGAGGCCACGTGAAGTATTTCTGTATGGGTCCATTTTCAAAAACAACAACAAAAAAATACAGTTTTGATTTTAATAAATTATTGGCCCTATATTTCAACACTCTCCAGGGAACTCAGACTGTCTTCAGGCTGTCCCTGCTTCTTGTGTGTTCCATATACAAGAACTACTAAACTTTAGTTTATGGTCCTACAGCCCAGAAGCATTATTGTTAACAAAACAGCCAAGGCAGGAGGAGGGAGGGGGCACATTTGGAGGAGTGTAAGAATTGTTAGCAGTGTCCACATAGTGGGGGGGAGGGGGGGCAAACTGGGGGATGCCCCTGGGCCCTGCACTTGGGGGGCCCCACGGAGCCAAGCAGAGCAGTGGCAGCGTGGAGCCAGGTGGAGTGGTGGCTCCACGTCCAGCTGCTCACTACCCCCACCCATTGGCAGCAGCTTCTCCAGGGCAGAGGCTGGGGCCCCTCGTGGGCTGATTTGCCCCAGGCTCCGCACCCTGCTCAGGTTGCCTCTGCACATACCATGCTTAAAAATTCTCTTCTGTATATATTGGTACAGCTTCCACCAAAGCTAAAAAGCACTTGTTTGAGAGCAGGATTTTGCCTTTACACTTTTAATTTTGCCTCAAGAACTGAAGAAACTTTTCACTGCATCCAGAGCAACAGGACAATCCATCTCCAATTCCCATACTTCAGCTGATCCCCACACACCAACTTTCAAATGGACATGGGGGAAAAAATTCTCTCTGTTTTTTTTGGCAACCAAATTAGATTCCCTACTGCCACTGGATGAAGTAACTGAAAAACCTCGCACGCAATTTATTTAGAACACCTTCCCCTTTCCTGCCCCACCACATACTTCATTCCATTGCTTCTCCTACATCACTTTAACCCTCTCTCTCTTCTGTATATCTATCCCCTCCAATACTTGTGTCAGTTGACAAAAGCACCGTTTTGGCTTTCTTTGTTCTCTTCCTGTGTTTTGAAGAGGGGAGATTTCTGTGGTCCTTTCTTCCTGCCCACAATCTTCCAAACCTTCACCTACAAACTCTTCTCTTTCAGTTGAGGAGATGAGGATAACAAGAATGGAATATACAGGACCCACCTCATTACAAAGCTTGAAAAAGCAGGTAACTGCATTCTTTATGCTGCTTCAGGTTCAAGGATGTTAAGCTGTTGGAGGTGGTTAAGGGGAAGGGGGTGAGGGGTAGAGGGAAAAAGGAGGGATGATCTAGGGCTGAGTTTTCATTTACACAGCTATACCGGTCGGAAGAGCCTCAAGTCAGGTCCTTTAGCTTTTCAGTGATGCTCAGATACGTTGTACACATGTACTCACAGAGCACTCAATAGTAAAAAAAGTGAATACAGAACTCAAGTGTTACACTGAAGTTGCTGCAGAAGTGAGTGTGCACACGTATGTATTTTATATCAGTTGCACACTCTTTTCTTCCCCATTCTCACATGATATTTTTGCATCATACCTGAAAGCAGGTTTACAGAACTGAAAGTCTTCTCCAGTTTCCCCAGCAACACAGTAAGAAAGCAGTCAGATGAAAGTGAGGCGACATCCTTTGAACTTTGGTCATACACCACCACCTCTTGTTTGCCATCAACTTCAATCTGAAACACAAATAAGTGGAGATCAGATGACAGAAAAGATGGGGGTGGGAGGGAAAGGGACCACCAGTGCCGGATTTAGGCACAAGCTAAGTAAGCTATAGCTTAAGGCCTCACATTATGAGGGGCTTCTAAAAACAAAACAGCAAAACCTCATAAATCCAGCATGCTCGGGACCTAACACGTGCCAGAAATTTGAAAATGCCAAATTTTTTTAAACTGGCACTACAGCCGGTCACAGAGCTGGGGAGGGATGGGGAGGTAGTGGCAGCCAGTCCCAGAAAGCCACCCGCATGCCGAGCAGTGGCGGGGGGTTCTTAATGGAGGCGGCGGCAGGCACGTGCAAGCTTCCCCCGCCACTTCCGGGCTGGTGGAGTGGGGCGGGGAAGGGGAGCAGCAGCAGGTCCTGAAGCAGCAGGGGAAGTGTCAGATTTGGTAATGCTATGGGACCGTTTAAACTTGACATAGTTTAGGGCCCAAGCATGTCATAATCCAGCCCTGGGGACCCCACTATGAAAATAAATATAAAAATCACATTTAGAAGTTCTATGCTTACTTTACAGTAGCCCAAATCTCTGGATTCTACGTACAGTTTATACAGAAACCACCTGGTATTTTTTACACTTATTAAAATGCCTGACCAAACCTTCCTTTCATGCATATGTAAATCAAATACCTGCCCAGGGTTGAAGCCTGCTGTATGATAATCACTGATTCATATTTTTAGGTCACTTAAGGAAAAAAAGAAAGTCTATAGTGCCTGAAAAATTCAGATTTTACTTTTGAATGCAAAAAACAAATTTTAGTTTCTTCCCCCCGTCCTTGTGCCCCAAACAGTAGAAGAGACTGCAAACTGCCAAAGGCCTTATAAAAAAAATAAAGATAAAAATAGCCATCTACAAAAAAAAAAAACCCTCTTCATATTGAACATTTTTTGAAAACTTTTCCCAAACTAAACCCCATATAAAACTTCAAACCAACAGACAACAAAAGAATTCTTATGTCTAGATTTTCACTGCCACCCAAAATAGTAGAAACAAGCACCGACACACCTTATAAACAATATCCATACAGAGCTCCATTTTAAAACTAGACTTAGTTATATTCCCCAAGTATCATAACTCTAAAATTTTCATTATTAACAATGATTTTTTTTTCTTATCTAAAGCACACTAACCAGAAGGTGTGGGGATTTTTTTTTTTTGTAGATAAGCGATTTTCTTCCGTATTGGAACATGAAACCTTTATAAAAAGAACAACCCTTGACTAAGCAATCCCTCCTACTCTGGGACACCTTACTAAAAAGGCTTGACATTACAGAATGCAGTCGTCCTCCATCTTTTGCTAAAACCACTCATGTTAAGCAACTGGATGTCTGTGTTCATCTCTCTTACATTAGTATTTGCTGCAATTTTGCAAGTTAAACTTTGAACATCTTTGTATCTGAATTAGATAGGCATAAAAGATCATCTAATGCAAAACTGACTACAGCCTTTAAAAGGAAAAGAAAATACATGACTTTTTTACTGGAATAATCCTAAACTGTTAAAACATACTATGCATCATTAATAGATAAATGGGAAAATAGTAAATCAATTATTTGAAGAAGTTCCCCTCCAATATTTACTGTGGCCACTTGGAAGTAAACAAAGTCCTCAAAAACTGAATATATTCATTATTACTCACTGTGCCACACAGTGGTTTAAAAAAAATTGATTGAAACCTCTTATTTCCCCCCAGCCTTAAGTAAAGCAAAAGCAAGAAGAACCCTTACCTTGTGTTTTGCCGAGTGTTGAATTAGCTCTGTAATCAGCACTTTGTCCTGCTGCAGCCTCCGCTTCATAAGCTTGGAGCAGTTGATATTGATGGCATCCAAGATGTGGGATGTGTTGTATTCCACAAAGGGTCGGCTATCAATCAGAAGCAATTGTTCTGTGCCACTTTCTAGCAAAGCCACCAACCTCTCGGCAAGAATAAGTTGAGTCCTGATCATCTCATCGGCCATGACAACAATAAGGCCTCTTACCACCTCCCTCTAATTTGCAGCGATGATGTAATGGCTGTGTACTCAAAGGCTTAGCCACTCCATTGTACTGGAAGTGTATGAGGTCATGCTGGTAGTGACTGGCAAAAGAAAAGTTAAACCCATATTCAGAAAGAGCCCTCCAAATGAATGTCTCCTTCTGCTTGCAGTTGATGTGCCGTTACAAAGGACTCATTTCACAAAGCAGCCTCTCACTTCTGATTCATCAGGAGATGACTATGGAGTAGCCATTTCACAATTCAAACAAAAGATGCTTTCGGGCTGCCACTGCATTACATCATTCTTTACCTTTGCTCCAGACCACCAGATTTGTACTGGACTAAGTGCCTACAGGAAAGTGGGGGGGGGGGAGGGAGGAAAAACAACAACGGTGGGGACTGTAAGGGTGAGTAGTACACAGCATTTAAGAACATGATCAGTTCACTCTTATGCTCCGTGGGACTATTACATCTTTAAATTAATATACATCTGAAACATCACCTTCCAAACAGCTTTGGGGTATTATTATGGAAGTGCTGTCTCTGTCTATTCCAACAATCTTGCCTGTACTATTATCATCTTTTATTCAGGCAAATGTAACCAGTCTTAATTGCAAACTTTTGTTGCCACTGACATAATCTCTTCACGAGACCTTGTAACAGAATATAATGAAGAGATATTGCCTTAAGTCACAGTGTTCGTTTTCAGTGGAAAACTTAATTGGATGTGCTGTAGCATGTTACTACATTTAAATAAAAGGAGTATGATTTTGTTAGAGAAACGTGAAACTTTTTGTAAACTTAGACACTTCAAATTCTAAAACTGGTACAATAAAAAGGTTAATAATATCCCATTAGAGTGCATTTGTAGTTGTCCACTCTTCATAAATTATCTACTTTTCTGGTTGGAGAATATGGTTGAAGGAGGAGACAAGAAGAGAATGCCATTTTCAGGATATGCCCTATGCATTGATGAACTGGTCCATGTCTGCCCTGTAGAAAATTATCACATCAAGCACCTTTTCTTCTCAAGGAACAGGAGCACCTGCCTGAGAGGGACACTACAGATAGCATACGTGCAAGCTAAACACCTTTTTGGAGCAAATTAGGCCAAAACCAAGACTAGAGACCGAACGAACCCAAATTGCTTTGCTCGGAACACATTTAAATGGCCAAGTAGTGAACATTTTAGTTGCAGCGATTCAACTTGTCCACCCATTACTGCCCTACCTGAGTAGTGACTTTCCAATCTCTCTCAAATTACACTGCTTCTGGAATACCTAGAACATATATTCAGAGTTCACTGCAACTCACCCATAAGGAATGAACAGTGCTGCAAAATGAACATAATATGCCTTAATCAGCACAACAAAGCCTGCCCAACAAGCAACTGCATTCTGTAGCTTGCGTTTGGGTTTACAGTCTAATGTTCCTGTTATTTGAGGAACTGTTTTAGGTCAGTAAAATTGTGAAATATCCCTCAGTAACAAAGTGCAACCCCAGCCAATCATCTGCATGTCAGCTAGCATTAGCTTGTATTCATAGCATTAGGCTAACAAAAAGGATGGCTCAATGGCAAACGAGGGAGACTTGGCTGCCATTTCCTGCCCTGCCAATGACATCCTATGGGACCATGAGCAGGTCATTTAGCCTTTCTTTCTGGGTCCCACAGAGGAACTTGCTCATTGTGGATGCCACAAGATTAATTGTCATCTGCAATTCCTCAAACACCAGACACCAACATTAGGATGGACTCAGATGAAATATGCACATCTTCAGGGTTTAGGCATCTGGCGTTCAAGTCTTACACAAGATAATCTTAATTTTTTAATGCATCTGAGTGACAGAACAATAATCCGATGAGGATATGGTTGCAGCAATGCAAACCAGAAGAAATTATAGCAACCATGACAATGAAGTTAGTGATGACTGATGAAGAGAGCCAGATGTCTCTCATGGCAAATGTCAAGTTACCTGATGCTCAGAAAGTATTAGACACTCCAACTCTTTTGGACTTTGCAAGACAGACAATCAACTGTTCCATTTGGCTGACCTACCCTTTATTTTTGCAGTGGGTACAGATAAGAGTGAAAAGCAGAAATCTTTCATTATTTGACTCTTCTGTAATCATACGATTCTTATATAGTGAGCACTCTGAATTTATCTGCCTGCTCACAATAGAGCGTATTGTTTCCCTTTATATTAAAATGTCAACAGTCATTCTTTCTGTATTTAAAATATGCCAACCAAAATATAGTGAAATAATAACAAATCTTTCATGAATGACTAATTCATCTCACAACCAATGAAAAGACTAACTACTGATTAATAGTTACTCACAGATAGTTATTCATTATTACATAACCCCTTGGAGCGACAAATTAAATAGATTTTACTGTATTTGAAAAGGAAGAGAATGAAATAAAAGTAACCATCCCCTTACACATGCACAGAGACAAAGACCTACTGTAAATAGCCAGATACCTCTTTTTAGCGGAGGGCACAAATTGAACATCTGAATTTCTCCATGAACTCCAAAGCATTCATTCTTGCACAAATATTTGGAGTAAAGCCTCATTAGAAGCAGTCTGAACACACACAATCTTTAATATTTGGTTAAAAAAAAAAATCTTCCTTGATTTCTTTCTATAGCTATTCGTTACAGGGCTCAGTAGTGTAACTGTGGGTGGGCAAGGAGGGCACCAGGCCCAAGCGCAGATTTAGAGGGGGGACTAGAACAGTGCCCCCCAGGGAGCTTATTCCACAAGCATGTGTGCTATAGCAAGAGCCCAAGCCCAGCACAGCTGCTGAGTCCCTATGTGGTTGGCTGTCCTAGTCAAGATACTGTACCCTTATGCCGCAGCAGCAGCAGTTGCTGCCACCACTGCCAGATCTTTGAGTCTCCAGGGTGAGCCAAGACTCATGCAACCCCTCTTCCCCCTCCCCGCTGCACACATATCCTTCGCACTCTGCATCAGGTGTGGAAATATCCTTTGGGTTAAATACACAGCTTAAGGCCCCAATCCTGTACCGAGATCCAAGCAGGGCAAGGGTTTATTTGCAGACTTCTCAGCCAAAAAAAAAAAAAAAAACAGGGACTGCAGTGGCACATACATTATTCTCCAAGCATTAAAACAGGTCCCAGTTGGGCCAGTGCTTTTAATTTGCACTGATGGCAAGTGGAGTTGACGGAGCACTGAACCTTATAGAAAACACTTCAACACCTTGCAGAATAAGGACAGGAGTAAGAAAAAAAAATTCAATAAGGTCATAAATTCAAACCGATTCATAAATCGGTGTGTACAAGGCTTCTATTTTGGCAACAGGCCACTTCTTGTTAGCCCTGAGAAATCCCACAGCAGTGAGTATTCTACTCATTGGGAGACAAATACAAAATTATTCAAACACACACAAACACATAAATCCAAGATCAATTCTGGGGCAGAAGGGGGGGGGAAAAGAAGGTACACTTTTAAAAAACGACTTAGAAAAAAAAAAAATAGTTGTTTCATGCTCTTGAGAGAACACAGTTACATTTACCAGCACAAGAAAAATACCAGACTTTTACATAAGCTGTTGCTGGATTAATAAAATTCTGTTCATCTATTTGCCAGTACCCCACTGCTTTCTGGCAAGATGCCACTGTTGCTTTTCAGTGTATTCAGACCTAGTGGAATACATATTGTTTTGGAGTGCAAAGTAGTGGGAAAATTGCTATAGCAAAACTTGAGGAACTAGCTAAACCTTGCCTATACACTGACGGACAACTGTTTTTCCTCCATAGAAAGGTTGCTGTAAGGTGCTTTTATAAACAAGAGCAGGAAGAGATCTAACGGGATGGGGAATTGTGGGGAGGGGAGTTATGGCATCCCCCCCCAGTCTTGTTATGAAAGTGCAAAAATAAATAAATAAATAAAAACCAAAAAAAACCCATGGATGGAGCTCATTAAACTGTGCTCATTAAATTGTGCTTACTTTCTAAAACCAAACACAGATAAAAGAAAATCCCACACTCGTGGGGGTTTCTTCTTTTTTCCCCCCCTTAACATGCCTTACTCAAAATTTGGATTTCCCACTGCCTGACAAGGCTTAAAGCCTGATTCAGAACCTGGAAAAATATTAGGAGCCTTTCCACTGGCTACAATGGGCTTGGCATTAGCCCTTAAATGAGCTAGGGCAGCAGTTCCCAAACTCTGACAGATTGCACACCACCAATTTAAAATGATACAACCTTAAGTACCACCAACAATTTTTTCAGTCCAACCTTAAGTACCACCAGCAAATTTTTGTCATAAAAGTAATTATAATAAATCTGTTAACATGTACCACTGACAAGCTGCATACACGTACCACAGATTGGGAACCCCTGAGCTAGGCAGAATGCTTGGATGGGTAAAACACTGAGAAACAAAATAAGACAAGACAAACTGTGCAGATGAGAAAGCGTCATTAGCTTAATTGATTAAAATATGAATGTTTAAAATGGCACATACCATTACATGTCACTGGTTCAGAAAGAAAATGAGTGCCAATTAAAGGTAGGACACTTCATAGACTTAACACTTTCTTCCTTCTCACTAATTCACTTAACCCCTTCTCAGCAAAAAAAAACCCAACCAACTACAATCACTAAGTTTCTCTGTAAAGACCTTAAAAATCCCATATTTGTATAACTACATAAAAGCCACCTTTAACAAGCACTGGGTGAACAGTTTGGGTCCTTTTAGTGACTTGTGGTAACAAAACAATCTACCAATTTCCAGGTAGGTGTTCATTCTGCCCTTGGCATAACATGCAATAGGGAGGTGACTCACCAGTAGTGAACTTTAAAAGACTGCAGCAAGGGTGGATTAATTGGGGGTGGGGGGGGGGAATCAAAATGTTGTTCCAAGCAAATACACTTTGATAGTTCTTAAGCATCTCAGAATACTTGGTCAGAACATACACAAGAGAAATATCCCAGAATAGATAGTAGCCCAGTAGGCTTGGCCTAATGGGATGGGGAAAACCAGACTGAAGCCCCTATTCTGAATCAGGAGCTTGAACTGGGTCTCCCATGTCCCAGGTGGTAGCCCAAATCACTGGGCCGTATTTATGATGGAGTCAGTGGCAGTCTGAGAAATCACATGCTTTTCTTAAAAGATAACAAAGGGCTTCTCCTTCCATTTCACTCTTCACTAGGGACTTAAAGAGTCAAACCCTCAATTTTTCCACAAAACATAAATGTTATTTTTCTGCGCAGCTCAAAGTTGTGATTTATGCTTTAAAGGAATGCAGCAACTTGACTGGGTGTTACCACAGGATGCAACTTGGCTGCCTTGCCATAAATAAGCTATTATGTTGCTGACCTCTGGACCAGGAAACATCATCAAAACCTCAGTCACCAGGATGTTCACAGGTACTGAAAATAGTGTTGGGATTGTGAAACGTCATTCAATTATGAGGATATTACATGAAATCATCCATGGGATTGTGCAGTTATCTGTGAGTTTTTCCAATCACTGCAGACAAACCTGGCCATACAATATTGTTTCTTAGCTTCTAAATATTTTAAGGACAGCTAATTTTGGAAGTTAGTTATGCACGGAGTTTAAAATGGCTGTATCATATACCTGCCCCTGTATGTTTCAATCCCACTTCATGGTGTGTCCCCCTTCTCCCCTCCTCCCCCAAATTTACATTTGTAATCAAAACAAATTCATACACATGAAGCTTATTTTAGTTCCCCTGTGCATTATGGTATAGTTGTTACCTACAGGTCACATTTTTTTCTTCTAGAGAACCCATGCCTCATTCTCTATTTGGCCTGGATTCACAAGACAGAAGAAGAATTTAGGTCATGTAGATTTGGGAACCGAAATCAAATCAAAACAGTTTTTTCATTGAAATCAGCCACTTCATTTCTACTTCAATTACTTTCTCGGAAGGTTCTTAGGTCCAAGATTTGAAGTTTATTGCCCTCCATTCCTGCCTCCCCTCACACCACAAACACATGTGCCCAACCATTAAGGACCTCAGTCTCCTCTAATTGAAACTATTATTGCTATTTCTGCCAAGGTGGACCAATGGGATTCCTTCCAATTCTGCTGATTTATTAACACAAGGAAAGACAGTGTTTCTGATAAAGGCTACAACAAATTTCTAGAGTTTATGACATTTCTAGCCAAGGGAAAAATGTAAGTAAATTGAACCTGGGTCTCCTAGCTTGCTTAGTTTTGCTAGGTAAGTCAGCATTATTTTATTTACTATTTCAGTGTATAATATGCCTACAGTACTGACCTATGTACACAGCAAATATTAATTGAACTGACAAGGTTTCAACCAAATGATGGTACTAAAGAACTGAAGAAAAACAGATACATTCTTGGACATCTGAAAATGCAGAAGTGTTGACGACAAACAACTTACTATTATCCAAGGTATGGGAAATCTGCTGCAATTCAACAAATAGTGCCTGGCTAGACCTACCACGGACTTGCCAGTTGGTGGGAAAAAGTACATGTGAGATAGGGGCATGAATTATAGGGAAGTTAACACCAACAGGGCAAGTCTGTTCACTCCAGAGACCACCACTACAATGAAACTGGAAGTCTGTGTCATGGTCATAATTTATGCTAACAAAACATGGTTCTCTATCCCTCCCAGCCCCCACTCATATCTAGCCATGCCATACCCAGTGAGCTAGAAGACCAAGTTTATTAACAATTTCCAGCTCGTGTTTTTTAGGCCTCCTAGTCTGCAGTTCCACCTCTGTGGACACATTACTTAAGTCAGCCCAGAGCATGCCCGTAGGCAGGTTTTTGCCCTATTGTACCATAAACTGCATGAATTCTGGCTTACTTTTACATAGAATAATTATTCACAACAAAAGCAAGCATGCATTGCATACACTTTTCTGACAGTGCACTGAACTTGCAGTTCATCAAAAACTAGACCAATTTCACTCTCCCCAGCTGTTTGAAAGCTCAAATGGAGATGTACCCATTTTGCATGAACAAGGTACAAAACATACTTCAAGGTTAAGTACAAACAGTCAAAAACCCCGAGGCTGAATCAATTCAGTCTTTGCAGGTTCATATAAGCTGTGCAGAGTGAACCAATAAGAAAGTGACCAGACAGTCACTTTTGCTTCCAGCAATACAGCCACAAGTCTGCAGTGGCCCAGGCCAGAAGCCAGGTGGTGGTAGAGCACACCTTCCTGCTCTGCTGCAGCAGACAGCTTGGGCCAAAGCTAGCTCGCCCACCCTGCCAAGCGGGGGGGGGGGAGGCGCGATGTAAGGGGGAGAGACTTGCAAAGCATCGTGGGATGCTAGGGGACTGTGTTAACTTGAAGCTGGAGGGGATCTGGGACAGAAGTTCAGTACACCTATTTAACCTAAATCAGTTTAGTCTGATCTACATCCATTCAGATTTATCATAAACCAGTTTGGGGCATTTTGAAAGCAGTTTATGTGCACTGAGCTTCTGTTGTGTTACAGACTTGAACCAGTTTCTGATCACTTACACCGGTTTGTGTGTAAATTTCTGTTCCCAGTGTCCATTTTTTAATTATGGTCTGTATTCCTGAAACTACTGCTGAAAAATGACTCTATTCTAGAGCATTACATCAATTGTCACTATAGTTCTCGCCCAGATTTCTAAATCTGTATCAAAGGCAGAACAGAAACATTTTAATAGTTCTCTTTTCAGTTTCTGTTTCTTGTGTTTACTGGAAACTGAGTTTAAAGTCTCACATGTTAGGCAACTATCCTCCTCTCCAGTAAGAGAACTAAAGGTATTTTAGGCCTTAAAAGATGTAAACAAACACCTAAGCACCTAACAAACCAGTAATCTTATTAGTCTGTATTTTTCAAGGTCTTGCCTTTTACTTTCCAGATATATTGTTCAGTTGATTTTTTGCACCAAAGAGCTTGTTGCCTCCAGCAGAGAGCTGGGCTAAGCAAGATGGGTGGAGTTTCCTTTCAAGCAACAGCAAGATATTGCTCACTATACAAATAATGGTATTTGAAATAAGATAATCAGGTCACATTTTTCAGCCAAAGGCAGCATACACGTTGGTAACCTGTTCAATATACACACGTGGTGTTATTGCATCTCCTCCTAGTACAGCGATATCAATTCAGCGTGCCATAGCAGATTATCGCTTGCACTTATTGAGGAATCAATCTGTTTGACACTTGGAAGGAAACAGGGAGGCTTACAATGTTTATTATAAGCAGATGAATTAGATTGTTACAATATGAAGTCATGGGAAATGCTCAAACATGTTGTTACTCTTACATCACTCAAATGTTCAGCAGCTCACACCCAGGTTATTTCTTGGCCTCCCCCACCCATGCAAGCAATAAATGGTTTTCAGATAAATACTTTTCTCTATTGTATGTTGAGCAACACTGTTGGCTACCATCTGCAGCAACACTTTACCTACCTAATCCATACTTACACCAAAAGCTAGAAAAAACACGTTCTTAGCTGCTTCTTTCCTGGAACAGTGGACAATCAGTTAATATATTTCTAAGAGGTTACTCATCCAACATAAAGAATTTCAGAATTCTACCTTATTCTAGACTTCAGTGGAACTAACGTGCTAATTCCCTTGTACCTGGCACTGTTACAATCCATAATATTTCAATTATCAGGATTTTGTTACTGACAAAAAACAAACAAACAGTCTGCTCACCCAGATCTAAGAAGCATGGGCTAGATGAGAGGATGATCCACACACACAGGTGCCAGCAAAGGGGAACTACCTAAACAAAATTAGAAAAAAAAAAGTTAGAAATAAACCAAACGCCGCATTTACTTTCTACACTAAATCTACCTAAACCAAACATCACCTATAATAGATTAAAAACGTGGTTTTTATTTAAAGCAAAATGGGTCAGAAAGAAAGGTACAAAGGGGATCAGGGGGGGTTTAATGTGATTGCTAGTCTCTAGATGAAAAACACACCACATCTTAAGCTTGAAACTTACGTGAAACTTTGGATATTAAAGCAAAACCTGCTTCTGAAGTATGGCTTGATTGGCTTTCCTACAGGAAAGCCAATCTTTAATTCAGACCTATACAAATGCATAGCATATAAACATTTACCAAAAAAGAGCAACCTTAGGAGGTGCATGTTTAGTGTCTTTAAATATACTTAACTGACAGGCTTTTGGCTGCAGGTGATTTTAGAATGGACAAAGGTTAAAGCACAAAACACTTTGTTTCTACTTCCATCACATCATAAATTTAGTCCAATATTGGAAACTGCATTGAACCAACAATTTTCATATAGTCAACGTTTAAAGCATCTATGTTATCTTTAGCAACTGGCAGTTCCTGCAAGTGAAACTTACATTAATCTTTACATAATAAAGTGGGAAAAAAAACATTAATGCTAACTCCAGACACAGTATTTCCTGGGAAGCTAAACCAACCCAAACCATCACTATGAGTTGACAGCTTTACTTCATCAGCATAACATAAACCACAGCTAAGTATCACCTTATGAAGTTCAGGAGTGGCTTTCAACCACAGAACACATCCCAAAACAAAGCCAGGAGACATCATGGAAGAGGGTAGAGTTCACCCTGAGTAACACTGCAGAGACTCTAAACCAATGCCATATTACACCAAAAGGATCTGCACAAATGGCTTCTGTACCTTTGCGATAACTAGATAAAGGCTTTGCAAATTTTGCATGCATGCATCCAACAGAGAGCAACAAAGAGATGGGAGAGGTGTTAAGTGGATATTTTGCACCCATAAACATTGTGCAGGTAAATAAAAAAGCATATTATTTGCAAAGTGCTCAGTTTACTCCTACCTTAGTCGGATGTAAATCCCTGTTCACAGAAGCAGTCCTGAATTCTAGACCAAGGATGGAAAGGGAAGCACCCAAAGAGAAGCACCTCTCTTTGGATGCTTGAGGCCAGTAGCTTTCTGGAATCAAGGCACGCCTCCATGACTTTTCTGGTACCCAATTTCAAAACAAATGTATATATTATAGTGTCTACCTCATTGAAGAGGGGCTGGGCAGTGAAGGTGGGGAGGGCACCGGGGGGAACAGAGAATTGTCCAGGCAGGGACAAGCCTGAGCCTGCACTTGTTTGTCACTTCATACATCATAGTACTGTTTAAAGGATCTGGCAGCACCCAAGGCTGCCCTGGCACCATGGTTGAGAATGACTGATTTAGGCTGTAAACAGATGCCTTATTTGAGGCAGGCCCTGGGACAGAAGAGGAGCAGCACAGCCCTTTACACACAAACCTTTCCAAGCTGCATTGATCTCTGCCATTAAGTGCCCAGGTAGAGCACACAGCCTGCCAGGCTTGTCCCTGGAATGACTGACAACTTGAATGGAGCTTCAAATCAACTTGCAGAACTATACAGCGTTGTCCCAGGAAAAGTTATCATATTTTCTCTCACGCTTCACAGGTACTTCAAATGGACTCCTACATGTCTAGGATGCCAAGACAAAGGCTTTTGCTAGGGAGACCTTACTTCTATTTTCACCCTTGGAAGGCCTACTAGGAACACTGTCAGCTTGCATCTTCACAAGACTGCAAAATTAAGCCTTTAAACCTCTCCCCTGCCCTTCCTACAAACCAACAAAGCTTCCTCTCATTTCTGTCAGAAATCTGTGCCACCTTTGTTCAGTCTGGTCCCTTGTTATGTTTGCCTGGAAATGGCTTATTAAGACAAAATTGGTTCTACTGCTTAAAAACAGTTCTGGTTTTGCCTACAAGAAGGTCACTGGACTTTTAAATAGTTACAGCACTGTTACCAGGCTGCTTTTTGCTATGGTACATTGTACTTAGTCTTTAGTTCCTTTTAGGCAGCTTCATCCCCTTCAGATAACCATCATGGGTGCTTATACACATGCATCAAGGCTGCTCCGATGTGCTGTAATTACAGCATGTCAGAGCAGACTCGATTAAATTGAGTTTGCTGGAACATGTTCATTATTGTGCTCCAGCAGACTCCAGCATCACATGCATCAGCAACTCCGTGCAGTGGGGGTGCTTCAACTACAGCTTGTTCAACGAGCCATCATTTTTCAGTGTGGGGACACTGATACATGTGACACTCCAGGTGCTTTAGTTAGAGCAGCTCTCCAATTAAAGCAACCCCTCTTCCCGCACTCCTGGAGCAATTCTATGAACGCCTTATAATTCTGAAATGCCACTCTGCCCATACAGAGTCCCTTTCATTCATGGCTTTCAAAGCCCTCACAAAAATCTAACTAAATCATTAACATTCTTCCCATCTGTAAAAAGGGATGTTTAGGAATAGACTCTGAGTTCATGGAAGCCAAGGGGAGAAAATAAGATGGAGGAAGAGAGAGAAAACACTGAATCCCTGTACCCCCTCCCCCATTTTATCATTAGACAGAATTCCCTCAGCTGAAGGCCAGAATAGAAACCAGACACACACACTTAGTAATTTCAACATACTTTACTGGAAGGAAATGAAGTGCTTTTAGAATAGGAACTACTCATGACTACAGACTGCCTGAGCAGTTTGGCTATAAACATTAAGCACGTTTGGAAATTCCCTGGCAATACTGCTGAAGGAACAGACATTTCCTGTAATTTTCAGAAACATTTTATATCTCCCGTCCTTTTTATTCTTGGTGGTGAGAAGGGGGAAGGAAAGGAAGATGCCATATTACAGTTCAATAAAATGTGAATGAACCACCCAAGTTTAAAGTGAAAACTTCACACATGAAAAGAAAGGCTTTCACCTCCGAGAAAGATGGGGGTTTCTGACACTTAGAAAAACTATCTTATCTTTATTTATTTATTTACAATTTGTGTGCATTTTTTTTAAATTTTATTTTTTTCTTTCTGGTATACAAGACAGCCTTCCAGTCCCTTTTTGCCTATTTTCTGATTTTTTTCATGCATTGAAAATTTGGATCCTTTATTCTAAGCTCACTGCTATCAGGCACAGCAAAGTAAAGATGAGGAAGAAGGCACTCTCCCTATGCCTGAAGAAGGGTGTTTGTGCCCAAAAGCTTGCAAAAAAACAAACAAACCATTTTTCCAGCTGTTTAATTGGGCTAATAAAATATATCACATTTACCCAAAGAACCTCATCTGCCGTCCTCGCTTACAGTCAGCAGAGTTAAATGATAAGGAAACTAGTGTGACATACCAGCTGGAAGCTGATAAGAGATCGAACCTCTGAGCATAGTCCAACGGCAGCATCCCTACAAGGAACTTAGCCCCTTTGTCTTTCTTAGCAGCTAAAGAAATATTGTTTCTTAAGAACGAATGCAGGAATCTTTTTTTGTTGGTCTGTGGGTAGTAGGTTTTTGTTTTCTGTCTAACAGAATTTGTCAACTCTATTTTTTCTAGACTAGAATGACTAAGCTTTTGCTCATCTTCCTATCCTCTCATCATCCTCTCATCAAAAAACAAGCTTTATCACTCAGTGATGTAGGGATGATTGACAGCTATCCTCAAAGTATGTAAACTGGGAAATAAACAACAGCTGTGCCTCCTTCTCAAACGGCTGATAAATGTTGTTGCGCAGAATTTTTAAGAATTTTAAGTCCGAGATCTCCTACAGTAGGGAGGCCTGGCAACACATTCTAAAGCTATGATAAAATGACAAAACTGGTTTATCATTTCATTTCAGCTTTAGTATTTGATTTTAAAAAGAGAGAAAAAAAAGGATGTAAATGCATAAATACAAAATTAAGCTACAGCAGTGGTTTTCAACCTGTAGTCTGGAGACTATGTCTAACAGCTCCACAAAAGATGACTATGATTAACCAAAATTATGTGAATACCCACTTGATAAATTCAAAGGGGCATCCACACGTCCATTTGAAATTGTTTAGGTGAAAAAAAGTTGAAAGGTTGAAAGCCATTTGCCTAGAGTTATTAAGTACTTTGCCAGTGTCAATGGCTCTGAGCTTTTGAAATTCTAGTAACCCCTTGGTTTTAGTAAATTAGCCATGCTGTCAATCAGCATGACACCCTAATTTCCAACACAAAAGTTTTAAATACAGTAGGCAACTTGAACACATAGCTTCAACAGTTAAGAATGATCTACAAGAACAGAATTTTCTTTCAGTCTTCTGTAGCAGGACAGATCAATGCAAGTAAGGATTTTGTATTTCATAGCCTCTTTGCTAGGGAATAGATGAAAAATTAACACCAATGGATGCTTAATAAAGGAAAACTTAAGTACAGCAGTTCCAGTTTTTTATTCTGTATGACCCCCTCTTTCATAAGCAGTCTTCTACAGAAGAAGAAAATAGGACCCTTGAGGATTCTGAAAATAGTCCATACTCAAGGTTAAGACCACTACTGTAAATGAAGGGGTATTATGACTGTTTCTTTTGAAAGTGCCTGAAGCAAAAGCCAAAGGAGAGATTCTGAGAGAAAATTGATCAAATAAAGCAGGCCACAATAATAACAACACAGTGAAAAAAAGGAACTTTTTCTGTGGTAACTTCACAGAGGAAGTAGAACTAGAAGAACAGGATCTAACCCTTTATCAAGAGGACCAGAGCACATGAAGCTAGGATACAATGGTGGTAAAGAAATACTGAGGGTGGGGATGGGACCCAAAAATTCTTTGGGTCATAGACAGGAGGGGCAACTGGTATTTTAAAAGCTTTTCCCTGGAATTAAATTTGTTACAGTGAGCAAATATCTCGACTAAAGATGCATCATGCTGTCACTGTGATGCAATGAATTAAATGTCAATTGATCTTTCACCCATTTGAGGAAAATGACACTAGCTCTCTTGGAAGGCACAGAGTACATTCAACCCATTCATATCAGGGCATGAGAAAAGCTGAGGAGGAAATTTTTATTTGAAGGACTGTCAGCCTTAAATAGTCTGCTTCTTCCTGCTTGTATTGGGAAACAGTACTGTATTGCATGTGTCCACTTAGCTAGCTCTAGAGAACATTAAAAAGAAAAAAAAAATCTGTCAGGCACCCATTAAAAAGGTAAGTTACACCCATTGTCAAAACACGTTCAAGACACACTGCAGGTTGACTCTAAACCTAAAGTTTTGTATCGTATGTGGTTCTTTTCCTCATACTCTTTTATTCCTCTAGAAGATAAAACTTAGCATTAGTAAAAGAGCCCAGAAGAAAAATCAACAAATGTACAGCCATGTTGTGAGAACACTTCCCACCAATACACAGGGGAGATTAGAAGGGATATTAAGGGTCCAGAAAAGTCAGGTTGTGCTGTAAGCCCATCCTGCTGTCAGCAAAGTAAATACATACATACTTAATCAGATTTCTTTCAGTCTCTGCCACATGAAACTCCTAAGAAGAGATGGCTGAGAGCACTGGCAGAGCTCTGCATAGAGAGGTTGTAGCCAACTATCCTGTGAGCAAACGCAAAGCTGATGGCCAATGAAAACCTTGCTAGAACCTAAATGGGCCCAAACTACCATTACGCATGCACGTACACGTCTCAGAAACACTAGACCAATGCCGATTCTTCTATTATTATACGCTCTATTTATAAAAATGGTGCTAGGAATTTATTTGGTATTCCGCTAGAGAGTTCAAGTTCAGCACTAATCCCAAAGTTAGTGCTATACTCACTAGAATATCTGGCAGAACAGACATGTCAATCATGTGGTTACTATGCTATAGCTGAAAAGGCTACAGATAATCTTTTGATATAAACAGGTACATTTTAAAATTCAAGCTTCTACTTTTGGGCCTCATATATAAACAATGCAAGCTTAGACAAAAAGGTATTTATAACCAAAACAGTATTTTACTCCTCAAAAACAAACCCTCCCCCCAGAATACCTCCAAACAAAACAAAAATAGAAGAAAACACACCTGTTATACAATACTTTCAGTTTGGAAACATTCAAAAAGGAGCTTGCATTCTCTGTCCATTATTATGTTTATTATGCCAACGTCTTATGCTTTTGTCATTCCGTCAGTGGTAAGTGAGAAAAGCATCATATATAAAACATCAGTTCTATGCTATCAGGAATCCAATATAAATTTATAGAATAACAAAAATAGGAAAAGAAAATAGGAAAATATTTACTACAGTGGAAAAACCAAGGCAAAGTTTAAACACTTCTGGAAATCTCACCCTAAACTGCACAGCCTCCCTACTTCACAGACAGTGGAAGAACTGATTAGTTGTCAGTGATGACAGATTTTTCACTCTTGGTAAATCTCTCACATGACCCTTTATTTATACATGACCCCAGCAATAGCAAAGTGCATTTCTTAAGTTAAAAACCAAAACCAAGAAACCAACTCCAAAGCAGTTTACTAAAGAAGCACAGCCCAGAATTCAAACAAACTAGAATGTGTATTTACAATGAAAGGAAACAATTTAGCCCCAAAATATTTCAGCGTTAAAGTTCCCAAAAAGTTATTACAAATAGATCAAGACAACCCTTAAGCAAGCTCCTCTGATGGCATAATTTAAAAAAAAAAAAAAAAAAAGAACAAAAGTTAACCTGCTCTTGAGATGCTCATAAGAAACAAGCTGCATTTCAGGGCAAGTCTTTCCCGAAGTTCAGAAAAGGCAAACATTTCAGGTCTTTTAAAAGAGATATCTGGGCATAGCCTAAGACTCCCAGGTGAACTGTATATACAAACATGCTTGGTTATTTTTGTGTGCGTGTGCATACATTTCCATTCTCTATTTTCTGGCATTTCAGGTATACTGTGTATAGTCACTAATCACTTCCTCCACTTGAAAAAACAAGGACACAACAGGGAAAACCGAAGGGAAAAAGTCTGCAAAGGAGATGTTCCATAGTCTTTTCTGACAGAGTTAACTTATACATTTAATCAAATGCAAGAAGCAAAGATGGAAACAGCCAGCTTTTTCAAGCTGCATATTGTACTCTCAGAGGGTTTTAGAAGTGACTTAAGGATTAGGTTAGTTCTGCTTTGTGGCTAACGCTTTGGTTTTGTTTTTTACTATGAACTCACCATGATGTCAGTCTCATGTTCAAACATGCCACATTCATCAGTTCATGGGTTTCCTGGGAGACTCCTGCAGCTTTCCTTTGTGCTCAGTGCTGCTGCCAGATTCTTAGTTCATACTAAACTGACTCAGGCATGCCACTCTAGTTTCGAGGGTGTTACACTGGCTTCCTATAAAAAAAAAAAAAAAAATACTGCACTGGGGCTTTTCTTTTTTTTTTTTTAATTCTGCACAAATTAAGAAGTTTCAAGCCTCTGGCTTCATCCAGCTGGAAGAATCCTTGGATAAGCATCTGGATTAGAACACACCCAATTCCAGGGTCTAGAAGCAGGTGCTCTCACCTGTTTGGATCTTCTATGGCTTGTTCTGGAGAGAACCTGAATAACCTTAAGCTGCACCTAAACTCAGTGGAGTTTTGAAGGCACATGGTGTCACACAGTATTATGTCCTTAGTTTGGAGAGGTTTTTTACATAAATGTAAATGTCGGTGTAAATAGCGATAGCTCACCCGATTATATAAAGGTCTTAAGAGCTAAAAACAAATATAGTTTTTCCAGCCTTTGTTTCGGACATAGTTCTTGCCAGTAAAAGCACTCTGGGAATTCTGGCATGAACCTTGGCTTTAGGCATGTGTTGCATATTGTCAAGCTTGGACTTAACAATAAGCTTTGAACACTGATGGCATCATACAAAGCTTTCAGTGGGCTTTGGATCAGGCCTCAACACAGTAAGATACTCCAAGTATCTCTGGCAGAAACCAGCAGTTTTGACCCGCAAATAAATAAAATCTATACCCACTGATATAGCTGCCTTAACAACAACTGAATTACTTGCATCTCATTACTGAAGAAAAAAAGATATTTCTAGCACTTAAAAGTCAGAAAGAGGTGGAAAGCGGCACAGAACAGGCTACTACAGCATTTGTCAGAAGTCTACATTCTGTTAATCCAGTTTTCAGTTTTAGAATACTGGGTACAGGGCATGGGATTTTCATTTTTGGGACATTACATTTTGTTCAGTTCTGTGGAACAAAAATATATATACACACACATATATGAATTCAGTAGTACAGTTAAGATGATATCCTTTAATAGATCACAGCTGTTTCTAGCACTAGTTTCAACTGTAGTGTGGACAAAGTTTATGTTCTCTTTCCACTGACTTGGCCTCCCAAGCTAACATTTCACATTTTCCTAGTTCTGAGGTTTGATTTACACTGCATCAACAAAACAAGAAGGCAAGCCAGGTTTCTCAAAATACACAGACACATTTGGGGGCGAGGGGAGGGGGAAAGACATCTGCTGTTCAAATCGTCACAGTGGGATGAAGTAGACTTGATGCAGTCATCCCAAATCCAATGAAAAATAACATCAGCTAGACAGATTTTTGCATAGGTGGAAAACCTCCTGGGCTTCCCTGCTGGGAATTTTGCCCCAGATGGAAAGCCCCAGAAGTGACTACCAACTGGTTATAGGGTAAGAGAACCAGTCTTTAGCTATAAAAAAAAAAAAAAAAAAAAAAAAAAAAAAAGAGGTTTTTTGGATGGGGATGCCTAGGTGAGAAACCTTCTTGGAAAAACAGAGGCTGTTTCCCAGGCCTTGAACACCCTTCTGACTTAAAGAGCAGAAGTCTAGGGGATGTGTGTGTAAAAATGGATCAAGATGGGTGGGAGGGAAAAGCAGAGATATTTCTGCCCCTCCATTGCAAAGCTTAGGGAGCAGTGAAGGAACAGATTTTCCTTCCTTCATGCTTCTTTTTCCATCTAAGCACACTGGGACAAAGAAGCATGTACTAGGGCATGTCCTGCTGGAAGCCTACTACCCCCTTTCCCCCCAGGTTTGGTATAAATCCAGACAAATTAAAAGATCAATTGCACTATAAATTAACAGGGGTTGTTTGAATGGGGGAAGCTTTTCAGTCCACAAGGTTCATCTAACATACCTCCAGTTGTAGAAGCAGAACAAGAAAAAAAAATTAAAACAAGTAGGCAATTTTCCAGCAGGAGTGATATATTCTTGAGCCAGGGACTGACAGGCCCAGTCTTCCCCACACAGCTGAAAGCCAGCAGAAGACCCACAAGGGTTAGAGTACGTGGAAGTACTATTAAAACTTTTAATTAATACGGCAATCAAGCAAAGGGAGGAGCAGGGGTTTTAGTACAAACAGACTCCTTAATTCCAAATTAGTTATAGAGGGAAGTGCTGCCACTTATTAGGAGGTTGGCTGAACTTCCCACAAGACTGTTTTCCACTACTTGTATCTGCCAAATTTAAACCATTTGAAGTGAAAACAAAATCCTAAGGCAGGTGTCCGTCTCAGGCTAAACTTTTGGAAAGTGTCCGCTAAAACAAAGTGGGAGGCTTGGGAGAAAGCGGGGGGATAAGTGTAGTTTTGCCCACATTATGTTACTATCATTTTGTTGAGACACTCTTGTGTTTCATGTTTTAAAGTTTGCTAGGGAGATCACCTGGGTGTGTGTGGAAGCTAATCTTATGCAATTCGATGGAAACTTGTCTAAATTTGGCCAATTGTTTGCAGTTGCAAACAAATAGCAGTTGCAGAGACTTAAGAGTTTGGCAGTTAAATTCTCCAAAGACTGCATCTGCACTGAATATGCCCTGGTCAAAGAATGCAGGGACTGAAAGGGACTTGCCTTGTAATTGCTGCTGCTGATAGCTGTGAACCACTATGGTCCCAGAAACTAGAACTAATGGAAGGAAGAGAGACCATTTCTTGCTCTCTCAATGTTTTTTCTGCTGGCACCCAAGAAGTAAAGAGGAGGAAGCATCCAGAATCAAAATAGTAATGGTGTTGCAAGAAGGTGGTATGAATAGGAGCCAAGATTGGAGCAGAGGATAGCAACGGTATAGAAGTGTGTAGCAGATCATAACATACAACCTAGGGGCAAATGGGAAGTGACCACTAAAGAACACTGCCTTGCAGAACTTGTAACTGCTCTGAAAGTCCCAAGTCTAGCTATTTCTCTACCAGCAGCAAAGGGGCAAAACCACTGGCAAAGTCTCGCTTCCCCTCTTCTCCCCCAGTTCTAACAATTTGTAGATAGAGAGGGTAACAACCTTCTCCTCCACAGATATTGGAAAGCACCTTAACTGTTTTACTACTACTTTTAAACTATGTGTGCCTACAGACATGCAGCAAGGCTGCTCCGATGTGCTGCAATTACAGAATGCTGGAGCAGACTCGATTAATCAATTAGGTAATTACCATGCTTCAGCAAACTCCAGCATCATGTGTATCAGCTTGTTTGACAAGCTTTAGTTAAAGCACCCTTCCCACCATTTTTTAGCACCGGGATACTGATATACGTGACACTCTGGGCACTTTAACTAGAGCAGCTCTGAGAGCCACTCTAATTAAAGTGCTTCCCCCCTCCCAGAGCACGTCTACAAATGCCCTTTATTCCTATGTATGCCATTGTAAATCAACAATGCATCCTAAATGGAGAAGTGTTGACTTCAGAATTCTGTTTCTTTACAGCGACAGGGGGACCAGGAAGGAGGAACGAAGAGGAAATCTTGCAGAGGATGAAGGACATTTTCACTCACCGCACTATACCTATTCATACAGGCCAAAAGGACAGTCAGGTGTCCCACTGCCAAGACACAAGCCTCACCTACTTGCTTCCTCTCTGAACATAACCAAGGCCAACAGTTTGGTGCATGTTTCCCAGCACCACTGTTTGGGGCTCTAGAGGTAGACATTCTTAAATATAGCTCTGGGCCACACTCAGGGACCCTATTAACCAGGGGTTGGCAGCATATGGCTGAAGGGCTTTGCTTGTGCCACCTACTACTTCTACACTGCTGCCACTTCTCCCCACTCCCCCAGCTCCAATACAGCTCAGATGGCTTTGGTGGTGCATTAGTGGTGTGGAGTTTTGCCTGCACCTGTGCAAGAACCAGGCAGCTTAGGGCTGTAGACATGCCACCACTGCTTCTCCCAGCCCCCTGCTCTGCAGTGTGGGCACAGGTACCAGCCTGTGGAGTGCTTCAGTGGGGCAAGGTATCTGCAAAACATGTCTGCATTGCTGCCACTTCTCTTCTCCCAGCTGGTGGGGAGCTGTACTGGGGCCAGGCAGCTTCCAACTGTGCCTATGGGGAGAACTGGTGGTAGTATGGATGCAGTTTGTAGATACCTGGCCCTGGCACACCTTCCCATGGGCTGGGACCCATGTCAACACCACAGTTGAGCAGAGGAATGGGAGAAATGGCAGTGGTGTGAGTGCAACTCCCAGCTGCCTGGCTGCAGCACAGGGAAAGCCCCCTTCCTACCCCACCAACTGCTGATGTGCCACCAAAGCCACGTGGCTCATGTTGAACCAGAGCTAGGTTTTTCCAGCCCACAGCTTTGTAAAAGGTTGCTAGGCCATGCTCTAAGCTATCTGCAAGGCCTGGGCATGAACAGAGCAAAAGCAAAATGGCAGAGCTTGTTCCTCAGTAGCAGTTGGGGCTCAGCAAGGAGGCAATATAAGCCCAGTCTTGCAATGACTATTATGCTGGTCTGAGCATACCATTTTCCACTTCTATCTGCAAATGAGGAGAATGGCCATTATCAGGGCAGGAGATGAACTTCACTCCATGAAGTTTCTATTTTCTCAAAGCAAATTCTCACGTTTGTACACCTCACCATATATGAAGATACACACTAAAAATGGTCCATGTGTTGGCTGTCACTACAGCTTTATGCACATTCCAAGATTTAATGGATACAGTTAATTAAAAACGGTCTCACATTGCCATTGCTGCATGTTAAATGTAAATTTAACAAAAACCCACACAGATAACTGAATCTCTGCAAAATTCTTTAGCACATCAAAACATCACAGCTTCTACCAGAATGGAGAACTGCCCCATATTGCTTATCCATTTACCTAGGATGAAGGCAATTCCACCCAGACCTTGGTCTCAGAAATTAAATGCTGTCAGGTTTAGCCAGACCACTTCTCTGAAGACAATGTTCTTTCTCTGAACTTAAGAATCTTATCACTACTAGTCTGACATGCAGATGAACCTGTAACAGCTGCCTCCAAGCTTCTAGTGCACAAGGAGGACTAGTTTATAGCATTCAATATGGCAAAAGCATTTAAACTTTACAAATACAAAGTCAGTCATGAATGTGCAAGGAACCTAAGGTTATCACTTCCATCAGATTTCCTTAAATACACATCTTATCCAACTGTCTGAGTTCACCAAGAAAAACTAAGAATAGTTCAACAAAAAAGAGCAGCAGTTGGGGGCTGCATTTCAGTGCTTTATTTGTTTCAATCAAGCTATATAGGATAAGAGATGCCAAGATTCCAGAAAGTCCTGGTTATTTCTTTACATTCCTATTATTTCTCAGTCTGTTACTGTAGTCTGTTGTATAGTAATCAATTTTCGTGAATAAAAATCCATTTTGAAGAGGAGAGGAGTTTTCTTGCTCAGTACAAATCTGGAGAACTAGAAGTTTCTGAAATTATGGGGAATGCTGGTAAAACAAAACAAGTTTACAGAATACCATATAAAAAACTCCAACAAAAAAGTGAAGCATAGACTGTGTGTGAATTTTCAAGAACATTACAGTTAAGCAAAGGGAAGAAGGAGCATAACATTAAATTCACAAGAAAAGCCTTTCAAAAGTTAAAATCTAAGATTTTCTATAAATAAAGCCCACATTGGTGAATATATGCATATGTGTACCACAAATAAATTCATGCAATACACAGCAGTACAAGGTATCCAAAAGGGAAGGGGGTCTGACAGAGAAGCAGCAATCTTTCTATGTTTTGATGAACAACAATATATTTGGCTCTGTGGGCAACCCCACCAGTTTGATACCCCACTGCTATCTATCTCCAAGCATAGCAGCCACTTATCACATCATTGGATTTGGCTACACATTCACTGCTTGGAACAGCAGCTAGGAAGGAAGAGAGGTAAGAAAATATTTTGGGTGAAAGTTACAGTTTTCTAAAAGTTTTTCTGCAAACTGCTGGAACTTACTGTACCATTGGCAAGAAGTTCCTTCTGTTGACATAGAGAGTTTTGAGAGAGAGAAACAAACAAAAAAAACCTGTTAGTTTAGCAGTGTAGAACATTCTTCTTTTGGATTTTTAATCATCCTGTTGCAAGGTGGTGATAGAAAGAAAACAAAAGAGAACCAAGGTTAAAATCACTGGCCAATCTAAAGGAATTATGTCATTAGCTAATGACATCACTTCAAGGTCACGTCACAATGATGCATTTGAGAGGTCATTAAATCCACAGTTAGGTCTGTTTCTAATCTTTAACAGTGCTTTAAGTTAACACTCTCTCTTCCCCATCTGTTTCCCCTCACAATACAATCATGCTTCTTTCATCCCTTAAAAACCTATCCCAAATTCCACTCGACTCATCAGTTTCCTTAACAACTCAAAGAACGTTGAACATGCCATTTGCAACAACTAGAGATCTTCATGTCCAAGTCCATCCCAGGCCCTCTATACTCTCCAATATAGTTTCCACACCTTGAACTTCAGTGACATGAAGCTTCTAGTGACCCTTTCCCAGCCGAATATCTCAAGAAAAGCACCCTCTCCTCACCATGAATGACTGGTGCCTCCCAAGACTGGGGGGTGGAGGGGAAACCAGGGCAGTGAGCGAGGACTGCCCACAGACACCACCATCGGTGAGCAGGTGCAGGCATCAGCAAGTGGCAAAATTCCCACAGACGCCACCAATGGTATCAGCAGTGTGGGGGGAACAAAACAAAACAAAACAATCGGTGGCAAGCAGCGAGTAGGGACCACTTGCAGATGCCAGCGGCCACATTGGCCGCTGCCTGCTTGTGTGGGTGGTCAATGCTTGCCACCCACCCCTCTCCCCTTGCCATCAATCTCAGGGGGGGCATATGCCCTCCCCCACACCCGGTCTATGTGTCACCTATGCTCCTCACCCTCTTTCAACAATCAGCCTGCTCTTTTTGCCCTTCCTCAGTTCCTTAGAGGGAACTTTCCATCCCCACAACTTTGTTGCAGGTTCCAAAAAGTCTCTTCTCCCTCTGCACCTTATTTTTTTAAGTAATCTCATCCACAAACAAAACAAAACCCCCCCAGGTATCATCTGAGGACTTAGATTTCTCCCTCTTCATGGCCCCTAAAACTGTCACTTTTATGTCTTTCCCAGTTCTCTGACACCTCCTGTAAATACCCAGCTGCCAGCTCAAGCTCAGCATGGCTCTTAATACTGAGCTCTTACCTTCAATCATTATGGGAAACACTGTTATCCTGCCAGCCACTCAACCCTGTAACCTGGTCACTATGTTCAAATCAGACAGCTCATATTCTGGCCAGGCCTAAATCTCACCAATTGTGTGTGTGAGAAAGAGAGAGAGATCTCACCCCTTCACTCCCTCCCCAGACCAAGGCTCACATTAGGAATTCTTGGTGACAATGACTGTATTGGTACCACATCTCTCTTTTTTTTTAAAAAAATGGGGAAAGAGAAGATGAATGAGATGGAACCTTCCTGGAATGAACATTTCTAAAGCTTAATAATTTAACGTTACTTTAAAAATTCCCCACTTTTCATTCAGGAAAGGAATGGAGAAAAGAATCAGAATAATAAAGATATTAATAAATACTGAACTTTTAGTATTTGATCTTGCTGGGCCAGACTCTTACTAGCTAGGCTGCATCAAGCTTTTAGGGAACTGTTTCTAAACCAGCATCTACTGATGCAATTCCAACTTACCTGCCCTTCAGAACATAAAAAGACTTCAGCTCAGATACTTTATTGCAACTAAAACCTTGGATTTTTACACATTTTCATTAGAGGTATAACTATAC
This sequence comes from Crocodylus porosus, assembly GCF_001723895.1. Lineage (NCBI taxonomy): Eukaryota > Metazoa > Chordata > Crocodylia > Crocodylidae > Crocodylus > Crocodylus porosus. The sequence goes on along the minus strand of NW_017728931.1, from coordinate 15,574,848 downwards.
AATTGGACCCATGACTTCCTAGATTTAGTAGCATTATTCAATGCTTTGCGTCAAAACATGAAGATGAAATTATTTTGGTGCCATCACAGAAGGATTCTGTTTTGTACCTATGAGATTGGAAAGGGATTCAGAGCTTTACCCTTCCTCCAAAATTTAGCCAAGGCAATATCTCTGGCCTTTGTGGCAAGATGCCTATTGCAACAATGTTCCAGAGAATGAGCCCTCTTGAGTATTTGCCATTGTGAGAGGTAGAGGAGGAGACAGATTCTATTCCAAGACAAAAACAAAATGTAATATGTGTCAAAGCCATTTATGACTTTTACACACTACACAGTAATCACTCAGTAACCACCAGAATGAAACAGCCAGTGAAAAAGCTGAGGGTAGAAAATGAAGGATAAAACTTATCTTGCAGTATGATACAGTATTAGTTTGGCAGAACGGGTACATGAACTGGAATTTAGCCTTCACAGTGAGGCATGACATGTCAAGGAACAATTCACGCTTAATTGTTGGGTGTCTCACCTGAATGGGAACTACCAACCAACAATGCAGGGGGATGGGACTACTGGTTTGCTACTGCAGCCACAGTTAAGCTACGGAATAATAAAGACCACAACATAATTAACTTTGACACATTCACTGAAGAGTCAAGTCAGAAGCTAGCCATTAAAAAGGCCTGGGGGGCTAAAAGGAAATACTGAAAAGAAAAACATATAGACAAAACAAAAGTAAGGAAATTAAAATTCTCAGAGTCAGCTGGAAGCTACTTAAATACTTAAGGTGTACATGCCTCCTAACATGGAAAGCAGGAAGGCAAGGGGGTTGGGAGGGGGGAAATACTTAAATGGCAACATTTAAGGATTATTCAACCCAGGTGAGCAGGCTTCTTAAACCAGATTTCCAAAACTTAGTGAAGTAAATAGAAAGAATCCTAAACCACAGCAAGTAAAATAAAAAAAAAAAAAAAAAAAAGCAGCAAGAGCACAAAAGCTATGGAATCAATAGGTCTTCTAAAGCGTAAAGAATTAAGAGAACATTTAAGAAGAATATCAAGATACTGCTGATAAACTTAGGAGTTTCCTCGCAAGAGTCTTCACTGTTCAGGATGTTGAGAAAATTTTTACCTGAAAAAATAAAAGGTCCAAAATTAGGCAGTCAAGATGAAATACTACCAAATATCAAAGGAAGAGAAGGAGAAAAATAAACTAACTAGGACCAAGTTCCCAAGATCCACAGGATGTATATAATTATAAAGGGAAATGAAGAATGAAGTGACTGATAAGAAAATATGCAAACTCTCAGTAAAAGTAATTTGCTCCAGAAAGACTGGGGAGAACACACGTGTCAAGCCTGCTGTGGAAGATCCAGAGATTCTAATTAGTGAGCTCTGATTCCGAAATCAATACACTGATTTGAAAGAATACTTAAACATAAAAGTATGGGACACTTAGAAGAACCAAATCAGCATGACCTTGATGAAGCAAAATTGTATTTCTCTAATGTTAGGGGTTGGAGTTTTTGGGGGGTTTTTAAAGAGTGAATCAGCCAAACAGGGTCCCAACCCTCCCCCTACACACAATTTGAAGTAACTTATCTACACTTTCCAAAAAGTCTAGGGTAGAATCCATAGCAAAATGTTATAGAATAAATCTAACCCTGGAGCAGGGAGTAAACAAAACAACCAAACACACACACACACACACACCACCCCCCACCAGAAAAAAAAAAGGATTGAAAACAGACAGACAAAGTATATAGTGGTAGTCAACATAGCAGGAAAGCATCTCTTGCTTTGGTGACAGGCTAAGTGCTTTTTAGCTAGGGGTGCTCCGATATATTGTCTGGCTATTGGATCAGCACTGATAAAAGAATAAATGACATTATTGGCTATGGGATTTTTTTGGTCATTGTAGCTGATAATTATGGCCACATGCTCAGAGCATGCTGATGAGCATAGTCTGGTCCCCATGCCCTGCTGCTGGTCCATGCCTGCAGCAGACAATAGGTCCTTGCAACCAGTGGGAGGGGGTGCTGGGAAGCATTCACAGGGCACCATGCTCAACAACAAAAGGATTTTTAACAGCTCCTGCTGCTGTTGCTACCATTACCATGGCAGTGCTGCACACGCAGGAAAAACTGAGCACCGCGGCTGCTGCAGAGAAGTTCGGTCGCGTGCAGGTGGTTTAAGGCACTGCACGAGGGACATTCTGCTTTGCTGGGTACCAGGCACCTTTCCAAGAGTGGCTTCTCCCTGGCTGCCACAGGATCTCAGTTGCATGGGGCCTGCCAGTACTGAGGCAGTGGCATGCTCTGTGGCTCCAAACGCACCTGATGCTGCTGTCCATGCAATGGTTTACCCCGTCTGGCAGGGACAGCAGCACAGGCTGTGCAGGAAGCAGGGCAGCAGGTAGCAGCCATAGTTGAGAGGAGTATGTGCATGGGAAGAAGGTGGTGACCACCTTCCTCATCAAGGGCCTGAGCAGGCAGTACAGGGGGTGTGACAGTGATAAATACAAAACAAATAAAAGAAGGTTTATTTATGTCAGTAGTTTAAAAATACCTTGCAATATTACTAAATATTGGTTATTAGACCAGCACTGGCTGATACAGTTGGTTAATCATTGGCTAATGGGTATCAGTCAAGAGCATCTTTATTGGTGCACCCCTATTTTTAACATTTAGGGATGACCAGCCATGAGGCAGCAAAATTTCTAAAAAAAGAAGTTATTTAGATGACTCCAGACAATTGTGACAGACTTCAAGCTTTCCTAAAGCCAAATTATCATTATTTTACTAATTTTCCTACAGTTCATGTCGACAAAAGCAAATAACATACACAGAAGGGAACAATCTGTATGCCAAACAGAATAATACACTCAAGACTATCTACATTATAAAGTTTTGTCAAGAGAAGCTGCCTTTGGCTATTATTTATGCCATCCACACACATTTGATGTAAGCCAACAAAACCTAGCCTGCAGGTTGTTTGAAAATAAAACCACCTCCCTGAATGATATGCAGCCATCAGTAAAATTCCCATTGTGCCTATTGTCCAGTAACAGTGATGTCAGTAGCAGTAAGCCATTGACTCCTATCCAACATGCTCTGCATGTGCTCTACAACAATGGCAAAACTAGCTAATTGTGCTTAATACCATAGCAACATAGGCATGTCAGCCACTGTAAGCTGACAGAAGTTTCACCAGCAAAACATTCTACAGTAGACATGACCTTGGGAAAACATCTGGACACTGTTCAATTAAAACAAAGTGCAGAGGCATTCAAAGGAAAAAAGGACCATAGAATATGCTGAAACTACTAAGCCACTTAAGGCAAAAGTGTACCCTCACCTGGGCTAGGGAAAGAAATTACACATAAACCAGTATAAGTGCTCAGAAACTGGTTCAAATCTGTAACCCAATAGAAATTCTGTGCACATAAATGATTTTCAAAATAGCCAGAACCAGTTTAAGATAAACCTGGATAGATGCAGTATCAGACTTAACCGAGTTAGGTTAAATCACATTATTGAACTTCTGTCCCAGATCCCCTCCAGCTTCAAGTTAACTCACAGTCCCTCAGCATCCCAGGATGCTTTGCATCTCCCCAGCAACCTTCCCCTCGCAGGCTGAACAGCCTATCCTTGGCCCAAGCTATCTGCTCCAGCCAAGCAGGGACACATACTCCAGTGCCCCCTGACTCCTGGCCTAGGCCACTGCAGGCAGGTGGCTGTATTTGTGGAATCAAACATGAATGTCAGTTCACTTGCTTATTGTTTCAATTTACACAGCTTAGACTAACCTGAGAAGACTGAATCAATTCAGCCTTGGGCTTTTTGACTGTCTGTATTTAGCCCTGAACACCATTCTGTTTCAGTAAAATCTGTTCACATCTGGTAATATCCAAACCAATTAGAGACAGATAAAGCATGCTACTAGAAGTAGACAGACTTCTGTACATAGAGAAACTGAAAAGAATGGTACCTTTTGGTTAAATGATGGGACATGTTAGAGCTATACAAAATACAAGAATGGTACTAAGAAGGTAAAAATCAGGCATGTCTTTTTCCCCAACTCCCAATAAGAAGGATCCTGGGAGAGCCAGTTTTCACCCACTATGGAGTTCCTTGGTCAGCCCTCTGAGGCATCAGTTAGTGGCCACAGTTGTGTAATATTGGATTCAATGGATGCACTCAATACAGCATTTTTGGGGGCCTTGCTACTGAATCAGCACTGTTTCCTAAATGTTTTTTTGATGCTTAAGAAGCCAACTACTGCATAGGTCTGGCTCTACTTGGTTTGAAATGCAAGAACAATATGAGGACATATCTGACAGGTTGCCAAAAATATTTAATGGGCTATCTCTACTTCTGTTTAGAACATGACTTTACATACTATTCTCATTAAAAATATACCAAAATGCTTTATATTGTTAAGCAGCTTGTAATTCATCATTGTGAGACACCAAGAGTGAAATGGTCTACAGAAGCCTTTGAGAACTAAGTAACCAGCTCAACCAATCCAGGTGCATAGTGACTAATAAAGCTTGCTACTAGAGAGAGGATTTTAAAAAAGGGACCATATGAAATGAATTGATGGATACAATCTTGTTTCCAGTGTATATACTCCTATCACATCTATTCCCGTCTTGGATGCCTTTTCTGGCTGTTTTATAGAAAAGCAGGTACAGGTACAGAGAAGACACTAACACCTTACACCAGATGATCCCTTCAGAATAGGCTTGAAACATCATGGGACAGACCACCCATTGACACAGCTATTTTGAAATGAATGGACCTACATTCAGTTCTGCTTATGTATAGCTGCCTGAAGACCTTGCCTTTTGAAAAAACTGTCTTTAGGTCAGCAGTGACAGAGCAGATTGGCTGGAGGAGGAAGGGAAGAAGATTCAAGGAATATTTGTTTAAACATCTAATGCAGTTTTTATAAGCAAGAGTGAAAAGTATAAAAAGTTATCAATAATACTATTCTTAATTAAAGCTCATTGGGACACCAACCATTTCCTGAGTGTCTGCAAAGCACTCATCCTGGCTGGGACTTGGGAACATGAACCTAATACAAAATATGAAGGAATAATGAGAACATGGCTGCGGAAACTTACACCTCTGTACCGTGGATAGACAGCCTCAATCTCCTAAACTGGACATGTTCTAGAAGACACAGTACTCACTACTCATTTCTAAAATATAAATTAAAAAGTTCTTAATTCATTTTTAGGGTAGCCACAAATGTATGTGCTGTAAAGATTTAAAAATAAATGGAAGCAAGCAGAGGGATGAATTAAATAATTCATTTATAAAGGAACATTGCTGACTACTTATATATTTCCTCCAACTAGGATGCATTTATATGACATGTCTTTAGAAGGACTAGAGAGCAGGCTATTTGTGGCATACTGTCCTTGGGCCTTAAATAAATACAGAGGCTTCTCGAGATAAAATGGACTATATTTATGGTGTAGCACTTGCAGTGCAATCAATCTGTTAGTTGCCTAAATTTTCCTGTTAGTATTTATAAAACACAAGGCCGGGGGCAGGGGGGTAGAATATATTCTCAAAGAGCTACCACCTATCCTATCCCCACCCTGCAAGCAAAGTGCTGACTATTCGCTTTATATTATACAGAGTTAAACCACGATCTAGGCTTAGCATGTTATAAAATACAAACTATGTGGTCTTAAAACAATTTAATGTTACAGTCAGTTAGCATTAATACTTAACTGAAGCTTCTCTGGGAGATTTTCTGTTCAACCTTGGAAGTCTTCAAGGAGGAGACTAGACATATACCTTGCTGGGATGATTTGATCTCAGCAGTATTCCTGCCTAGAGCAGGAACTCAGTGATCTTTCAAGGTCCCTTCCAGCCCTTAATTTCTAAGATTATGAGCCAGCCAGAGGCTGCATTAACCTGTACTCCCTAAAATCCATTGTTGGACCATATCTAGAATAACCACCATACATTAATTGTATGTAACAAGTCAATATTCAAATACTGTAATGAGGAATAACTTATATTTACCTATTAGCAGAGAGTCAGTCCCACTAGCCAGAGAAAAAAAAACAAAAGACATCTATTCTATTAGCATCCTAGGACTCCCTACCCCCAGCTGAAAGGGATAAAGGACCATTTTTAACAGCACAAAGTAATCATAAACATTCCATTTCAAACAAACATGTACTATACTTCACTATGGCCTTTGGTGACCAGGTTTCATTCTATTTTTCTTTTCTGCACTAGTTCACAGCACATCTTTGCTGACACTGAGCTCAATTGCTTTTTTTGTTTTTTGGGTTTTCTTGTTTCCTGTCCTCATACTGTGGCCTTCCTCCCCTAAAAATACATTCTGACATGTTCTTTCCTCCTTTACTTCACCCCATGGGCTTTCTTGGAAAGCACTGGCTATATGAAGTTGACCTTATTACCATCATTTTCACAGCTGCCTACCAGGCTGTGAACTGCAGGAGTGGAAAACCATGAGAATAGACCAGTTTCCACCTTGTTGCAGTTGGGTGGCACTAGAGTTCAGTCCATAGAGGCTTCAGGTTATGTGCATAATTATAAGGACCAGCAAGCTGATTCTGGATGCCTGAACAAAGGTTGAAGAAAATGGTTTGATGGCAGAGGGAGAAAGGGGTGTGTGTGGGGGGAGGGGAATATATTTTTGAATAGTTGAGACAGATTATTTTGTAGCTCACATTCTGATGATGACAGCATTTGATGGGGAGGGGGGGCATGGGAAGAAGGGAAAGAATCCCACTTTCCACATACAGATATTTTTCAGAGCTAGCCAATTTTTGACAAAAAAGAGAATTGTCGGTATTCAAAAAGAAAAAATCACCCATGTACCTTTTGTCACCATGGATGTACATTCATAAGAGACCCCATGGATTCTAGGATAGAGCATAAACACAGCAAGTATTCAGATAGCATAACGATTGGTCCTACTGTGGAACATATTACCAAGAAACACAACCATTAAGCACAAGACAAAAACAAACAAACAAACAAACAAACAAACTAACAAACAAGAAAGACTTTTTTAAAAACAAGGGAAAGTTCAAAAGCCTTTACCTGATCCCTTAAGTAGAGCTCATTTCCACAAATATATAATAATACATTTTCTCATCTGAGAGGCCTAGACTAAGCATGTGTTCCAAGACCTCTAACTTCAATAGGACTTGAGCATTGAGATGACTTAGTCACAAGTTTAACACACAAATCATGACCAGAGACCACACTTGTCTACACTAAGAACTAAAGACTTGCTAAACATTTCTTCAAATCTTATTCCTTAATACTCTACCGACCTTTCCTTGAGATTTTTTTTTTTTAAGACTTCTCCCTTTAACAAATTAAGAGCTATTTCCATAACCCATGTCTTTGAAAATTTCACAATGGTTCTGGGAAAGCAGATAGTCCTGCAAAAAAAGCTTGGCACTCTTTAAAATTCTCCAAGCAAACACTGCATCCCTTTAACCAAATGTTTGCTAGTAATGTCACTATTTTCAGCTCTTTTGAAACAGCTGTTACTGAGCAGCACCAAAGAACATACAACCTAGAGATTTACAATCAGGACAAGATCAAAGATCAGGTCTAAAACTAAGACAGAAGTGTGTGTGTGTGCGCGTGTGTGCGCATGTGTGCGCGTGTGCGCCCACAGTTCTTTCCTGCTGTTCAGCACCTTTATTGCTAACTGTGAACCATGAAACCTAAAAGTGACTGAAGGAATGCTCTGCCTATTTTCATGCAAAGTCCTGAATATTTTTTCAACACCTGGATAAGAAAGATGTTGTTAGTCAATCACTGATCATAAAGCAAGAAAGATGCTGCACTTTTGAACGATTTAAGTTAAAAGACAGATACAGTTTCACTTAGTTCTGCAGACCTTTCATATTTATATATATCTGGCTGTTTGAACAAAAATAGCTAACATACTTGCTTAATAAGCCATTAAAAAGCACACAAAGTACTTGTCATTAGCTGTTCTTATCACTTAAAAGCAGTGGTCAGTAATACCTTGTATAGTTCATAACATTGTTTGATAAATAAAACACCTAAGCTTCCCTAGTCTATAGGTTTCATCACACAAAGAGCAGTAGGTAGAATACTACTGTGCATTTCCTCATACCAGAGTAGATCACACCTGCATAGTGTTGTTAAGAAGGCAGGATAGATTCACACCATATAGAACAGTGATTCTCAGCCAGGGTACCATGGCACACTGGGGTGCCTTGAGATCCCTTCAAGGATGTCACATAACGTTAGCACTGTTACCTTTACAAACATGGTTCACAGAATAAACCTAAAGTTCCGAAACAGAAATCCACAGCTGTGGCCTTTGCATTCTTTTCAACAGAAAAAACTGCTCTTATTTTTCTGTAGACAAAACAGTGAAAACTGAGAGCTGGCACTCTCCAAGGGGTGCTTCAATTCAATCCAGGGCTGCTTCAAGTCTGAAAAGGTTGAGAACTACTGTTAGGTAATAAACAAACAAACAAAATAAAATATAATATAGCATGTGTGTTGTTAAGTTACACAACACTGGTTCATGGAAGGGAAGACTTAAAAATCACTCAAATTTAGTTCTCAGAATGGATGCTTAGCTAAATAATCCAATTTAAAATGTGCATATCTTCATGGAATGGGTGTCCTGGCAAAATATGCTATTACATATATTAACATTTTCACTTCTACCAATCTTGTAATGTAAACACCTGCTTTCCTATTTGTGGAGAATGTGGGATATTTGCCTTTTATTTAAAAAAAAAAAAAGTAAGTGACCAAACTAATCCCTTTAATATGGTGCTACTTGTTACCTGTCCTCAAGGAGTTAATTTCTTTCCAGAGATATTCAATGCAAGTAGGAAACAGGTGATCACTGGATGCCTTTGCCAGTTTGAGAGGCAGAGACTGCCCATCCAACCCAGCCATGGCTGATTATCAAGCATTTGAATGTTTATCTGGAAGAACAGATATACTAACAAAAAGCAGCCAAAGAAAACTGGTTTTGCCAAAGGGCCAGTAATGAAGCGATGGATCACAGGACAAAGCTGTTTGGGCAGTCATAATCCTTTACTGTTCCATCTCCCGTTTAGATAAAAGGTAAATACAGAGCATAAAAGAGCAAAATCCAACCTGAATAGAGGCTGCTGGGTTTACACCACTGTTGGCAATTAGACTGGCTCCTCTACGCACAGTAAGGAGACTTAACCTTGAACTCTTCTAGATCTTGGTACTGGCATACTATGCACGCTGTAAAACCTAGTAGTTGATAAAAAGAAAACATTGGGCTATTGATCTTCAGTATTATTTTTATTGGCCACACTCTTCTCCACTACCTTTATATAACTCTGGACAACATCTATTCTCAATTTGCTTGTCTCTTGGCCTCTGTGTTTGTAGCCAAAAACAGAAGTTGTTTTTATCAAAACTGAATTAGTCTGTGATTTAGTGTTTTGGATAGCATTCCAGACAGCATTACAGCAATGAGATGGATTCTGCTATAGTGCATAGTGCTGTTTAGGCAAACATGCTTTTAAATAGATCTCACACTCAGCCTTTGAAAGTAGAACTTGTTTCAATAGGGAAACAGGAGATTGGTTAGAGCACTCAGGTTTATCTTAGTCCATGGGAATGTATTAGGGTGTTGGTCAGCAGCCATAATTACAGCTGCCACAACTCACCTTATTCAAAGACAGCACCTAGAAGGAAACATTTCTTGCATCACTACTCTTCTGGGCAGACTCAACATTTATATCTTCACTGAGGAAAGACCCAGATGCTGGCATGGGATCTGAGTCTTTCAAACCCAGGCTGAATGATACTAACTCCAATCTTGTGGACAGGCAGGTCAATAAATAAAAACTATTAAATAAATATGTGATATTCATATTCCCAAAATAATAACTTTTTTGGTCTTTAACAAGTCTTACTATAAAAGCTAATGAAAAAAAAAAAATAGAAGAAGAAGTTTATTCAGGGCAGAGTTTAGCTAGAGTAAGGAGTGGAGGTAGAGGGAAGCTACTCTCCTATTTTAAAGAGCAACATCTATGCTATACATGCAGAGCCAAAGCTTTCTAAGCTAGCATGCTGAATACATACTAGTTATTCAAACTCAAGAATGTGTGTATAAAAGAAATTTCATACAATTAGTCTCTGTTGTCCTCATTTTATGCTCTCTGCAAAACTTCTCATTCACATGTTGCTACTACTAAGTGTGCAAAACAATCTTTTTTTTGCCTCCAATTACCACCAAATAGCATAAAACTAGGAGACAAACAAGCAAGGTTGTTTAAAGGCTTCACATGCAGAAATCCACTAATCTATAATAAACAGCTCCTTTTCACAGATCACTGCAACAGAGCAAAAATGAAGTATAATGTAATGAAACTCAAATTTAATTTCAAGGAGGAAGAACAAAACACAAAACTGTGCACGAATATAGAGCCAAAATTTAGCATAAGAGAAAATCGTTCCTATTTTCTAGGGATGTCTTTCATATGCTATTTTTGTAGGTTATCACTCTGGATATCATTTACAGAGATTTTTTTTTGGAGGAGGAGACTGGGGGTGTGTACAAGGGAAAGAACCATAAGCATTTCATACTATTATTATTCATCTAAAAAAAACCCGCACATAACACTTGTTTTAATTCATCTCTTCTCGCATAAATCAGTATTTGGTAAATGTGATAACATTAGAGAAAAAGTCTTATCTTAAAACAGAGAGTGTAACAAGTAAAACTATATTTGAAGCCTTCTGTGTAAGGGATTTAGCCTAGTCACTGAGAAATAGATTGGACAGTTAGATCACAAAGTCAAAACTAGTTTCAAGTACATGACTGAAAATAGATTTCTTTAAAAATTACCGGCCAAAGGTGCATGGCAAATACTGTGACAAATGAGAGTACAGGCCTTTGAAGATCTCCTCAGGTTGAAGGCCCCTGCTCACAAGTTAAAGTTATAAGCAGTGATTCAGGTGGTTCATTCAACAGAAGACAAGAAAACAAAACAAATAATGAAGCAAATAAATCACTGTCTGCACTTGGGGGGCAGGGGCGAAGCCTATCTCTATCCCTCTCCCTCCCCCCTATTCCCCAGTGCAACCTCACAGTAAGCCTTGAAGCACTAAGGCAAATAACTTATTCTCTCCTCCCTTCTCCCTTGGCCTGCCCAATTATTTCATTTATAGTTTCTAAATCTGCAGGAGCATTTCATAGGAACACAAGATGGAAAGAAGCCAGTCTCCTCAGAGCCAATTCTGAGTAGGTCAGTCTTGGCTCAGTAGCAGACCACATAGTACAGCAGAAGGAAACAGAAGGCCTTACCCCCTCCTTCCCACCCTAAATGCAGACTTCCTTCTGTCATTGAGGAAAAGTAACTTGCTGGTGGCCAACAAGGTCTCCACAAGAAATTTCAGCAGCTGCCAAGAGGCCATATCCCTAAGCCAAGTCAGAAAGGCTCTCACTACACTACAGAAATTTCAAAAGGATAAAAAAATACCAAGCTTTTCCTTAAAAAAATTAATGTTTTTTTTCTTCCAGACATTAAATGAAGATCCATCTAATGAAAGGTTCTGGCTTGACAGCACAGAAAGCCAAAACCCTCTATCCAAAGTTCTTATACAGCAAGGGAAGTGGCAGCAGTCTCTATCCTAACAGCATGCTTTAACTCACAACTTCCTTTAGTATGGAAAGCCAGTTCAGATTCCAGCCTTCTCTCTCCACTCCATGGCACCAGGTTTTTTTGGCACACTTACTGAAATCAATGGAGCTGCATGAGCATAGTTATATAGGCAAGTCCTTCAAATATCTATGAGAAACCAGACTGAGACTACTCACTCCTTACGAATGCCAGACAGGTAATAATGACTTCTGCTCACTACCATGAAACAGACAGGAGAGGCTTCAGATTAATACATTGCCCAATACACACACCTTTTGTCCCCAGTGTATCCAGGCAGAAGCTATTAGATGCATACATGTTACCTGGCCAACTGACAGTTACAAAAAGTGACTCTCTTGTTCTGATTATTCAGTATTTTTCTTTGTAGAACTTGCAGAACACAACGCATATTTTGAGCTTTTTCTGATGCTGTATTTACAAGATTCCAGACAAAGGGCTCATTAGACCAGACATGTCAAAAACTCCAGCAGAAGTCTGGGGCAGGTGGGAAAGAGAGAGACTCTCTTACTCCAACACACAGATATCTAGAAAGCCAAGACTGGATTGCAACTGTACACATGGTTTACATAAATGTACGCATGGTCAAGCAACACTCAACAAAATGACCACAGAAGCTCAAGAGGTTTGGAAAGGATCCATGACTCTCGGGGAACCGAACCCACACTTCTTGTGTAGAGTGCAAGAGTGGAATAGAGGAATTGCATGCAAACCACACCTCCTTTCCCAGTAGGAGAAAAGAAATTCTGATGCTTTCCTATATAGAATTTTCTGACTTCCACAAAGATACGTTATTTCACCCAACAATATTGTCAGATAAGTAGTTAAATAAATACTGAGAGGGGGAGTAGCCGGAAGCATAGAGTTGTGTTCTGTGAAAACAAACTGTTAATCTGACCTGCCCTAGAATGCACAGGCATCCTAACTTTTACTTAGGACAAGTGTGACCACCTCCACACAGCCTACAAAAGGAACTTACCCTGGTTTGCTTTCCATTGTTTCTCTCTGCTCTGGGATTACCTACATCATTTATTATTCATTGTATGTTAAAAACCAGCTATGCAAGTTAGTAACGAAGGAAGGCTATGTTGAACTGGTCCCACTAGTGTGATCTCAGATTGGCGTTGCCAGTCCTGTAGCTTGTTATGCAATAGATCCCCTAGGGACTGTCAGTACTCAGGGCACGGCTCATGATTTCCTAACTGTTGGTACAGTATCAGGAAACTCAACTGTACTAATAGAATAAATTTAAAATGTGGCCTCCCACCTCAGTTTCCTTGTGTCACTATCGGGCCCTGTTCTGCAGTTTGGGATAAAGTAAAGTATTGGTGACACAAACTGCTCCCAAGATGCCACAGGAGGTGAAGAGGACTGAATAGAGATGGAGAAACAGTTTAAATACAGCAGCCAAATCAGGTGCTGATCTTGCACTGAACTCTGCCTGAATACAAAGCTCATTTTCAGGATGGATGCTTAGGGAAGCAAACAATCCATTTCTTTTCTCCCATGCAGCTTTGAAGTAGTTCTATGGGAACAGGGGAGAAAAAACCTAACGTTAGAAGTACTGGTTAGTGACTACATCCACAGTTTAAGTGCAGGTTAGCATCTTGTCTGGATAAGTAATCACATTCCATTGGTCTTTTTCAGGTTTTTGCTTGCTTGACAATAGGATTTTACCCAGTCTCAAAGATCCAAGAGAGAGATGGAATTTATCAACTAGACAGTACAGGAGACACAAATTACCAATACATTGTCTATTACAGATTGGAATAAGTCTTACATTAGCCCTCCAAAGCCTCAATGGAATGAACCATTTAGATTGGTCCTAGGTAGAAAGATAGGAGAATATTCTATGCTCAGTTTTACCAGAGAATGTCTAGTAATATCCAAGGCCCCAACCACCTTGCACACCTTCTGCCAAGAGAAATGCATGTCAGATGGGTGTGAGAAAGCCTGTTGGTGCAAGAAATTTGCCATGGCACAAGGCAGCTACAACCTCAATTTTACCCATGCACTTGTATGTGGCATAGACCCAAAAGTGCATTATGTTAAGGGCAGGGTTAATAGTCAGGACATCCAGAAGATCTGTATATTGCTTCTAAGAGGAAAGCTCCCATGGACAGTTAAAACCAAGGGCAAGTATCTCCATTACAACAATAGACGCCTCCACTAAAACAGCAAAAGCACATGTTAGTAGTTTTCTGTCTCACAGTTGCTCTGATGTGACGGAGGGCAGATTTTCTCATGCTGCCTTCACCTGGGTGACTGTAACGGAATATTTGATATGCCTAAATTTGGGAGATTTATGTTTAGCAGAAAATGAGTGATCTGGATAAGGGATAAAGTACACTGAAGTTTAAAAAACCCTTGTACTGTCTTTTTGAACATTTACACTTTTCATAAACCCCCTACAGTCCTGCTGCTACCACCTAGAACCGACTCTTTTCTTCTTCATCTTTCTTGCTGCATTTCTTCTTTTTTAATCTTATCAAGTATACACAGGCACTAGTGTGTTAGCAATATTTGTATACAATACACCTCTGCAAGATTTTTATTTTCTTAGTTTCTCCTACCACCACCAAGGGGCATTTCTGGCTAGCAAAGAATCTCTTTTGGAACAGCATATTTTTAAGTTTTGAATAGCTCCAAGAAATTGGGGGAAAAAGCATACCTTTAAAAAAAGAAAGAAAAACATATGCACTTCCATCATACCCAATTTGAAAAACAGACTTGTGAATGCTCCAATTTCAAGTGAACCAGCAAGGTGAACATCATACAAAGAAATTAATTCTTAACATTTCTCCACCCTCCCCCAGAATACACTAGTTTAAATCAACTCCTGCTTGTTCAGTTGTGACTTCATATTTTCAGCGTTTACCAAACCACATAGTGCCAGGAATAGAAATATAAATCCCAAAAGCAAGCAATATAAAGATGACCAAAAAAAGAAGTCACAGAAAGAACCTTTAAAGAAAAAAAAGAAGAAGAAAAAAAAAACAAAAAACAAAAACACACAGTTCAAAAACGACATCAAGTTTAAAGTGCGCTATTTTTTAAATACTGGATATACACAGATTGTCCGAACAGAAATTAGACCCAACTCAACAACACAAGTAAACTTTACTATCTCCTTCATCTAGGAGAAAAAAAAAGTAGAAGAGGGAGATAAGAATAAAAAAAAAAGACAACATCCATAATCAATTTAAATTGCAATCATGGTAGAAAAACAAAGATTTCTTAATAGCTTAGTATCCTTCATCATACATGGAGCCAAATACTGAAAAGGCTATGGCTGGCCAAATTATGCAACAGATTTATCCCATACACCTTATGCTACACATGCTGATGAGTGAAGGTATTTTCTTCATTTTCCTATTGCTTAAGAGTTTCAAAAAAAGATACATGGAAAAAAGTCTGAAGTAACCATTCCTTTTAAAACTATTACAATCAGACCTAGATGGTACCACGTTTACCATTCCCAAATTTATCTAGATTCCAGATTAACCCCTCCATTTTAATATATTGCTTAGTTTTAATAGTAAATACAATTTAGTGCAGTATTTTAGCAATTTCAAATATTTACATCTTAAAGCCTTTAAAAAAATTCTGATTATTTTCAACAAATTGAAAGCATATTCAGATTCATAAATCCAAGTAATTAGTTACCATACTTGGAAGGCTAGAATCATTGCATTCATACATGAAAACTAATATAAAATATACCAACAAACTCCTAAAATATCCTCTGGCGATTGTTGCAGTCATATTAACATATACAAAAGTCCCCCCAGGTTTTTATAAGGAAGCTCTGTTTGCATAAAGGAAGCCCTGTTTTTTTCTCTGTCTGTTCTCTTTAACGCATGGGATTTCAAACAAGAGACAGGTGGCCATGTACTTTTCAAAAGGCAAATTAAAATACACATACACACTCCCACTTACAAACCAGCATGGAGTGTTTAAAGAGAATCAAAGGCCTTTAACAGGTTGGAACCTGGCACTTTAAATCTAAAAGTGTGTCTGAGGCTAATAGCTTTCTCTCCATATCATAAAGAAAGAAGGACTGCAGACGGGTGAGGAAAATAAAATCTTTTCCTTAAGAAGAGGGGAGGGAAGGAGAAGAAAAAGAGATAGGTGGAAAGAAGAAAAGAATTCAGGGATGTTATAATGCCATCGCTATGAGCAGCTTCTACCCCCGTCTTATCCCAATTCATTTTCCTAGGATCTTCCTTTGCTCCTGGGGCCTACACATTAAAAGCAGCACCCACATAGAGAGAGATAGATCACAAATCCAAAAAACCTACAAGCAGGAGTATGGGGGAAAGGAACAGTCCACTCTGGAGAGCTTAGTCCTGGGGGGGGGGCAGGGAAGAAAAATAGAGAGGGCAATCATGTCTTAACTTAGATCCCACCTTGATGTGCTTCCCACATCTCAGTGGGGTGAAAGGGGCACCCCGGATTGAAACTCCTAGGATAGAAGGGAAGGGCAAGATCTCCCTCAGCCCCCTCTGCCAGCCCCCTCTCTGCTTTCTTTCCAACACTTACTGTGTTCCCCCTTTCTCTCTCTCTCTCTCTCTCTCTCTCTCTGGTGTTTCCTTGGTAGGGACAAAAGTTGCCACCAGCCTCTTCGCTGCTGCCAGAATCAACTTTCTCTCCTTCCAGGCGCTGGGAAGCTCTCCTCTCCTCTCTCTCTCTGCTCCTTCTTCTTTAAAAGAAAAATCCTTATTCTGTTCTTTTTAAAGGGGGGGAAATCTGGGTGCTGGGGGGGGAAGAAGGAGGAAA
This sequence comes from Crocodylus porosus, assembly GCF_001723895.1. NCBI lineage: Eukaryota > Metazoa > Chordata > Crocodylia > Crocodylidae > Crocodylus > Crocodylus porosus. Next base: position 15,558,367 of record NW_017728931.1, on the reverse strand, counting down.
CCCTGGGAGCTTTTCTTCCCCCCCCCCAAAAAAAAAGTTGACTTAAAAATAAAATTTAAGCGGGGAGGGGGGGAAGGGAATAAAGGAGGGAAAAGCTTGGGGTTTCCAAAAGGAACCAAACAATTACTAATAAATAGTTAGAACAAACAGACACAAGGAAGAGGAGGAGAGAGAAAGAGTTTTGCTGGTCAGTAAACTTCAAGCTGCTGGGATGAGGTCATTGGTGTAAAAATAAAGAGATGGCGTCATTTGAAACCAATCCCAGTGAATGAACTCAGGCGGGGGGAGAGATTGGAGGGGGGAGGGGGTGAGAGAG
>NW_017728931.1:15548840-15557951 GCF_001723895.1 Crocodylus porosus | reverse complement strand
GCCCTCGTGCCTGCTGCCGCCTGTGCCTCCGGGCGGGGGGCGGGGAGGAGGAATTCACATTTCTTCCCCTTGGACTCCGCGTTGAATACTTTTGTTTCTGAGCCAGCCCCTGGGAGGAGCCTGGGACCTGGCTTACAATGAGGCAGCTATTCAGCTAGGCGGCTGAGGCTGCTGCTGAAGGCTTCGTTCGTCCTCCTCATCTCCTCCTCTCCCATCCCTGAAGTGGTCCTTGCCCTCTGCTCACCTCCCTTTGCTTCCCTGCCTCTCCCTGCTCTTCTCCCTCAGCATCACTTGCTGGCCTCTGCCTCCTGTGGGCTAAGATCAAGTGTACCTGCTGCTGCAGGGTCGGGGTGCAGGCTGTAGCTAAGGGCAGAGGCAGACAAGGTTCTTTGGGGAGATGTGATCTTTTTTATTTAGACCAACTCAGACAGTTGGAAAAAACCTTCGTTGCAAGCTTCTGGGTATAAATATCCTTCGTCAGGCTGAGGAAGCATCTGCAGTTGGTGTGTGCTCTTCCTGGATGGAATGAGTAGTCATTATTCATTTCCAACTATTTGAGTTGGTCTAATAAGAGATATCGGATTCACCCAAAGAACCTTGTCTGTGCTGGTCTGTTACGGATGGATTGAAGTGGCATTGTGTAGTGGAGGGTTCACGCCTGTCCCATGCACAGCAGACAGGATGCCCTACAAGGGCACCTCCAGATGTGATGGACATTTGGTTTCCCTGGGGACAAGTGTTACTGGGGAACACCAGTGCCCCGCATGCTTTGGTGTGCCGCAGTTTGCCCTGGGTGGGGTAGAGGAGGCTGGGGCCAGCACTGGGCTGTCTCCATCAACCTTCCCTTGGGTTCTGGGGGCCTCCCAGGGCTGCAGCCAGAGTGATTTCTGCTACACAGCCTGGCTGGCAGCAGAGCATGGCTTTGGATGGCCTGGCTCTGCTTTTCAGCAGCACGAGCTGGCCGAGTGTGCGTTCCTCCGGTATTTTTTTTCCATGGGTTTTTTTGATCCCTGGATATCCCATGGAAAAAGAACCTGGCACAGTGAACACTCAGACAGCACTCCCTTGCGGTGCAGAGAACACCAGACTGTGTGGTATATGGTGCTGCAAACCTGTTTGCAGTGCCACATACCACATGACCATGCTCATCTGGACATGTCCTTAGTCTTGTAGTTAGCTCCTCCATAGCTTGCTCCTGCGGCCATATGGTTGAGGGAAAGCGAAACTTAGGGACAGCTGAACCCCGAGCCTCCAGGCTTGGGCCTCCACATAGGATGCCTGCCAAAGGAACTGGAAGTATCTGAAGCCCCAGGCTGAAAAGTCCTAGGTGGAGAATACTTGCCAGTAGTAGAGCCACATAAGGTTTTTGAATAATTCAAAGGAATCTGAGCTGATCTGGCTAATTTGACCTGGGACATGAAAAATTTTCCTTAAAAAATAATTTAAAAAATTATCTTCCTACCAGCCAGCTTCCAGTGGGAGGATCTCAGCTACATGCCTACTTTATGGAAATGGGGGACTCTTCCCTAACTTATTCCTGTAGCCTTTGGTTAAGGGCAAGTGAAACGCGGGGGCATCCGAATCCAAAACCTCCAGGCTTGGGCCTGCACATAGGATGCCCACCAATGGATTTGGGAGTATCTGAAGCCCCAGGCTTAAAAGTCTGGGGTGGATAGATACCTGCCAGTGGTAGTGTCACATATGGTGTTTGAACAACTTAGTGTTGCTCAATCAAGAGGATTCATAGTGGATTTGGCTAATTTGACCTGGAATATGAAAATTAAAAAAAAAAAAATTACTTGCTTGCCTCTGCCAGTCTCATCTCCTTTTTCTTCACCTACTTCCTTCTCCATCCTCTTCTCTCTCCTGTTCCTGAATCACAGGCCAGCTCAAAGCAGACCTACTAAGTATCATCTAGGAGCACATCCCCACTGGGGAGCTGTGCCCCCATGCCTATCCCCAAATCAGACACAAACACACACACACACAAACCAGCCAGGGAGACAAGGTTGGGTGGACAGTGTTTCAGCTGATTCATTATTTCAGATGCTGCTCAGCATGATGAAGATGATGGGTTCAAGCTGTGAAAGACCCTCTGCTCTTGCTTCATATTTTTTGGACTATTTCATTGCACATAGGTTCTGAACTAGCTAGAACAGTGATTCCCAGCCAGGGTGCCTTGAGATCCTTTCAAGGGTGCCATGCAATGTTAGCACTGTTAGGTGTGCATACATGCTTACAAGTTAAACTCAGAGATGTCAATAGGAAGTCATAGTATTAAAACATTCTGGCCTGTGGTGGCCTTTCTAAATTTTTTAAAACATAAAAATTGCTCTATTATTTTCTGTAGTCAAAAAATGAGCATAACGTATGAGCTGGTATTTTCTGAGGGGTGCCTTCAATCTAAGAAGGCCAAGATCCACTGAGCTAGAAAATCACTTGCTCTGTAGGGTGAGTATCCTAACTATTCACTTAAACTTACTGCTTAAAAATAATATTTCAAAAAGTAGTACACAAGTGTTTTAAATAATAGAAATGTAGTCACATTTTTAGGGTCCCTAATCCTTCAGCTGACTTCTAACAATGAGGGTCCTTACTTTTGAGGATTGTCCGCTAGACTGGAACATGCCTGGGCAAAGATATGGCTGCTGCATGGCAAAAAACATTTTGTTCAAGTCTGAACTCTAGGAAGCAAGGAAGGAAGTAACAGGTCACCAAGCAGGGTACCTAGTGGACCTGACAAAGTCACAGTGGAGTCACATGATAAAAGACACTAAAGATCATAATAAAGAGTCTTTTACTAGACATTTTAGAGGATGCTTGTATGGCAGAAAGGAAAAGAAGAGATGGAATGGAAGGAAGACCCACATGTTCATTCAGAGGTGAAACAAGCATACGGAGTAGGGGGTTCCTGGACTCCTTAGAGCAGTGTGGGCAAACATTTTCAACCAAGTGTTACTCTGATCCCTTCCGCCACCTGATCAGCCATCCTGCTTTTAGATCGCTGTCCTCTGTTCCCTGTCCAATCTGCTGCTCTGTTTTCTGCTTCCTGTCCTAAATGCATTGGCAACAGGTAGGGGGTGCATGCAGGTCCACGTACACCCCCTGAGATTGTCACTGCATCCCCTGAAAGAAGTGTCACTGATGCTGCCGGCGGCATCTGCAGGCAGTCACTGCTTGCCACCCCCCGCCAACGCTTGCTGCCGGTGGCGTCTGCAGGTGCTCACTACCCCCTGCTGCTGACACCACGACAGCCACCTGCAGGGGCTCCCCGCTTGCTGCCACCATGCCCCCGCCACTGCTGCTACTGCCTGCGGGCAGTTGCTGGGCCCCCCCCAGCCTCCAGGGGCAGGCATTGTTCATGCCTATATGCTACTGTGCTTCCTGCTTCCTCCTGGATCTGCCACATGCCACACACAGAGGCTGCCTCTGCCACCTATGACTTGCAGGTTGGCCACCACTGCTTTACAGAACAATGACTTCAGTCCAAACAACACTTAAGTGGGAGAAGGAAGCTGAGGCAAAGAAATGTATATAGATCTGTTTTCTACTTTTCTACATCTGCCTATTTCTTGTGCTAGCTAGTTGAAAGAGGAGTACATAAAAAGTTTATGTATGTATTTGCCTCAACACACATGAAGAGGTGACCTCTAAACCCAGAGTGCCCATGGCTGGTGGGCAATAGTTGATTCATGACATATACCGAAGAAGTGTGCCAGGGAGGCCAAGAGCCAGGGATGCTGCCTGCTCAGACCATAGAAAGCCCAAGAGTCCTGGGCCCTATGTAGTCAGACTCAAACACAGTAGCTTGGTGAGTATCTGGAGGAGGAATCTTTACAAGGGCTGTGCAGCAGGAAGGCAGAAGGATAAAAGAGGGTTCATCACTGCAACTAGTTAAATTACATGAGCATTCATTTTTATCATGTGGGAAAACAAAAAATGGTTTTGCTATCATCATACTAAAAATTCTAATTTTTAAATAAACCTTATATACACATTTCTTTATTTTAGGAAAGAAAAGAACAAACATAGAAAAGCTTAGAGCAGCTAGCAAAGAGCCTGTTTACACTTGAGAGTTTTTTTGGTATAGTATAATGTGTCAATATAAATCATTACAATTATACCCCTGATTGTAACTCTCCAGCTGGAGATTCTTATTCCTGTACTAAAATGCCTTTTTCAGTTTAGTCTATGTCACTTGGGAAGAGCATTAACCTAAAGCAAAAAGGATAAAAGTATCTCTTCAAAAATTAAGTTCTATAACTGTATCTGTGGCTATACTGGTAGAGGTCTTAAAACCTTACCTTGTAGATGAGTCTGAAGGTGTAAGCAGAAGTAGTTTAAAACAAGCTGGAGAACTTGTCCAGTCCATGAGAATTTAAGAATTTTTCTTGAGTGAAGTATTTCTTCCCCCCCTCCTCCAGTTCCTGTTAACTCCTTGTTCCAGACTCCAGCTTAGACCTCTGTGCCTCTGACAGCTGGTTCCTGGCTCATCTTGGTGAATTTGCCCACGTCCCAGCCCCACAGGGCTATAGTTGCCTACTTTGCCCCCACCCCCGGCTAGTGACTTCAGTCTGGATTCTTGCCTCCAGATTCCTAACTGTCCCCTTGACTTGTGATTCTACCCTGTGGTGACCACCTATATCCTGGACCCTTACAGACCTCACTTCTTGATCTGCCTTCTCTTCATCGCCTGCGTCCAGTCTAGGACCTTGCTTCCCCAACCTTGTTTGTTCCTGATCCCCTGGGGTATGACCCTCTAGAGTCTACCCCAGACTGATTATGTCTTGGTTGTATTCCTGACAACATTGCTACTGTCTGCCTCTGTTACGGAGGTTTTATGCTCTTGGGAAATGTGTCCTGCAATTTATATGTTCTGTGCAGCTTGTTAGAAGAGATTCTAATTATCTTTTGAAAGATGTACATAATTTGAACCAAGCTGTCAGAATCAATGAAGGGATTTTTCTGTCTGAGAGATTATTAGTGTTCCACAGCTACATTGATTTTTGATTGATCAGTTAAGCATCTGCAACAAGAAGTCAGGTGATGAAAGACAATTAATGTAATGATGTATTCTGAATAATGGAAATGAAGGTTTGTCCATATGGGAAAGCTATTGCAAAAATGGGTAAAGAGGTGAATTTTAAAGTGCAGCAGCTCTTTTCCACTAATTCTTTGCAAAGATATTATATTCTTCATTAAGGGGGCCTATTCAACACTAGTTTCTCATTCAGAGAAACCCTGAGTATATTCACTCATCATGGATTCCATAATATACATAACCTAAAGTGTATTATTCACAACATTTTACATGCTTAATAGATATGGTGTAGAGCAAGAGAAAATGGGGATGTAGGTGTTAGAGTAAGGAGGGATGTGGGTTTGTGGGGGAGTGGTGTTGAAAGAGTGCAGGGAGTAATAGGAAGAAGGTGGAATGGGGCAGAGGGGCTTGAGAACGCAAAGGCATTAGGGATGGAAATAAGTAAGGAGAGACTGGGGGTGGGGTGAAACAGTAGGGTTAGGACCAGAATGGGGTTGGGAAAGGGGTTTAGAAGGAATAGGAGGTGAGAGGTGAATTTGAGTGGGTAACAGGAGCTACGGGGGACAATAGGAGCTGAGATATAAGGTCTGTCAGTCTCACATTTTTCACTCCTGTGTCTGTGCCAGGATCAGGGAGGGAGCCCTTTTTCCTGTCTTGTATGTATATGCTAAGAATTGAGAGAAGCACAGACTTCTGTGCACGGGTGAGGGCAGGCTGCCACTGTGGGCTTTGCCCTGGGTGCCAAACTTTCTTGCTACAGCACTGCCTTTAGGTGTGTCAGAACCTCTCTTCCTGATTCAGGAGTTCTCTTGAATACCTTCATGTGAGTGGAAACCTGGGAGAGGAGGAGGCTGTCTTCTGCAAGATATGAGATCCTCGCCCTTCTATTTAATGTAGTCCTACAATCTGGAGAAACTCAGTCCCCTTGGATAGGGAGCTGAGTACAGGCTTTGACATTGGAGAGGGAGGATGAGAACACCCAGATAAATGGACCAATTCCCATGTCTGAGTTATTGTTTCAAGCTGTTTTTTCTCCATGGAGTATTCTTATACAGCTGAAACCATCTCATTGAAATGAATCGGTCTCCTTGAGGCTCCTACACTGCAGATAGATGCACAAAAACCCTTCCCCCATACTGGTTTCAGATCTGGGATTTTGCATCACAACTTTGTTATCCCTTTCTGCTTCCAAGTGATAGAGGCATTCCTTACAGTGCCAACAATTCTGTACCTCTCCATGGCTTCTCCAGGATTGTCAGGGACAAAGACTGGCATGGAGGCTGGAGTGGTATGTAGCTGGGACGGAGAGGGTTGAATTAATGGGCATAATGGAAGGACTGAGAATCCCCACAGTGAGAAGACAAACGTGCAGTGCGCCTCTGCAGAAAAACCTATAACATCGGGTTCTGAACGAAAGTAAACTTGATTCCTCAAGGTGTACATGTACTTCATCATAGTACATTAAACACAGTGAATGCATTTGGAGTGCATGCAAGGGACAAGGAATGGAATAATGAAAAATTATTCTCGAGAAACAGCAAGCCTGAACAAATCTAATGACAACTGAGAAACACATTTAACAGGCAATATTTCTCACCTACTTCTATCTATTAAAACTGAGGCAAGATAAGAAAAGTAATGTTTAAAAAATGGGCATTGGTGTTCAGTTTATTATATTAGGATGAAATACGCATTTTAATACACACACACACACACACACACACACACACACACACACACACACACACACACACAAAATGGCTCTTGTGCACCACAAGTCATTCTGGTTTTACACTGGACTGCCTCTTTTGAAATCAGTTAACAATGGATCATATCTTTGGCTGGTAAAAAATAAACATAGCTCTACTGACTCTATAACAGCTATGCTGATTTATACTATCTGAGTATTGGGGCCAGTGTGTTATGCATATTATACGGTCAGTGATGAATAAGGTCTGAGATGTATAATGCATTTATGTTTGTTATATGGACAATGTAAAATATTTGATGTCCTTAACCATCCTATAGCTCAGTGGTTTTCAGACTTTTTGGACTCGAGGGATCCCTCAGTGGACTTAAGGCACCCCTCCATAACTTGAGTGAATTGAGTAGCTCTTAATTTTAAAAATCCCCCCCAGTTGATATATTACAGGGCTTACATCCATATATGGGGGTTGGGCATTAAGGGTGGGGGATTGTTCAGCCAGGGATAAGCCTTAACCTGGCCAATCTGTTTAGTTTATCTGATTATCTCCTCACATCTCACTTATCGCCTCACATCTAATCCTTCAAAGGATCTGGTGGCACCCCAGGGTGCCCTGGCACCCTCCTTGAGAACCACTGCTATAGCCTTTCCTTTTAGTTGGATGGGTGTTCTAGTCTTGTTCATTACCAACCTAAACTATTTTTTTAAACTACATTTTCATTTTTGGATAAAGCCTAAATTAGTACTATGCATCCAATTACAAAGGAAAGGAAGTCCATAAAATCATTTTGACGTGTGGAAGGCTGAAACGTAATACTAATGAAAACTTAATAAACACAAATTCAGAACCTTTTATAGGCTGAGCTAATATGACAGCCAGGAAATGCAGTTTGGCTTTCTCATATATTCAGATTTTCATTTACAAGTGCCCCTAACAATACTTTGAAAAGTACCCAAGTCTGTTAAACTCCTAATGTAAAGCAAGGACATGAATAATGTGTATCTTCAAGTTAAAAACTTCAGGCAATGACTACAAGTTAATGTTTCTGCAAAAATGAGAGGGAAAGAGAGGGGGAAGGGATGTTAAACAGTTTTCAGTTTCTCATAATCAATTGTTTTTAATCTGTCTTCCTGCCTTTAAGAACCCTTTGAAACTTACTGTTATCCTGTGTCCTGCTGATTTGACATATTTTATTTCTATGAAGGTACTTTCCACATTGCCTGTTAATGTTTCCATAACATTCAAATGAAAGTGTGCAATTGTTTAAGCAGCCTCTGAAAAAAGATGAATTTATTGTCAAGCCCACTATTATGAATGAAGTCATACTTACTGAAAATGAACAATTGAAAAAATTCAAGCTAGGACAGAGATCTCAAGAGAAAAAGGTTAATTACTCTTCATCCTAAGTATGGCGGGAAAAAGTGCAGGGTACTATTGTGACTTTCATTTTTAAGCTCTAATTTATGTAATATACAAACCAAGAAGGAGTTGACAACCAGAACATCAGTATTTTCACCTCAACAGCAACACCTCCCCTCACCCCCCCCAATGCTGTTTTTTGCTGAAGAGTTTTTTATTGTGTTAATACACTAGCAACACATTTTCAGTTTGGTACCAGACAAATTATTACAGACAGCAGAGCATGTCAAGAAAAACAGGTGAAGATATCAGATTACATGGAAAATAAGCGTATGAAGTTTTCAGAGCCTGGAATTTTTATTTTCAGGGTGCAAGGCTAACGGATGCCTGTTTTAGAAGCACTCAGTTAAAAAATCTTAGGTGGAGGTGGGGTGAAGGACTGATCATTTATTTTTACTCTATCTTGATTGCAGTCCAACAAGTGCAGGAACTTGATGGCTCATATGTGTTAAAGATAGACGCTGTCATCCAGTATCTACCAAGTTTGATTAAAAATCTTACAGAAATAGGGCTTCTCAAGGGATTTTGAGTACTTTCTGTTTCTAGTTAGGTTGGTGCTTGTGTTTATAGTTATAATTAGAACAAAAACTGTGAGAGTATTTAAAAATTAAAAATAAAGTTTGTTTTGTTTCTTTTTTTTAACCTTCTGAAAGGATTTTTTGGGTTATGGGTAAAAACAGAAGAGAGGAAAACTCTAGAGTTAAAGCATAAGATTGGCAGTTGGGATGCCTAGTTTCTATTCCTGGATCTGCCATAGATGTCTGATGACTTTATTGTGGTTGCAAGTGCTTACCTTAGATCTGATCTTAATCTGTTGACTCTCCAATGACAAAAAATGAATTTAATCTTACTGACCTAAGTATGATGAGTTCTGAAGGAGAATGTGCTCACATATATACCCCTGTGTTTATCAGAAATCCTAAGTAAATGATATGCAGTCATGGG
>NW_017728931.1:15429760-15548740 GCF_001723895.1 Crocodylus porosus | reverse complement strand
GGGCGGGATTTTCTAAGATGGGGAATTCCAAAAGGAGCATGGGGGCTTTCTAAGACGCTTATTGGGGAATATTGGAGCCTGCAACAGAAACATGTAAGGATAAATCTTGTTTATTCCCTAAATATTTCCACTCACTGAAGTACAAAGTTAATGCAGTTTGGATCTCAAAGTATAAATTGGAGGGAGGAGGAGAGGGGTCTCTATGGCAGCTGTAGGGGGACGATCTCATCTAATTATCATGTTCAAGTTTGGATATATTGGAGCATTTATTTACTATAAGTCAACTAATTAAATTGTCAAGACATTTTTATAACTGCATCTGTTATCTTAAATTATTTTTTTCTCATAGTTCCGGCAGAGGACTGACAGTCAAACTTCCTGTACCTGTTTCCAATTCTGACATTGTTACTGTGTACTGTTTGACAAGTCAGTTAGTCTCACTCTGCCTCAACTTTTTCCCCACCCAAAAGTAATATGCACCCACTGAATCTTGTCAGGCAGGTTGCATAACAGAAAGGTAGGTGTTTGTGTTGAGATGAGTTAAGGTGGAGAGTATGTATCAGTACCTTTATAGTACAAAGACATTGCAGGGATGGTGCAGTTATCCCCAAACCGAGTGTTATAAATGCAGAAAGATGAAGTTTACACTCAAAAGAAATTCAAGCATGTTTAAGGAATGCATACTTGACATCAATTTTGTACTGGAGATAGTTCATGGAATAACCACATGATAATAAATAAGGCATTTTAGGGGGTGTAGTTCCAGGTTAGGTTATATCCTTTTTCCCCACTCTAGCAATGGAAGGGGCTGGTAAGGTCGCCCCCTCTGTGCTCAACATCAGGGAATCGGAGCACAGAATTCTTAAATCAAGAACGAGTAACAGATATGCCTGGAAGCATATCTCGAGAGTGTCTGAGCTTAACTCTCATTTACAGCGAGGCTACCTTACACAGCTCCTGCGTATAAAATGGTTCTAAAATTTGTCTAATATATAGACATATACATTCAATTTAAAGCCCATTTACACTGCCTCCTGATGGAGAGGGGCTTCATCTAAATGGCTTCTTTTCTTTATTATCTTACAGTGAGTAATCAGTGGCTCGATGTGTTTTTTAAAGTTAAATGTGACTACAAAGAAAGACTAAATCTTATTTCACCTTCAAGCATATTGGGGCACTTGCATAGCCACATAGAAGCATTTTTTGGCAATTTACAAGGTCTAGAATCCATGGAGCTAGACTTGCTCTGCACTTCTCTACTGAGCATGCTCATTTGGCTTCACTGGTCGTGCCTGGGGGGAAATGGTATTTCCCAGGTACAGGCATGCCTCCATGGAAGCTCTAAACTTCAGTCACAAAAACACCCAAGGCTTGTGATTGTAGGTTTGACAGGGGAGGACGTCAGCCCTCCCTGCTGCTAGCACAATAGTCAAGTGGCCACCCTCTCTGTAGCTGCTTCTTCTCCTCTACATAGTCCCTTTTGGCTACCCAGCAGGCAGACCTCCAGAGGAGAGCTGAAAAGTGCTCTGGGAAAGGACTAACTCATGGCCTGGGGAGTTGGAGATGCAAGGCCAAACCTCCTCTGGCTGAGGGGGGCCTTGAACCTATCTCTCTCACACCCTTGAAAAACAGTAGGATAATTAGGAGCAAATGACTGAGTCAACCACCCTAGACACCATTTCTGATGGGGTGGGGGACATGTCAAAAATGGTGGCTGTTATGGCTGCTTCTGGCTCACTGACCTATCCTGGACACAGAAACTGCTTGTTATGCCTCTGTTGACTAGTCTCCTAGCGACTAATCTATTGAGCTAACAGTTGGGAAGGTCCTTTTGCCCCTCCTTTACTATTTGACATCTGGCAGGTAAGGTCACAAGGTAATTCCATTCTGTTACAGGTGGAAATAGAATCTACACTGTGTGGAAGTGCCAAAAAACTGCCATAACACTGCTACATAAGTGCCGCTATGATGTGTGAAACTGAAATAGGATTTAGCCCTTACTATTGTTTGTGTTACTGTGGTGCTGACAGAATAGCTTTAGATCAGGACTCTGTTGTTCAGTGTGTTGCACAGGCACAGAGCCACAAGATGGGCCTAGACCTCATGTTGTTTAGAGTTGCCTTTTGTAAAGAGTCTTGGCCTGTTCTGGATGTTTTAAGAAGATATTTTCAAGAAGTAATAGGTCCTAACCCTCCAAAACTATGCATGCTGGTCTAAAATGTATGAGTATTCACATAGACTTTGATAAGATTTGTTGTGTTTAAAGCGAAGCAAAGGAAGGAGGTGGGAATGGGGTGATACACTTCAGATCTGAGTTTGAAAGGAGAAAAAAGAGCATTTTACAAACCAAGATATAAAACAGAAATGCTTTAATGTCTGCTTTAAAATTGTCAGTGGATATATTTTAAATGATTCCTTTGCATTTGGAACACAAAAGGCAATAGCGCTGTCCTAGTATAAAAGAAGCAGGAAGTGAGAGAAACTAATTATAAAATAACACGAGCAGTCTCTGTATTGCTCTTGAAGTTAAGTGAACTATAGGTAAGTAAGGAACCAAACTAATTAATAAGCTATTAAGTTGTTGTTGTTTAATTCATTAATAATTTAGAAACACAAACATGGATTTTTTTATAGGGGGTTGTATTTTATTTTTGTAGTCTTGACTCTATGCCAGCCTACCTGTGCTGAAGATCAGTTCCATTCTTCATTCCCTTAAATCTTGCATAGCGATTTAGACTTGTTGAGTCCAAGTGGGTGACAAAGGCTAGTTTCAGAGGGGTGAGTTGTAAGTTGGAAGCCTTTTATGTTCACTCTGGCGTAGCAGCTGGATTCTCCACTCTTTCCAAGCAAAGCATATGCAGCAGAAAGTGAACTTTATAGGGCAGAAACTCTGGTCTGACATCTCTATGAGGGGTGAGGCTGTGATGAGGCAGGCTCATGATTGCGGCTTGTCTAACTGCAAATAGCTACTGTACAAAGCAAACAAATGCACATAATATCCCAGTGTATTTTGGATGATTAATGGAAACATTAGTCATACACCCAATGCATAACATTTCCAATTACATCTTCATTTGAGAGTTAAAGGATATAAATACTTAGGAATTTGCCGCCAGTTGGGTTGCCACCTGTCTGCTAAAAAGTTAAAGTGGAAAGCAGGATGAGATGTGTCCTCTTTAAGAATGCTGCAAGCTGTCTGAGGGACTCTGAGTAACATTTCTGATAGCTTTGGGGAGAATTTTCCATAGTAGCTCTGTTAATTCAGCAGTAGGATCCTGCTGGCCTAACAAAGCCCCTGATTTCTGGGAAGTTTACAGAGAAGTAACAGAAGGGGAGTGAGGGGGTGGGGAAATGATAGTTCAGTTGAAAATGGGAAAGTTTGCAGTGCTTCATGTCTGGCTCTGATTTAATGGGATGAACCACTAGCAAGTACTGCATATATGATGAACACATCAAGCTGAAAGGTTATTTGTCAATTTTGCAGCCATAGAGATACTTTACTTCCTTGGTTAATGTTACTGCTCTGGACATTGTACAATAAGCTTGTTGGTTAATAAATAACTTGTTTGGGTAAAAAACTGAAAAAATAAACCCTATCTGCATTTCTCATTGCAAAATATCTGTCCACTGATGGCAGCCAGCTTTAATTGGGTATTTAGAATGACCACTGAATGACAAAATGTGTATGGTGGGCTTGTCTCCCAGACTCAATTGATCAGTGAGAAGATTCAGTGAGTTTAATCAGTGGCTCTCCAGTTAGGGGATATGATGTAGGGAGTTGTGAAACATATGTGGTACCCAGCTTACAGCATAGAGTGTGTGGTTATCTCATTCTTCTGGGCTTTGCTGCTTACCACATGGGGCCCAGAAGGACATTTTCTCTTCCTGTTGCTATGGATGTCAGGGTTTTTCTCACCTTCCTGAGAAACACTGGCTGTTGACTGCACCCAAGGCTGCAGATTCTGACGGGGGTGTACCGATGTTCCTGCTGGAAGTTAAGCCCTCCCCCCCAAGGTTCCTAGCTAGAGGGTCTTACCCCTACTCCCAGGTCCAGAACCATGACCACATTTGGGATCAGGAGGGAATTTTACCCCACAATTGGCATGGTATGGACTGGGGTGCAGGAAGAGGCAGATTAACGCATAAGTAAACCAGGCATGTGTCCAGGGGCCTGAGCTGTGTGGGAGCCCTGGTCCCTCTCTCTGTGATGGTGGTGCAAATGGCCCTACCCACATCCCTGCCCTTCTCCCCTCCCCCCTCCCCGCTCCACCAGCTTTGCTGCTGCAGTGCTGCTTTCTAGCAGCGGCTTCGAGCCCCGCTCTCTGTGGGCGGCAGTAGGGAAGGGGGGTCTTGACTGGCTTGGGGCCCACGAGTTTGTTTGCCTAGGGCCCACTAAAGGGTTAATCCAGCCCTGGGGTTTATAGATTTCATAAACCTTAGGGCTGGAAAGGACCTCGGAAGGTCATCGAGTCCAGCCCCCAGCCCCAGGGGCAGGAAATCAACTGGGGTCATAGGATCCCAGCAAGATAAACATCCAATTTTCTCTTGAAGGCACTCAAAGTAGGTGCTTGAACCACCTCCGCTGGCAGGCTGTTCCAGACCTTGGTGGCTTGGACAGTAAAGAAATTCTTCCTTATGTCCAGCCTGAAATGGTCTTGCAGGAGTTTGTAACTGTAGCAGGGCACTAGGGTGCCTGCTACTGAGAGTGGGAGTAAGGGCTGCTGAAGCTCCCTGAGAGCACAGGTGTTGGTTGCCAGAGCAACCAGGCGGGTCATATGACCAGAAAGGGGCAGCCCAGGCCAGAGCCTAGTAGCAGTTCCCTTCCTGCAGCTGCAGGAGCAAGAGCTCTCTGGGAGAGCTGAGCCGACAGAGTATAGGTTGCAGCCTGACCAACCAAGTGGCTACGGTATGATAAGAGTGGAAAGAACCCTGATGGGGAGGCCATCGCTAGAGAGCCAAGGAAGCTTAACTTTTATGTTGGAGCGAGGAAGCTCGTTGTTAGGTTATGGCCGGTGGGCTTATGTTTCGGTTTAGTTTCTTGTGTAAACACTGGAGGACCGGGTGAGGCTGTAGGGGTGCGAGGAGGCCTCACAGGAGCTCCCCAATAATCTGGGGATTCCTGGTGTCCAGAGGGCACAGCGAGTGGTGCCCAGCGGGCACAGCTGTTTGCGCCGGCGGGGCATGTATTGGGGGTGTTGACCCCGACCAGAGAACCGGGTGAGGCTGTAGGGGTGTGAGGAGGCCTCACAGGAGCTTCCCAATAATCTGGGGGTTCCTGGTGCCCAGTAAGGGCACAGCAAGTGGTGCCAGGGTGACACAGCGATTGCCGCCATAGTTGGCATGGCAAGCGGGTGCCGGAGAGGTGCGGTGTGTGGGGTGTAGAGACCCCAGCCCATAAGGGCGGTGTTTGCCCAGTAGGGTGTATGACCCAGAAAAGGGTAAGGGGGCCAGGCATGGCTATGGGCCACCTGAACCCTGAGCGCGGGAGGCGCACAAACTAGGCCCGAGAAGGCGGGTCTGGGGGCCAGACAGAGCTAAGGCCACCTGAGCCCAAACTTGGGAAGCCCAGAGAGGGCAGGGAAGCACGAGAAGCACGGCACAGGCCCCAGAGAGGGCGGAGTAGAATAGAAGGCTCCACGGCAAGTGATTAGCACCCTACCAGCGCAAAGTCCTAGAGAAGGGCGAGCGTGCGGTAAAAGTCCCGAAGAGGGACAGGTGCGCGAGAACAAGCCCGGAGAAGGGCGGACACACGAATAGGGGCCTGATGGAGACAAGGCACAATTAGAAGCCAGAAAGAGGGGCTGGTGGCGTGACAAGCCCAGGGGCGCCAGGGAAGGGCGCCTATAAGAAACTGACCAGATAACGTCCAGTACAGCTGCGAGGCTTGGGGCGTGCTAAAGGGGAGGTTGGAGGCACGCGTGGCCCCTAAGGCTGGGGTGCACCGAGTCACCCCATACAGAACGGGGAATAGTGCCAGCGTAACACCGTGTACAGGGGGATCAAGGACAGCCTCCCTAATTGAACCATCTAACAGCAAAGACATAGCGGGTGAGATAAGAGGGTGCTGGATCGCCTGTTTGACATGGTAAGGGGGCGCTAGGGGGATCACGGCCGCCCCTAGGCTCCTGCCCCGTAACAATAACCCTTAGACCTTGTCATCTCTTGGGGTACTCTGGTGAACAAACCTTTTCCCAGGTCCTGGTGGACACCCTTTATAAACTTATAGGTGGCCATCAGGTCACCCCTGAGCCTGTGCTTTTCCAGGCTGAAGAGTCCCATAGCTCTCAGTCTGTCATTGTAAGGTTTGTTTTCCTGACCTCTGATCATGCATGTGGCCCTTCTCTGGACTCTCTCAAGCTTCTCCACATCCTGTTTGAATTGTGATTCCAAACCTGGATGCAGTACTCCAGCTGCGGCCTCACCAAGGCCAAGTACAGCGGGAGAATGATGTCTTGGGATTTGCTTGAGAAGCATCTATAGATGCATGCCAGCATTTTGCTTGCTTTACTAGCTGCAGCACAACATTGAAGGCTTATGTTCATCTTGTGGTCAATCATGACCCTCAAGTCTCTTTCATCTGTAGTGCTAGCCAGCGTAGCACTGCTGAGCCTATAAGCATGCTGCAGGTTTTTCCTCCCAAGGTGGAGAACCTTGCATTTTTCAGTGTTGAACACCATCAGGTTCTCATCTGCACATTTCCTAAGCCTGTCAATGTCAGCCCTCCTGTCCTCGGGTGTGGATGCTTTACCCCAAACTTTGGTATCATCGGCAAATTTGGCCAGTCCACTTCTGACACAAATAGCCACATCATTAATGAAGATGTTGAACAACATAGGACAGAGCCTTGAGGGACCTGGTCACAGGGCACCGTGACAATTGACTTCTGTCAACCACCACCCTCTGGGTCTGATCACAGAGCCAATTCCCCAGCCAGAAGATTGTGGTGGACGCAAGGCCACAGTTAGCCAGTTTTGCCAAGAGGTGATTGTGAGATACCAGATCAAAGGCTTTTTTAAAGTCAAGATATACAAAATCAATCTCTTCTCCCTTGTCCAGATCAGTACCACATTGGCCTTCTTCCAGTCTTCAGGCACTACACCAGAGTGCCAGGAGTTTTCAAAATCCATTGCATTCACAAAGTCCATTGCATATCAAGTAATTCATAGTCAATTTTTTCCCTGTACTTTTACCTAGAGAAGAGGTTATCCTTGGTATTGTGTCCTGTCCCCTGGATAGCTGGCTGCAGGTGGTTCAGGAACTGCTTGTGGGGATACTTTATTAACACTTCAATGGAGTTACTCCATACAGTGGATCAGAGACACCCTTTAACTTATCACAGGAAAGCAGAAGGATGTGGATACTGTCAGTGACCTGAGATTTCAAAGACAGGAAGTTGTTTGTTAAAATACACTCAAGAGGTCCAAGGAAGAGGATGATACCCCCTGCTACAATGCAACCCAAGGATCCACCTCCAAGGAGGAATACTCTGCACTGGTCCAGACCTGCAGGGAGCGAACCAGGAAAGCCAAGGCTACGACTGAACTCCAACTAGCTACAAGTATTAAGGACAATAAAAAGTCCTTTTTTAGATATGTGGTAAGGTGGAGGAAAAGCAAGGGCAACACTGGACCCCTGCTAAACCAAATGGGACAACTGACGACGGATGCACAGGAAAAAGCCAAACTAATAAATATGTACTTTCCATTGGTTTTTCACCAGTCCCATGGGATGCCTCTACCCATCACAGGACAGGGAGGCCCGAGTGAGGGAGATTCCTTGCCTTCCATCAATACTGACCTCGTGATGGAACACCTTGAGAGGCTGGACACCTTCAAGTCAGCTGGCCCTGACAATCTACACCCCAAGGTACTCAGAGCATCAGCCCCTGGCAAGGATCAGCTCAGCTCAGCCCCTGGCATGGATCTTCAAGAACTCCTGGTGCTCTGGTGAAGTGCCTGAAGACTGAAAGAAGGCCAATGTGGTGCCTATCTTCAAGAAAGGGAGGAAAGTGGATCTGACTTACTACAGGCCCATCAGCCTGATTTCTATCCTGGAGAAGATCTTAGAAAAGTTTATGAAAGAGGCCATCTTTAATGGACTGACCAATGCCAACATCCTAAGGGACAGCCAGCACAGGTTTGCTGCAGGTAGGTCTTGCTTGATCAATCTCATTTTCTTCTACGACCAGGTCACCTATCACCTGGACAAGGGAGAAGAGATTGATGTCATATATCTTGGCTTCAAAAAAGCCTTCGATCTGGTATCCCATGATCACCTCTTGGTGAAACTTGACAATTGTGGCCTTGGGTCCACTATGATCCGCTGGCTCGAAAATTGGCTCCGTGGTCGGACCCAGAGGGTAGTAATAGATGGAAGTCACTCCTTATGGTGTCCTGTGACCAGTGGGGTCCCCCAAAGCTCTGTCCTTGGACCTACATTGTTCAACATCTTCATTAATGATGTGGACATTGTAGTCAGAAGTGGACTGGCCAAGTTCGCCAATGACACCAAACTTTGGGGCAAAGCATCCACACCAAAAGACAGGCAGGTGGTGATCCAGGCTGACCTGGACAGGCTCAGCAAATGGGCAGACGAGAACCTGATGGTGTTTAACACTGAAAAATACAAGGTTCTCCACCTTGGGAAGAAAAACCTGCAGCATCCTTATAGGCTTGGCAGTGCTATGCTGGCTAGCACTACGGAAGAAAGAGACTTGGGGGTCATCATTGACATAAGATGAACATGAGCCTGCAATGTGATGCTGCAGCTAGTAAAGCGACCAAAACGCTGGCTTGCATCCATAGATGCTTCTCAAGCAAATCCCAGGATGTCCTCCCCTTGTACTCGGCCTTGGTGAGGCTGCAGCTACAGTACTGCGTCCAGTTTTGTGCTCCACAATTCGAAAAGGATGTGGAGAAGCTTGAGAGAGTCCAGAGAAGAGCCACGCACGTGATCAGACATCAGGAAAGCAGACCTTACGATGACAGGCTGAGAGTCATGGGGCTCTTTAGCCTGGAAAAGCGCAGGCTCGGGGGTGATCTGATGGCCACCTACAAGTTTATCAAGGGTGACCACCAGTATCTGGGGGAACGTTTGTTCACCAGAGCGCCCCAAGGGATGACAAGGTCGAATGGTCATAAACTACTGCAAGACCATTTCAGGCTGGACATAAGGAAGAATTTCTTTACTGTCCGAGCCCCCAAGGTCTGGAATAGCCTGCCATTGGAGCTGGTTCAAGCACCTACACTGAACACCTTCAAGAGCAAATTGGATGCTTATCTTGCTGGGATCCTATGACCCCAGCTGACTTCCTGCCCTTTGGGTGGGGGACTGTATTCAATCTTCCGAGGTCCCTTCCAGCCCTAATGTCTATGAAATCTATGACTTGGGAGTCACCAGTCACCCATGCTGGACAGGCATCTACATGTGCAGGAAAGCAGAAGCAGATTTGCAATTTATGGCAATAAATCTGCTCCTGCCCATACTGGCTCTGCACCACCCTTCTGCAGCAGCCAGGGAAAGCTCTATGTTCCCCTTGGGAGCTAGCCTAGGGGCTGGGAGGGATGAGGCAGCTGTCTCCTGGTGGGGCTGAGAGATGCTCCCTGTCCCCAGCAGCTGCCATTGGAGACTGGGTGGAGACAATGTCCCCCTACTCCAGCAACAGGGAGCTCCAAGCCCCTTCTCCACGATTGTGGAGCCAAGGCTGGAAGATAAGAATCTCTCAGTCCATCCTCTGCGATCACAGAGTGGAGTGTGGGAGCTCCCTGATGCTAGGGCAGGAGGATGTTGTCCCTACCTGGGGCCCAGTAGCGGAGCATGCCCTGGCAGCAGGCAGCTTTCAGGGGCAGGGAGCATTTGCTCCTGGTCTGCCATCTACATGTGCCATATGGTGCAGTAAGGAATTGCAAGTAAATTTGCTACTTGCATTTACAGGTAGCAAATCTACTCAAGCTTAGAGAAAATTACTGTACAGTAAGCTTCTGCACATGTAGATGGTAACACTTACTGCGCAATAATTTGGTCTAATCTTGAGTAAAGCAACTTGTGTAGACATACCCGGTTTACCTTAAATGAAGTTACCTCTGGAGTAATTTCAAATGGGTCTTGCATGTGATTCTATCACTTCTTCATCACAGAGTTTGCCAACCATTTTCATGTGTGTTCATAGCTAGCAGTAGGAGATCACTTTTTGAATTAAAAACCAATCAAAGATGTACCATACACACCCTCCACCCCCTGACCTGCCACTCCTGGGCAGCTGCCCTGTTCCAATCCCACCTCCATCCCTGGCACCATGCTGCTACCATAGGGTGCCCCCAACTTGGAATCAGCAGCTCAGCGCAATAAAGCAGCAGTGGGACAGCAGTGGTGCTTGGCAGCGATGCCGTTTGTCTGTGTGCAGTGCAGCTGGGGCTTACAGCACAAACAGGCCGCAGCTTGAGGTGCAGCTCAGGCGAGCCCTCTGGGAAGAGTCTAGTGCCACCCCAGCCCAAGCCTGCAGTGGCAGCTGGCCCCACCAGTGTGTGTGGATCCAGAGGGCACACATCCCCTGTGCCCTCCCAGGCTGCATGCCCGCCTCCCCCCCCGCGGCCCCTCAATGAGCCATTTGTGGCTCTGTCCCACGCCATGCCAGTGCAGAGCCTACCCCTGCTCCAGCCCTGCTCCTTCTCTCACAGCTGCTGCAGCCACCTGCGCTGCCTAGCATTGGGTAGGGAGTGGGGGGGGCATGTGTCTCCCCAACCTCTGCATGGCAGAGGCGGCTCCCGCTGTGGGCTGGGCTTTGTGCCCTGAGCCCCACTGTGGCCTACCTGTGAGGGGGCTGATGCCACATGCCGTCTACTGCTGGGCTGATCCTTGTTCCCTGCCCGCCCAGTGGTGGGACACACGTAGCATTGGGCTGCGCCCAAGCACCCCCTCTTCCTCCTCCCGCATACCAGGATGAGCTGGCCTGGCTTGGACTCTCCTCTGGCCTGGCCAGCTGGGGCACCACTCAATTGGTGGCAGGGGGTGCAGAGGGGGATTGTTCCACTCACTCAGCCAGCCCTGGTGGCAGGTGGCATGGCTTAGGCCAGCCACATGTGTCCTGCCCAGACTGTGTCTCAGCTGCTCCCAATCACGGAGCCTCTGACAGTTGATCTCAGTCTGGGGGGGGCGCTGCCCGCCCCCAGACTGAGATTGACAGTCAGGGGCTCCCCGATCAACCAGTTGATCGTGATCGACTGGTTGGTGGCCACTAGGCTAACCAAAGTAGATATAATTTCCATTGTGAACAGAGCTTTGTTGTGGCCCTATTAGCCAAAACCATATTTTGGACTTAACTTTTCAGCGTTCCAGCAAGGCTGGAGTACGGTTTCTGTATATGATTGTAATAGTGGGATAATCCAGCAACTTGTGATCATGTAGGTAATTCTTATTGGAATGGGTAATCCTATTGGTGCCAGGATGACTTATTATGTGAGGAAGGATTTAAACACAAATTTAAGCTCTCATTGACAATTTCAACCATGTAAAACGGGCTTGACTTCACTGGTGAATCCTTCCCTGTTAGATAGGGTTGCAAGGAGAAAACTTAGCTAGTAGAATGCTGGCTATGATCAATAGATCAGTATAGTCCAAGACAAGGCATTGTCCTAAAGGTAGGATACCAATGGGATAATATATCCTACTGAAGATGAGCCCAATTTGGCTGGCCCAAGATCCAGTTCCAGCACAGATCCATCTTGTAGGACAGGTTCTTGACTCTGTTCCCAAGCTATGCAGAAGCCTTGAGTATGGTTTTGGACCAAGCTGCAATGTAAGGCTCAAGATGTATACATGTTTTGCAAATGGAGAGCCCATGTTTCAGCAGCTGGGCATGACCGGGAAAACTTGTGTTCCAAAATGATATTAAACCTTGTTTACAACAGCCAGAAGCCTTAGTATGGAAGGGACCAGCTACAGACCATAGGCTTTCTGCGTGCATTCATAGGTATGCATATGTAGGCATATTTGTCAGCGTGGGCCAAAGGAGAGAAAGCATGTTGCAAAATATCTTTAGAACAAAAACCAGCACTGAGATGGAGTAGATTTAAAAGTCTCTTGAGAATGAACAATATGATTGTACTAAACAAGTCACACACAGAGGCCCGTGTACACAGTTTAAAAATGACTAATACTTCTGCTGTGAGTTCACCTCAAGTATTTCATGAATTTCACATGACCCACCCACTTTTTTCTATACCTCTGCAATTACCATATCAGCAGCAATAATTCTCTGTTGTTCAAGTGCCAGATACAACATGGCCATGACATTCCTGAATGTCGCATATTATACTTCTCAGTCTGTCTGTTGTTTTGCAATAAGATTAATTCTTCTTCCCTTAATCTCCACATTGAACTTCATGCCATTATTCTAACATCTTTTCAATCAGAGAGGTGGTTTTTGTCTTATTCTTTTGCTTTTCATTATTTTGATTTGATTCAGATTCTTCACAAAAATCTACATTGTAAAATGTCTTTTTTAAGTAGCTCCTATTTCTCCTTTACTTTTACTGAGAATGTGGTTAACACCTATTTCACCAAAAAGTAAGTTAAAGGTGTGAGGCAATGGAGAATCTGACTCTTGTTTTTTGCAACTGTTAACTAACTAGTAAGTGTGAACCAGCTACTTCCTGCTGAAAAATAAAAATTTCCTTTACCATATACAAGTATGTGTTCTGTTTAATAATGTGCAACTTGAAACAATCCCATTTTAAAGTTTATCTACACAGGGAGTTAATTCAAAATGAGAGAAGCTGAGAATTTAAAATGGAATGGGTATTCCTAATTAACTTTCTGTGTGAACACTCTTATTTTTGAATTAGAGTACCTTATTCCAAATACAATCTGTACAGGAAGTTAATCAGAAATAGCTTATTAGGAAAATCTCATGTAGTTAAGCCCTAAATTGTCAAATTATAACTGGAGAATGTAAGGAGTGTTAGAGCCTAGGAAAACCATTTTAAAAACAAGACAAACATTATTATTATTATTATTATTATTATTATTCTCATGACTGTCTAGAAGCACCCGTCATGGATCAGAGCCTCAGTGTTGTAGGGACTGCAGAGACACAGAACAAAAACTCTCAAGGAGCTTGCACTTCATTGTATAAACCTTTACTGGCAGTGCTGAATAGGTAGGTATCACATCACACCTTTTCAATATGGGCTGTCCACATGTTGATTAAAGCTATCAGATCTTTGAGACTGGTATCTTGTCTTCCTAGTTTTGCTGAAGAACCTGGTAAAATTAGCTACATGGATGAAGATGCAAGGCACAGATGTAGGGCAGGATTGGAGGGAGCAGGAAGGGGTCTTACTATACCTCCAGAGATTTTGCTCTTGTTCTAGACTCATGCTGAAAGCTCCCCCCAAGTGACTCAGCTGTAAAGGAATACTTAGTCATTCAAGAAGTCAAACGTAGTTGGGTATAATGCTAGTCCCTTCACTCTCTTGCATACTGATGGCTACAGAAACTGGTGTGCCATTGCCAAAGTCGCTACCACTTGATAAACGGGCAGTGTTAGTAGGAGATTTTTGCCTTGTATTAACATAAACACATTAAAAGAATTATGCTCATCTGTTGTGAAGCAATACAGACTTTAAATTTGTCCAAATTAAAAAAATAATGTATTTCATTAAAAATAAAAACAATCGTAGAACAAGTACACCTTTTTGTGTTGTCAAAGGCAATAGTGCCAAAGTCCCTGAAGATTTATCTCTTTTTTTTCTTATCATGCTGAGAACTAATGATTTTTAAATTGTTGCATGACTGCTGAACCCAACTCAATTATCTACCTCAAAGTCTCTTTAGATCTGCTGTGAAATTTAGATCCCTGCTTTTCAGCATATTTAATTTTTTGAATAGGGGGCTGAAATAGCCTAACAATAATTATTGCATATGACGTATGTGTCTCTGAGATTAATACAGACTAGATTTTATCTGCTATGAGTCACTATGGCTAGTCATAAAAACATCAGAGTGCCTCATACAGCTGACATGTGCAGTCAATATATAAGAATAATAATATTTCACACATAAAAATCTTCCAAAAACATGTCAGCAACCAAGCTAAGGTTGCTCAAACATATTTCTATCAATACAGTTTCAAAGGGCCATGCTTCTGAAGGAGCTAGTTATTTTACAGGGAGCAGAGTAAGGAGCATGTAGGGCACTTATCAAAGGGAAATGAAACTTGCTGGTAACAGGTATAATGACATTATACGTCGACATACTGTCTATGAACCTTCCCTCAGTCAAGCTACAACAGAGATGGCCTAAAGCTACCTATGCTGGCCTCCCTGCGTCCAATCATTTCTCCATTCTTGGGGAAAATCCTAACTGGCTTATTCTCCAGCTTTCCAGCCTCACAGCTCTGTCTGGGGTACCAAAAAAAGGTCTAATCCGGAGGTGGGCAAAATATGGCCCGCAGCCCAGATCTAGCCCACCAAAGGATTTTATATGGCCTGCAGTAGGTCTCTTGGCCCCACCTGGCCCAGGCCCAGCTGGGCCGTGGTGCATGCGGCCAGTCCTGCTGCTCCCAGGCACTCAGCAGGGCTGGGGCAGCATGGCAGCTGGGCTCTGCTTCCCAGCCACCCCAGTGACAGCAGCTGCTTTTGGCTGCCAGTGTCAGTGTTGCTGCTGCTACTGGACCCAGCCCCACTGCCCAGGCACCCCAGCCCATCCACCCTCTGTCCAGCACTGTGGGTGCCAGATGGAGCAGGTGGGCAGGGTCTTTATGGTGACTGACCCGGATCACTTGTGGGCAGGCTGTGCTTGGCTGTACAGATGGGATAGGGCTACAAGCAGGCAGGGAATGGCATCTGGGAGCAAGACAGGCAGAGCTGGGATCATGGGGTGGTGACAGTGCTGGGCCAAGGCCCTGGGGCAGAGCCACGATCTGCTCCCCGCATGTCCCTGCAATGGGTGTTGGTTCTGCGGGCAGGGGTGTACTGGGAGACGATTGCAGCTGTGCCCTAGGCCCTGCGATTCTAGCCCCGGCCCCAGCTCCCACCTACCCACTCTGCTCCCAGAGACTTTTCCCTGGCTGATTGTGGCCCCATCTCACCCACCCAGCCAAGAGTGCCCTGTTTGCGGGGTCCCAGGCCATGAGGCCGAGGCTGGGATCACCAACCGGTGACAGCATGGGACCAGGGCCTGGTTCAGCGCCACTTAGGGAGTTTTGTTGAGCTGTTGTGGGCTGGGCAGGGTGTGGAGGGTGCTGACCTGGCCCACAACAGCTCACCAAAAGTCCCTAACTGGCCTTCCAGCACAAATAATTGCCCACCCCTGGTCTAATCACTTTCTTCAAGGATGGGTGAGAGGGCAGAGGTATGAGCCAGGGAGACAATATGGTGAAGTAGCTGACCTGGTGGTCAAGTTCTCCTCTGTATCTAGAGATCCTTGTTCACCACATTGACCATTCTTGCCCCATTGAATTTCCTTACCTCGGGGGCAGATTGGGAAGGTGGAAAGAGCATTTCTGGATAGACAGACAGGGCACCATATGCAAAGCACCTTGCTTCTGACATCAGAAGAGAAACCCATATAAGCCTGTCTCCTGTGAGGTAGGTCTGTGATTCAGGGGGCAAAATCCCCTGTGCAGAGCCTTAGCTCTAACAATGGCATATCATGAGCATTAAGTTGTAGGCAGTTATTATGAATACAGCCCCATGAAAAGTTCACAAATAGACCTTCAGAGCCAGATGTAGTCTGTGGAATTCCAGTGCGTCAGAGCAGACTTATTAACCAAGTCTGCTGAAGTGTGGCAATTGTGCACTCCAGCAGCCTCCTGCATCTTGTGTATCAGCTTCCCCATACTTAAGAATGGTGATGGGAGTTGCTTGAACGAAAGTTCATCAAATGAGCTTTAGTTCAAGCACCTCCACTGCCATTGTTAAGTGCAGGGATGCTGATACAGGAGATGCAGGAGGTTGCTGGAGCTGCTCTAATTGAAGTGCCACCCCCCACCCTCAGAGCATGTGTAAAAGTGCTGATCAGGATAATGCTTGGTTCTGTGGAAATGTGTGAGGTGAGGGAAAGTTAACTAAATTGGAACATTTTTATTTCCCCTCTAGTTCAGGCAAAAAGGCCCAACTGCAAGGGCTCTTAGGTTGCATCCCTATGAGCAGGGGTGTGCAGTTGCCGTGGGGAAAAAAGCAGCGGCACAAATTTCTGGCCTTGGTTTTTGCCCTGGTGCACGCCCCCACACGTGGGGTTAGTGCAGGGAAAGGTGCTCCAGGTGGGCACCTGGGCTGGCCCCAGCAGCCTTATCCGGGGTTCAGGGCTGCAGTGGCAGCAGTCCCAGCATGCAGCGGCTGGTGGCCAGGCTCTAGCTTTGGGTGGCACACACTGCCACCACATGCACTGCCCCCCTTTTTTTGATACCAGGATTTCCTAGCATCTTAAACCTGGCTCCATGCAGCAAGTAGGCAGCACAGAGAACCAAATCACTGTGCTGGGTGCATCCAAAGCCTTCGAGGTGCGGCAAAACACACGGGTCTGCTCAGCACCAGGACTTGGGACTGTCCCAGGAAATGTGACGGGGCCCACGGCAACTCGGGGGTGTTGGCTAAGCACAGAGGCAGACAAAGTCCTTTGGAGAAATGCGGTAGTTTTTATTAGGCCAACTCAAATACTTGGAAACAATTCCTCTTCGCAAGCTTTCAGGCACAAACACCCTTCTTCGCGCACAGGGAGAGGCGGCCCCTCGGGATCTTGGAATGACACCATCCCCCACAAGGACGCAGGGCAGGAAAGCAACAAGCTGCACCCCAGCAGGCACCCGCTGAACAACACCTCGGCAGGCGGAGGCAGGGCACGACGGCTCCGCGGTATCGTCCCGGGGCCAGAGCAGGCCCTCGCAGCAGCCCCGCCTGCGCACGCCCCGTTGTGCCAGGCCCTCTGACCCCAGCGGGGACCCGTAGCCAGCCCAAGCTTGTCCCCGCGGACGGGGAAGGAACCTCGTGCTTATCCGGTAGTTCTCCGGTATCTTGTCGCGAGGCTTCGGAGGACAGCGGGACTAATCTTCCCAGAAGGCGCCGCGGCGCTCCTCCTGCCCCCGCCCCTCTCCAGAGTCGCCACTCTGACGTCACAACGGCGCCCCTCGGGCTGTAAACAGGCCAGGCTGGGCCCGGCGGCCCGGGCCCGGCGGGGGCGCTCGGTCGGGGGTGTTGCCTGTGGCTCGGCCCGGCCGCATGGACGACAGCAAGGTGAGCGGGCTGCGCGCCGTCGCGGGCGCAGGCGGAAGGGCTAGTCTGCTCTGGCCGCAGACAGCCGTGACGGTTTATAGCTGTGAGCAGACACAAGTGCAGCGCTGCAGGCAGCTTCAAAGCCGGCGAGCGGGGGAACGTCTGACCTCTCAGGCGGGTGCAGGGGGAGTGAGGCACGAAGCTGTTATGGAAAAGATGCGTGAGATCATCCCCTCCCCAGAAATACACAGTAACTTTGTGGCTGGTTCCCGTTGTACCTTGAATGAAACGTGTGGCTGGGCTGATTGGCAGAGTAGAGGGCTGAGAGCGGAGGGCTGTGGTGTGCCCCGAGGCTGGGAGTGGCCTGCAGGCCTGGACTCCCGTGCTTGCAACTTACCAGTGAAGCGGGAGCCTGGGATTGTGATCCTAGGCTTCCCCTGCACCAACAATATTGTCAGGTTGGAATCTGATCCCTGTTGATCTGGGGTAACCGTGTAACTTGGGCTGCTTTACGAAAATCATTCTGACTTAAAGCTAGGAGCTGCACTTCTGTCTACACCCCCAGATCCTTTTCCACAGTGCTGCCATCCAGCCGGGTGTCCCCCATTTTGAATGTGCATCTGATTATTCTTCCCAAGGTGCAGCACTTTGTGTTGTCGCTGTTGGACTTCAGCCTGTTCACTCCAGCCCAGCTTTGCAACTGTCAAGATCCTTTTGAATTGCTCTCCTGTCTTCCAGGGTGTTTGTGGTTTTTCCCTTATTTAGTGTCACCTGCAGATTCGCTCAAGAAGCTCTTTATTCCGGTATCTACATCATTAATAAACGCGTTGAACAGCACTGGGCCTAGGGCAAACCCCTGTGGAGCTCCACTTGAAACCTGCTGCCATTATGACTTGGGTCCATTAATAATTAATTACCCTCGCTTGTGGATATTGAACCAGTTGTCTGTCTACCTTACGATAGTTTTATCCAACCCACGTTTTTCCAATTTGTTTGTGAGAGGGTAATAAGCCTTTGTGAAGGCTTCAAAGCCTGGCTGAAGTTCATATATGCTATATTAATTTAATTCCCTTAATCTACCCAAGTAGTTACTTGGTCAAAGAAGGAAATCAACTTTGTTTGATGTGACTGACATGTGATGTGAAGAGAATACTTGAGATGGGATTTAATAGCAGCCTTCAACTACCTGAAGGACACTTTGAAAGAGGATGGAGCTAGACTGTTTTCAGTGGTGACAGATGACATAACAAGGAGCAATGATCTGAAGTTGCAGAAAGGGAAATGTAGGTCTTCTTTTTGGCCTTGTTTAAAGAGAGGCACTATGTTAGCTCTTTACGTCTGGTAACTTGCCTGTCTCCCAAAACTTCATAAATAATATTGCCAAGGGCTCCAGGATCTCCCCTGTCAGGTTGTCATTTGCTGTCACTGGTGCAGGATGCTGCAGGGTACAGCCTGTCCGAGAAAAGTGGGCCTCTGTGCAGTTCTCTGTGACTGTTTGAACCAAGGGTGGACAGCCTGCAGCATGAGTGCCACAGCTGGCACAGGCAGTCTCTGTTTGTGGCATGGAGCAGATAGGACAGGGAGCAGAAAGTGGAACAGCAGATCAGGCAAGGGAAGGGGATCAGAGTGGTACTTGGGAAGGGTGCAGGACTTAATTTGTGGAGCGCTTACCAAAAAGAGGGACTGCCACTGGCTTAAAACATTTTTGCTAACTGTTGAAGATGGGGTAAAATAGCCACCAGATGTCCAAAACACAGACTCAGTGTGTCCCACACCTTGTGTAAGTATGCAAAGTGTATGCGTGCAACATATAACAGCGCAGGAATTGCCAGGGGGGTTTAACATGTTTGATAAAAATCCTGTCTAGCCATCTTTTTGTAAATGGCTTACGCTATGGATGTTAAAGAAAGTGTTTTGTTATCTGCCCCTTTAGGGTCTTCTGGTAGCTGTGTGTGTGGGGGAAGCATGTACTTCTTTCCTGCAGCTATCAATATACCTGCAATGTGCTGCTATGCACAACTGTGCCAGTGCATTATGGTATTTTTAGCTTCATTTAAACCTGCAGATATAGATGACTAATATCAGGCAAAAGATATTAATGGTCTTATTTAGTATAACAAATCCTATGCTCCCACAATAACCTGTAAATAATGAAATTAAAGTAGAGGCAAAGTATGATATGTAAAGAATGTAAACTATGAGCTAAAAGTAAAGGCTAGTTCTTGTAGCACAGGGGCAGGCAATTATTTTGGGCAGAGGGCCACTTACTGAGTTTTAGTAAGCCATCGAGGGCTGCATGACAGGCAGCCCAGGGAAGAAAAATATTTATTTTCTAAATTTTTCAGGGGCCCTGTGGGCCAAATAGAATGGCCTGGTGGGCCACATCTGGCCCCTAGGCTGCATTTTGCCCACTCCTGTTGTAGTGAGAGGCATTCCTGCTTTTTTCTGTGTATTTTTAAGAGTACTGTAATAACATCTACAGACCAGATTTCCAGGGCTAATTGTGGAGAGCCTGAGTGCTGCAAAAACAGTGGCTTAGAATATGTCCTGCCCTTGCTGTGTGTCATACCAGACATGGAGAGTAATTTCTAGCAGCTGGAAAATAGTTTTCTATTAGTGCTTGATTCCTCATCTGAAACTTAGAACAGGAACTAGTGTTTGGATTCAGAGAAGTAAAGCTTGTGGTAATGTTTTTATGCCAGTGGGTCCTTGTACTTCAGGAACTGGTCTGAGATCATAAAATTATGGGGCTGGAAAGGACCTTAAGACCAGCAACATGCTTCACATGGATTACCAGACAGCTGTCAGAAATTGCAATCCTGGGCTAGGTTACTTAAAACTAGTAATATGTATGATGTGTGCTTTTACTTTATATGTTAGGTATCCTGAAGTCTTCTAGGTCTCCATGTTCTTTTTTTTTATTAGAGGGAGATCGTGCCACTTGCATTGATTGGTTTTCTTTGTGTTAAAATAAAAACCTGTCAAATGCAGCCTAAAACATGTCCTTGTATTCCAAGATAGATTTGTTGAGCTATCAGCATAAACCTGGTACTTAAGAGAGGAGATCTTGTTAATCTTTTGACAGGTCAGCATGTATGGTATATGGTTCTGTTGGATCCTGATTCTGAAAGCTTTTCTGTAGGGTGGATAGTCATCGAGATCACACAACTCTGTATGTTTGCAAGGGTCTTAGTATGTGAAAGAGTCCTGTTGGATTAGAGCCATAATTTTGAGGGTTTGGGGGATCTTCTGTCTGGTGTCACATGAGGCAAAATGTCTCCTGAACTAAATTTTTTTCCCTCAATCAGATTTCTTTTCTGACATGTAATTTGCTTACAAAAGGGTTTGAAGAACATCCACATTTTGGGCATAATTTAAACTTTATTTGTATTTTTGTGCAATGTCAAGAAGATGTGACAGGCAAAAATATGTTAATTTGTTTTTTTGGTAAGTATTCTGGCCATGTTTCCTAACTCTTTACAAGCAATAAATATATTTTGGATCCCATCAGCTAGAACTGCTTCTCTGGAAATAATATATACTCAGAATGGAGGAAGGTAAACATGTGGTAGCTCCCCTACCTTATCCTACCTCCAAACTGGAACAAATTTTCCTAATATTACTTTTTTGCATAAGCATTACTATACCAGCTAAGGGATGTTGAGAAATTTTAAATGGGGGCCAGTATCCCTTAGACTTACCAAATTTTCACATTCATACTATGTACCTGCAGCAGATGCCTCATTTCTCAGCTCTTATAATCCTCTGAGGTATTGTGCACCTGCAGGCTTCATTGAAAAGGACTAGATACTAGATCATGCCCCTTGGGAAGGTTTCATTGCCTATCATTATCTTATAGGCCTTCGGCACAAATTCTTCACACTACAGGTTGGACAAAGCTATTTGTATCTGACTTCTTTGCATGCCATCTTTGGGGGGAGTTTTCCCATACTGTATCGTGAGAAATTGCTTTATCACTGTGGAACACATTGTGTCATTGCATAGGGTCTGGGATTTTGATGTGGTTCAAGGTCAGCATTGTTTGATCCCTGTAATATCCTAAAAGTTTCAGTGACTCATGTTTTCTGACTTACTGTTGGGGTTGGCCTAAATGGTAGAGTTTTGCTTACTGCCTTATTTAAAGTGTGAACAAGAATGCCTGCAGAAGAAATTTTCCTATGAAAATGGACATAATAAAGTTGCCTTAGCATAGGTTAGTCATATTATAGCTTCATCTACCAGAGTTTAGTCAGTCCATTTTTATAAATGTTGTTTTCAGCAATATGATGGTACAAAGTCTGGATGGGCTTAAAGTCTGGAATTTTTTTTTCTGTGCTCCTAACTTACATCTCTATCTCTTTTTTCTTTTCATTTATTTAAAAAATCAAAACCAATCAAACTATAAGGTGTATTTGGGGATTAAACTTAGTTATATGTATGATTTTAAACAGGAAACTGGAAGTATTTGAAGAAAAGAGGGATATAGGCTAAATATCGTGTCTGGAACACTTGTGTTCTTTAGTGTCTCCTCCTTGAATTTGAGAGTACCTATTCTGTTTATAGCGTACAGGTCTTACCAATACAGTCTTAAAGAAGTCCTTTCTGCTGTATGTATTTGTCTATGCATGTGTGCATACATACATACTAGATCTTGTAGTGTTGCTGTTCAGGTAATGAGCCATTGGCTGCTACCCTTGAACCCCATATGTTGGGAGCAACATTGGACCCCTGCTAAACTAGATGGGACAACTGATGCCCACGAAAAAGCAAACTTGCTTTTTCATGGACAACTGATGCCCATGAAAAAACACCACTGCCCACTGTGGGTCAGGGAGGTATGCGTGAGGGAGATTCCGTACACTCCATCAAAGCTGACTTTGTGAAGGAACACCTTGAGAGGCTGGATACTTTCAAGTCAGCCGGCCCTGACAATCTACACCCCGGGGTACTCAAGGAGCTGGCAAGCATTATAGGCCAGCCCCTGGCACAGATCTTTGAGAACTCCTGGCGCTGTGGTGAA
Source organism: Crocodylus porosus (assembly GCF_001723895.1). Taxonomy (NCBI): domain Eukaryota; kingdom Metazoa; phylum Chordata; order Crocodylia; family Crocodylidae; genus Crocodylus; species Crocodylus porosus. The sequence continues at coordinate 15,526,510 of NW_017728931.1, read as the reverse complement.
GTGCCTGAAGATTGGAAGAAGGCCAATGTGCCTATCTTCAAGAAAGGGAGGACAGTAGATCTGTCAAAGTACAGGTCCATCAGCCTGACCTCTATCCTGGGGAAGGTCCTGGAAAAGATTATCAAAGAGGCCATCCTTAAAAGACTAGCTGAAGGCAGTATCCTGAGGGATACATGGGTTTGTTGTGGGTAGGTCTTGCTTGACCAATCTCATTTCCTTTTATGACCAGGTGACCTATCAGCTGGAAAAGGGGGAAGAGATTGATGTCATATATCTTGACTTTAAAAAAGCCTTTGATCTGGTATCCCATGATCACCTCTTGGCAAAACTGGCCAGCTGCAGTCTCGGTCTCACCACGATCCGCTGGCTGGGGAATTGGCTCCGTAGTAGGACCCAGAGGGTGGTGGTTGACGGAAGTCAATCCTTGTGGTGTGGTGTGACCAGTGGAGTCCCTCAAAGCTCTGTCCTAGGGCCTATACTTTTTGACATCTTCATCAATGATGTGGACATTGATGTCAGAAGTGGACTGGCCAGGTTTGCCGATGACACCAAACTCTGGGGTAAAGCGTCCACAGCTGAGGACAGGAGGGCAATCCAGGCAGATCTTGACAGGCTCATGAAATGGGTGGACAAGAACCTGATGGTGTTTAACACCGAAAAATGTGAGGTTCTCCACCTTGGGAGGAAAAACCTGCAGCATGCTTATAGGCTTGGCAGTGCTACGCTGGCTAGCACTACAGATGAAAGGGACTTGGGGGTCATGATTGACTACAAGATGAACATGAGCCTTCAATGTGATGCTGCGGCTAGTAAAGCAAGCAAAACGCTGGCTTGCATCCATAGATGCTTCTCAAGCAAATCCCGGGACGTCATTCTCCCATTGTATTCAGCCTTGGTGAGGCCACAGCTGGAGTACAGCGTCCAGTTTTGGGCTCCACAATTCGAAAAGGATGTGGAGAAGCTTGAGGGGGTGTGGAGGAGAGCCATGTGCATGGTCAGAGGTCAGGGAAAGACCTTATGATAAGAGGCTGAGAACTACGGGACTCTTCAGCCTGGAAAAGCACAGGCTCGGGGTGATCTGATGGCTACCTCTAAGTTTATCAGGGGTGTTCACCAGGATCTGGGGGAATGTCTGTTCACCAGAGCGCCCCAAGGGATGACAAGGTCAAGCGGTCACAAACTCTGCTGCGACCATTTCAGGCTGGACAGAAGGAAGAACTCCTTTACTGTCCGAGCCCCCGAGGTTTGGAATAGACTGCTGCTGGAGGTGGTTCAAGCACCCACTTTGAACGCTTGCAAGAGACATTTGGATGTTTTTCTTGCTGGGATTCTATGATCCCTGATGACTTCCTGCCCCTGGGGTAGGGGGCTGGATTTGATGATCCTTTGGTGTCCCTTCCAGCCTGAATGTCTATGAAATCTATACATCTGATATGGGCCTGTAAGCCCAGACATTGCAAAAAGGGGCTGTGTGCATGTCATCTCACAATTTTTGTCTTAAGTTGCATAATGCATGATGAAGATCTTAAGGCCAACTTCAGTGTAAAGCAACAGGAGGGTCTCTCAGTCTGGATTATTGTATTTACTGGAATCTTCCCTTCTCCCCCATTCAACATAAATGCAGCCAAAGGTTTTTCTCTTGAGTACCAGTCTGGGACAGGTGACTGCTGTGGGTCTGGGACTGGGGCTGTAGATGCAGTTGCTGCTGCCGCTGCCTGGAATCAGCAGCAGCACTTTGGAAAGGCAGCTGTAGCTTGGCCCAGTATCATCTAATGTTAAAGCCTCTGTCTTTTGAAGCAGGGCTTCACTGACCCCAGATAGTGCTATTAGCTTTAGAGAGGCTGTTTAAGTGAACTATATATGACTGGAGCTCTGGCTAATATAGCAGTTTCTACAGCAGTTATTTAAACCTTATCTTTTAGGATATAAAAGCAGGCCAGTATAGATGAGTGAAGCTACATAAGGAATAATTAGCTAGTGAACTGCAGCTCTATACTTCCAACCATTGTCCTTTATAGGAACAAGAACCTGTAGTACAGTACAAACTACAGCACTCTGCCTGTATGTGTGCAGACTTCCTTTCCATGAGGTGTTTAGTGCAGATAAAGCTATAGATATCAGGTTCATTTGGCAATCAGAACATTGCCTGATATACAATGGAGAGTTGATCCTCCTAGCCTAGTGATTTTTTTTTTCAACCAGTGAGATCTTTTTAAGGGTGCTTTGCAAGACTGCTTAATATTAGTATTGGTAGGTGTGCAAACATGTGCCTGCATGATTCGCAAGATAAACCCAGAGATTTCAAATAGGAATCTATAGTTTAAAAACATTCTGAACTGTTGTAGTCTTTTGTGGTTTTTGCAACAGAATTGCTCTGTTGGTTTTTCTGTAGTCAAAATGAGTGAAAGCTAGGAGTTGGCATTTTCTGGGGGGTGCCTTGAGTCTCAGAAAGTTGGGAATTACTGTCTTAGCCTATCTCACAAGCTGTCAGTGCTGTGCTATTAGCAGCTGTGAAACTGACTTTGTACTGTTGATTTCAAGGCTGCTATTAGAAGGTTAAAGCATGCTGTGTAACAAAGTAATGAGCTCTAATACCATGTGAGCAGCCAAGAGCAGGCTGTTCCCATACAGATTAGCTGGCACAATTAATTTGGTTTAAGTGATGCCTTTACTAAAGTAATCAATAGGATTTGGCAAATGGCTAGTCAATTTGTCCTTCTTAATGGCTGCCTGTGTTACCTGCATACTTCTTAGGTAGCTTAATTTTGTATTTGTACACTTCCCTTCTCGCATTATAAAGGCATTCATTCCAGAATATGTAGCGGTCTTCAGTGTGCAAAATCCTTTTCTATCAGTTTATCCTTAGAAGCTGATGTTGGCTGAAGTGGCATTTACTCAACAGTGTTAATAACGAATAAACCAAGGTTTGCTGAAAAATGTTGGGCTGATGGCTCTAGACTAGTATTTCTCAACCAGGGTGCTGCCCAAGCCTTTGAAGGGTGCCATGAAGCGTGAGTAGGTCAGCAGATAAAATGAAGCGTGAGTAGGTCAGCAGATAAATGCAGCCTTAGGTATGTCCTTGCTGTTGTAATTATTTTGCACTTGCTAAGTGCTATAGGTGGCCATATTCGCATGTGTTTAGTGTTTATGTAACAAGTGCTGGGTGGATGGGAGACTCTGGGGCTGCAGCATGGAAGCACCATGCAGCTGGAATTTTCCGCACGGGGTCTCTCAAGGGGAAGTCCAGGGCCTGTCAATAATGTGACAGTCGCCGCTTCGGGCCAATGAGAAAGCGCACATGTAATTAGACTGCCCTGCATCACAGAGAGTATAAAAAACATTGCGCTGTGAACTTTGGGGTCTTTGCGCGCCCGACGGAACGTACGGACTGAATCGACTCGGAACGACCTTCGGCCTGGCCAGCCGGAGGAGAGGACGCCAGACCCGCCTGATCCCAGCGACCCTTCCCGGAGATACAACACCAGTGTGAGTGGGTGCTCACTGGTGCACCCAGCATAGTTGATTTTGTTTTGTTTAACCCTTATTAATAAAATTAAGCCTGACCTTTAAAGCGAGCGTGATCTGCGTAAGCCTGACTATCAAAAGATCCTGTCCACACTTGCCTGGCTGATTCTTCCACCAGCACCCCCAGGCCCCTCTGCAAGTAAGTAACCACTGCAATAGTGTAAATTATTTTTTTTAAATTGGGTGCCACTCAGTTCACAGAAGTCCTGGAAGTGTGCCTCATCCAGTGAGTGATGCCTTGAGTCCAAAAAGATTGAGAACCACTGCTCAAGGCAGTAGAATCCTGTATTAACTTATAGTGCTAGTACAGTACATGCTGATTATATTAGTAGTGCTGTTTTTCTCATGCTATCCTGCCAGTGTGGTTCAAACTGGCTTCTCCACCAGCACTTGCATTCCCTATGTCATGTTGATTTATCTTTCCAAGGAGGAATCTGTGGATGACTCGCTCTGACTATGCTTCTCCAGGGATCTTCCCCCTTACCCTTTTGTCTTTCTCCTCTCTCCCTCTCCCTCACCACTTAACTCCCCAGAAGGCCGATTTCTGTTTCCATGGCTTTCCTAGGCCTGGTAGCTTTGCATGTGAACCTGGATAGCTTGCATGAGGAGGACTGATCTTACGATCTTGGAACTGTGCTAGAAGATATCATGGGAAAGCAGAGCTGAAATGGACATCACAAGGTCATTTAGTCTAGCCCTTGCTCAAGGTAAGATCAATCCTGACTCTACCATTCCAGTCAAGAATCTGTAGAACCTGTTCTTGAGAACTTCTAAGGATGAAAAGTCCACATTTTCTCTAGGTAGCCTGTTCCAGTTCTTGACTACCTTCATATTCAGAAACTTCCTTCTAATTTTTAACCTAAATTTCTCCTGCTGACGCTTGAGGGCATTGCTCCTAGTCATATCTTCTGTGGCTATGGAGAAAAGTCCATCTCCATCCTCTTTGTACTCCCTTCAGGTATTTGAAGACCATCGTTAAATCTCCTCTGTCTTCTCTTTTCCAGACTAAATAACCTTAGCTTTTTCAGCCTTTCCTCAAGTCTTAATAAGCTATTGGTTGCTTTTTTTTTTTTTTTTTTTGCAGCAAGAGCATGCGGTTGCCTCATTCAGCTTAAGGTTGAAAACCACTGCAGCAGACCATTTTTCATTTGTGGACCCCTAAAAAATTTCAAATGGAGGTGTGGACCCCTGTCCATTGTAACTCTGGGTATTCACGTACTTTTGATTATAGTCATCTTTCACAGATCACTTAGACATAGTCTGCAGACCCCCACGGGTCCACGGACCACAGTTTGAAAACCACTGGTCTACTGTAACCACTCCAGGTCCTTCTCTGCAGCTCAGCCAGGCGAATCCTGAGCCTGTATTTGTGCATGCAATTATTTTGCTGCAAGTGCAGGACTTTGCACTTGTCCTTGTCAAATGTCATCTGATTAGTTGCAAACCATTTTCCCAGTCTGTCCAGGTCATTCAGGATCCTAGCCCTATCTTTAAGTGTCTGTAACTACACTTGACTTGGTGTCATCTGCAGATTTGCTAAGCATTCACTTGATCCCATTATCCAGATCATTGATGAAGATGATAAACAGTACCAGACTTGGGACAGACCCCTGGAGAACCCCATTTCGTACTTCCTGTCAACTACACACTGAGTCATTGATGACTGCTTGTTGAATATAATGATCCAACCAGTTATGTATCCACCTTACAGTACTTTTCTCTAGTTTGTATCTCCTTAACTTGTGAGTGAGAATATTGTGAGATAGTGTAAGAGTGGTATAGTAGCTGTGATGGTCCAGAAATTGTGAGAGGCAAGGGTTTCTTAGGATAATATCTTTTATTGGACCAACTGTGTAATTGAGGTAAAGTTAGACAAGCTTTCAAAAGGAAGACATTCTTTATCAGGTCTCTAATTATAGGAAGGTAGGCAAGTTAAGCACAGTGTAGGGGAGGGGCTGAGAGAAATTTTTAGGTGTAGCAGACATGCAGTTAGCATCCATGGAGCCTGACAAGAAGCCATGCTTTCCTTGCTTTCTGAAATCTGCAGAAGAGCTAGCTGAAATGCACACTTTTGGATTTCTGGCAAACAAATGTCATTTCATTGTTAATATTTATAATGAGTAGCGATTAATATTCTTTGGGGTTGGGTTTTTTTTTTTGGTATCTTGATTATATGTGAGCATTTGAGATGAAAAAGCATGGGCACTGACTAGTAATAACTCCTTTAATTATGTGATTTTTTTTTGTGAATACAGAAAGAATCCAGGAGTTACATTTTTGTCTCATCCATTCATTCCTGATGCTTCAGCTTGAGCACTGCTTTATGTCTTTCTCTGCTGTCATGTCAGCATAGCAACCAAATAAGCAAACAGGACTAGGAGTCAAGGAGGAGTCAGTGAAAAATGATTTAACCAAGACTTTTTTTCCACCCATATTTCTCAAGGTTGCAGTAGGGAACTTGGGGCTTCTTAGTATTTCTAAGAAAAACTGGTATGGTAGTAGCAGATATGGTAGCAGGCTGTTAAATCACCCCTTAAACTGGCTATGCAGTGGGATGCTGAACCATGTGAGAGCTTATGTTTCCAGACCTGCCAGGACCTCAAGAGTCCTCCTGTGCAGAGATCAGAGTATTGCGGTATTGATGTTGCTTCTCTGTATTCCTACAAGCCTTGTCCCTAACTCACAGTCTCCTAAATAACACAAACCTTTGCTGCTTCTGTTTGCAAACAGACTGCATGCAGGGCTGCTAAAGTCATCACGTCTTGGAAGACAAGCAGGTAGTAGGCCCTAATTCAAAAAGTGCCATATTAACTTACATAGTAAGACCCTGATTATAAGATGCCCCCCAAATAATTAGATTCTGTATATGGAAAATGTATAAAGTTGGTACAATTTCCAGGTATTGAATCTAATTATTGGAGGTTTGCCTTGACTTTGTCCCCTTATCACTGCTACAGCAGGAGGGAAAAAATATCTGGGGGATCAGGTAGCCCTTTGCTCTTTGCTTCCTCACAACTTTTTCTCCTGGTAACCCCTTTCCCTACCCCTTACTGTCAGACCATGCTCTCCACAAGCATGGTACAATTTGATACAGTATCCATAGACTTAGTCCATCCAGAATTAATACATGTTCTCTTTTTTTGGAACTGCTGCAGGTTTTAGCACAGGTGTTTCATGAACACAATTTTGAACAGCACCTTGGCACCTATTTATATCTAGTATAAACTGTGCATGGAATTAGTTAAAAGCCAAAAGACTCATGATTTACCACAATTAACTGGGCTGTGTCACAGCAGAGTAAACAGCATTTCAAGCCATGGTGAGCTACAGCTTTGCATACAGTTCATCCAGAATCCCTCTGTCACTATCTCTGCCTGGTGCATATGTTTGATGTGCCCTCACCCTCCATGGGGGACCCCACAGCTCAGCATTGCTAGGTATGTTTGTATACTCCAGATTACCCCTCTCCCCCCCCCAAAAAAAGAAAAAAGATCCACATGCTAATGAGTCTTCGCTCATGACTGGAACTGGGTGTTTTTGTCGCAAGTCTTGGGATGTTCCAAAAACATGTGTGCAGATGAGGTGCAGGGCACTCCACCTTCACCTTGCAGAGGGCCAGTGCCACACTTATGTACCAGGCTGAGAGAGGGTGCAACAGAGATTCTGGGTAAACTGTATGCAATGTTGTGGCTCACCATGGTTTGAAAAAGCGTTGACTGTGAGGGGGAATCGCACTTAATGGGCACTGTCATATGTCTTATTCAGATGAATGGTACTAATTTATTCTTGTGGTAGGCTCTTATCAGCATTTTTGGCACCAGGGAAGGTATTGAAGTTTGTTGTGGCCTTTCTCAGTGCCAGCTTGGTATTGCAGTACTTTTAGGCCCGATGCTTGTTCAGCTGCCTTTTCCGAGGAAACTAGTTCAGATCATGGGTAAAAAAGGATAATATGCTGTAAGTGCTTGGGGTGTCTCCCATTAAGACCGTGCAGATTTAGAACTCCTTAATATAAAGTGTTACACAGGCAGTCAGAGTGGAATAAGCACCAAGTCTCAGTTGCTGCTGAGAACCAAAGCATTAATTTTGGTTAGAAAACAGCCAGTTGTTATAAATGTAGTTTGTTGAAACCAGCCGATTGTTATAAAAGTGTTTGCAAAACTTGATACACATAGGCTTAAACATATCTCTGTTATAGCATACTTAGATGAGTGGAACTACATCATGCATTAATTTTGTTTCATAGGAATAGTAGAGGGAATTGATAAATCAAATGATATTCCTTCCACAGCTCACACTTGACAGAGGGCTTGAATTTTCTCTTGGTCTTATGACTGTCACATTTGTTTCAATCAGTAGAAGTCCATGAAATAATCTGTGTTCCACTGCTTGCTTGGGGCAGACAGCTACTCCTGAATAAATTAAAAGAGGCAATATATAAGGCAGTAGGATTATGTTGCCGTGTGATTGATGACTCACTCCGCTATGGAGAGAATGGCTTCCATTGTGTAACCCATTTTTCATTACAGAACATGAATTCACTATGTGATTGTTTTTACTGTGTGACAGTACAAAATAAACTTGCTTTGATAATCCCAGAAATCCTGCCTTCTACAATGTTAGCATTGTGTAATAGTCTCATTAGTTTTATGGACAGTAACATTTGAACAGTTGCCTATAAGGAAAGTACAGCCTGTACATAAAGTTGCTACATCCTAAATTCACTGGAAGTGACTCTTAGTGCCATGTTGACCAAGCAGTATAATTAGACCCTCAAATGAGTTTCTCTTCCATCAGTAAAGCAGGGTATGTGTCTGGCACAAGACTTGTAGGGTAACCTTAGCTGATGACCTATGTAATAATGTTGACATGAAGCATGAAAAACTTTCATATGCCATTTCTTTGAATTAAAAACAAGGGGATGCCAGATATAAGTGTGGAAATGATTCCTTTGCACTGCCGTGTTTTAAGTTGTAGCTCTTATATGGAATACGTTAAAGCCAATTGTCCAGCTCCAGTGTGGGGAGCTGGGTACTTTACACAGGCTATGCGTTCAGATTTTAAGGAGGCAACCATGCTGGGACATAAGGGATTGGAATTCAGAGGAAGGGAAAATGCAACAAAATCCATAGTTAAGGTATCAAAGATTCTAGTTCCCTTTGAAATAAGTTAGCATTGAGTAGATATGACTGAGATGATAGATTGTAAAAGTTTGAATAAGTGTTTGAATAGGTTTTAGAATAGGATTCCTGCAACTATGATTCTAAGTCACACGGTCAACTTATTTCTTCTTTCTTCTGGAGACAAAAGAACAGAATGTCACATCTTGCTGCTTTTCATGCTTTTTTTCAGGTGAAATCTGAAATTCTTCCTCCTTTGCACAGGCCTCGGAGACTGGCATATTTTTTTTTTGAAAAAGTAAAGATTTTTTGTTTCCTGGTATTTACATTTTCTCTCTTTCAGCTTTTGTGCAGAGTAAGTGGTATTACTCAATAGACCATCTCTGAAGTGTACTGTATTATTTATTTATTGGTATTGTAGTACAGGCAGTTCTCAGACTTACAACACAATTGGTTCCTGAAAACTGCATCTTAAGTCGAAACTTTGCAACTCGGAATCAATTTTCCCATAGGAAACAATGTTATAAATGGGGGATTGGTTCCTGAACCAAGGCTTAATACCCTATTTTCACCCAAAATAACCCAGAATTTTGTAAAGTACTCAATCAATTATGTAAAATAAATAAGTGTGGCTATATTACTTGTCTGTGTATATGCATTTATTTATATATGTATTGTAAATATACCAGATCTGGGGGTCACACATCCCTGCCTTCCCTTCCCCCCCATGCCCTTCTGGACAAGTGGAGGAAGCTGCTGGACAAGCCACAGCTTCTCCTGCGGCCACCCAGTGCGAGCAGCTGGGGGATCAGCTAGATAAGCTATGGCTTCTCCTGTGGTCGCCCAGAGCAGCCCTGGAACTGCTTGCCTCCATCCGGGAGGGGACAGCCAGGGGAGCAGCCAGACAAGCTGCAGCTTCTCCTGCAGTCATCCAGCACAGCCCTGGCACTTCCTGCCTCACCCCAGCAGGGGCAGCTGGTGGAGGAAGCAGATGAGCTGTGGCTTCTCTCATAGTCGTCCGGCGCAGCCCTGGCACTGTCTGTTTTGCCCTGGCAGGGGCAGCCGGGGAAGCAGCTGGACAAGCTGCGGCTTCTCCCGCCACCCATAACCCCCTCTCCTAGAGCCCGGCGCAGCCTCAGCTGGGCAGCGTTTGCCCCACCCTCTGTTCCAGTCCCAGCCCCCCACTCCCGCAGGGGCCCTGATTTGTCCCCCCACGGCCCTTTCCTTCCCCCTCCCGACAGACCTGTATCCAACATTCAGCTTCGTAAAGCTGAAACCCATGTCGGAACTTGGAAACCCAGGTGTCAGTTTTACAAGTGTCGTAACTGCTGTTTGTTGCAACTCAAAGCGTCATAAGTTGAGGACTGCCTGTAGTAGCTAAAAGCACCAGCCCATCATTGCAGGCATTGCCCTGAACTCTATACTGGCTCTGGGGTCTTATAGCATTGTTGCTAATCTATTGCAGTGGTTTAGAAGTGCCACATGATGTTTAGATAATCCTGTGGACGGGGCTGCTGTGTTGACATCTGTTTACCCCACTGCAAGGTAGATTTCTGTCTGGTTAGGGTAGCCCACTGAAGAGCTGTCTCAGTAGTGAATTTTTGCTAAGGCCTCTCTCCCTTTTTTTGTTGTCAACAGTTCTTTCAGAAGTTCAAAATAAACATTTGACTCTCTTCTCCTTTTTTTTCCAGGATCACCTGATAGTCCTTCCCCGTGAATAGCTTTCCACATGCAGGCACTCCTCTTTCTTTGCACCTCCAAAAGCAACATTGAGAGTTTTCTTGCTTACTTCTTACTCCAAATGGAAGTTTAACTTGCTGTTGTCTTGCAGGTAGTTGGTGGCAAGGTAAAAAAACCAGGCAAGCGAGGTCGTAAACCAGCCAAAATAGACTTGAAGGCAAAACTCGAGAGAAGTCGTCAGAGTGCAAGAGAGTGCAGAGCACGAAAGAAGCTGAGGTACCAATATCTGGAAGAACTGGTGTCAAGCAGGGAGAGAGCCATCTGTGCACTCAGAGAAGAGTTGGAAATGGTAAGGCTGTTTCCTTCTTAACTTCTAGACTGGATCCTGCTAGCACTGAAGTTATGAATGTTTGCCATAGAGATCGTAGTTAGGCTATAACTTGTCCAAATAGTAAGAGCAAATGTATTCATTGCTTGCCTGCTTTGCATCTTGATAGTGATTCTTGTAGCATGAGGGATTTAAAGGATTAGTAATATTTGTTGTCTTTGAACTAAAAATAAGTAAGCAAGGTGGTTTATTTGTGCATAGAACTGGCATCTTAGAACATGTAAGAGCTGCCACTTACTGTTGAGACCATAGATCTATCTTGCCCACTATCCTATGTCACACAGTGGCAGAGTGGATGCTGAAAGGGAGCGTGAACAGGGTATGGCAAAGCTCTTTTTTCCACTCTTCCTCTCACTTGCAGTCTCCAGCATTTATCAGCTAGGAAGTTCCGATTCAGAGGCTGTACCCCTTGACATTTCATTTCTTATGTTTTGGAATAGCTTGATGTAAAGGTTAGGGGAGGCAGGGAAATATTAAAATAGAGATCTGTTGCTTGCAGATGTATTTGGCCAGCCTTTGGTTTGGTGCATATTCTGCCCCCACCTCCCCCCACCATGCACAAAACTTTATTTACAAGGCCATGTTGCTTGGTGCTCACTTGTCTGGTTTTCGGTACGCATGAACTAGGTGCCTGTACATTTTTGCAGGCACAATGGGCCGTGTTGGCGCAAGTGCACAGGCAAATAGGTTTGAAATATAGACACCTAAGCCACCAGAACTCCCATGGAGCTCAGTATATAAGTTGCTTTTGAGGAACTGGGTCTTGGGTTATAGAACGATGTACTGATTGTTTTGATATTAAAGGGTATTGTTATGGATATGTTACGATGCGACTTATATCTGTATGATTCAAGTGTAGCAAAACTGCTCCAGCTTTAATCCTACTTCATTCAGAATGTTTTAGTTAACTATTATAACTTAGTTATAATATTGCTAAAGGGGAGCACAAATATAAAAGCTGAGGGTAAGGACTTCTGGCCTGTTCCCCAAACATCCTGTGTTCTGTGGTTTGCCAATGAAGATGTGGAGGCTCAAAGGGGCTTGCAGAGCATCAGAAAGTGTTAATGTGAAGGTTTCACCAGCACAAGGTTTATGAGACTTTTTGATAGCATGTGAGCTGGAGCAGTATACTGGCATGGCAGTAGCCAGAAAGCACAGAAGAGTTCTACACTGTTTAATGCTTATTGTATTGTATGTAGCTGTGCCCCCAAGCAGCAGTTTATTAACAGAAACAGGATTTACGCGGGTCAGGTATGCAGCTCTGGACATGTGCTTAGCTCATTAGTTCTCAACAATTGTAGAAAAGGTTTCACCTCAGTAGGTACAAACTACTACTGTGATCCTGGCAGTTTGCTAATGCTTGATGTGTTTTCATATTTCAGTACAAGCAGTGGTGCATGGCAATGGACCAAGGGAAAATCCCCTCTGAAATAAAAGCCCTACTAACTGGAGAGGAGCAAAGCAAAGTGCAGCAGAACTCTACCAAACTTTCCAAGGTTGTGAAAACAGAAGCAAACAGCAACAACCCCTGTAAGTATCATGCCTATGATCATCCCTATTGTATGTCTTTTCTTGTGTAGGAATGCATATTGTTATAATATTTGCCTGAACATGTAACACATGCAGTTACATTGGCTAGAAAGTTGGTTTTCAAGAAATGATCCTCCTTTCTTGAAGCATAAAATTTTTCCTGATGGGCACAGGAGTTTTTTATATATTATTATTATTATTATTCTCTCTAATGGGATAGTGAATGTTTGGCCAGAGTGCACCTGTGTGTTTTGCTTTTCTCTGAATCTGTAGGCAGAAGTAGGAGGAGAAAGGGGTCCTATATCCATACTAGATCAGGGATATTTTGCGTAACTTTAAAGGGTGATGCCAGTCCCTATTTTTCTGATGATTGCTTCTGTTGTCATGGACATTGGTTCTCTGCATATTAGTAAAGTACTTCTTTCAGTCCCACTTTTTACTTTGTACTCTGCTTAACTGCATACTAATTGGTGCTAGCAGTGGTGAAGAGAATTTGTTGTCAAAAGGCTGCTATTAGAAACCTTGAAGTTAATTGCAGCCAGTCAGTTTCATGATAGTATTTCCCCTTATTTTTTGAGCTGCTAACAGCAGACTTGAGCCTAACTCCAGTCAGTTTCCCCTCATTTTCCAGGCTTTTAACTTGCTATTTAAATACTCTGATAGTGATGGGAGGTAGTTAGTTTAGGATCTGCTAATACTGTAGAACTGACAGTGCTGTGTACTTAGCGAGCATTAAGCCCAGGTAAGTGCATACGTCTGGTAAGTTCATGGCCTTTTTTTAGTCCTAAGGCCACGAACTTAAACAGAATACACTTAAGTGTGCACTGAATTTTCAAATTTCATATTAAAGCTACATGAAAAGAATTATTATGTAGATTGCAAAGTCAGATTAGGAAGCGTGAAGCCTATAATAGCCTGTGCATCATTAGTTCGTTGTTTTTGCATGTGCACCCTGTACAATGAATGAGATGAGGGGTCATTATGGAAAAAAATTGTCATGTAACTTAGAGACAAAATGTGTAATGCATTGCATGCAAGGAAGCAGAACTAAAGTTATATTGGCATCTGCATATGTCTCATTTCTGACTTCACTTTGAAATCTAAATAACACTCTTTAACATAGTCCTTAAGTATAATTATTTTCTTGTGAAAATAACTAGGGAAAAACACACTTTTGTTGCAGCCATCATCCATGTTTTAATTCCTTAGAGTATGAGTGCTGAACTTTAGCAGTACAACAATTTCTTGAGCTGACCACATTTAACTAATTTAATTCTTAACAGTCCTTTTTTTTAGTTATTTACCTGGCACTTCACTTAGCACTAGGCAGAAAAATGAAACAGAGGAGGAAGCCCATTTAGAAAGTTAAGCCTCATATAGGCAAGAAAAGGACAGGGTGTATATTTCTAAATCCCGTTAGCTGAGAACTGCAGTTCATGCCTTGTTCTGCTTGGAGGAGGATGAAAGGGCCAAGCCTTAAGTGTAGGTCTGTTGTTCCATACTGAGTGTCTGTGGCCTCAGTGCTCTTTGTGGAAAAAATTGTCTATGTGAAACATCAAGAATTATTTTTCTTAAATATGATTAATTTCTTATATTGCAGGAGTAGGACAGTAGACATAGCAAAGCCAAAACTAATATATGATCTATCATTATAACTTGCATGTGTACAGTGCCTTTAGTTTGACAGTCCCACAGTATTTCCCAATATTAATCTGTGTTGAATGCTTAAACATAAGCTTAAAATAAGACAGACACTTAACTGGTGCTGAATCAGAGCTCTGGCAAATATGCAGAGGAGTTAGCTAATCATTACACAAATCTTTAACTGCAGCTAGATGTGTGACAAATGGACAAGATGCTGGTTTTGCTTCTCATGACATATATATATCTCCTGTGTTCTTTCTCATGCCTCCCCCCTTTTCCTTTTTGTACAGTTTTTATTTGAATCAAAGATGAGGTTTTTCCCCCACTTAGAATGAGTGGGGGGGGAGAGACCCCCTTGTCTTGGATTGGAGTACAAGTTGCAGCGGGCGGAGAGTGGCAGTGGCTGCTGCAGCTCTGACTCCAGGCTCAGAGCCTCAGCTGCTCCCCTCCCCTTCAGCACTGTGTTGCCTACTGCTACCACTTTCACTCCAGCTCCAGTCTCAGTTCCAGCCCCGCTCTGGCCTGGAGCAATTGTTGGCTTTAGCCCCTGCCCAGCCATGCAGCAGAGGTGGCAGTGGCAGCAAGTCTGGCCTTAGCTCAAGTTTTGGGGCTGGGGCCAGAACTGTTGCTTCTGCAGCCCCCATCCAGTGTTTTCTGTGCCTGTGGCCAGAGTGTGTGGTCTCCAGGTCCCAGGGGGAGCAGGCATCAGAGGGCAAATAGTGTGTGTGGGGGGGGTAGGGGTCAGGCCAGAGTCATGCCCTGCTGCCTGCCTCCCTACAGCTGCTTGCCCACAGCAGCAGTTGTGGGGAATGAATTTAAGAGAGTTCCCCCAAAATTAGATTTTGTACATGGAAAATTATAACTAATTTGCAGTTTTTTCTATGTATAAAATCTAATTATTGGTGGGGGTTGTCTTAATTTCAGAGTTGTCTTGGATTCAGGCAAATATGGTAGTTAATTTTGTGATAACTTGTTTGAAGGTTCTTTGTATAAGTTGGCTTTGTGGACACATGCAAGAGCTAGAATGCCCATCTCTACTTTACCCACCAGGGTAAATGGAGATTTCCTCATTTGGTGGTAATCATCTCATTCATCAGAGTTTTTTTTCACTGGGATTTGCTATTCTGGGAGCCTGTCTAGCATGTCAGTTTTTTACATGGTTAGTAGAATCTGTCTTCCGTTACAAAGGTTATTGTTGTGTTTGATATGGATGGGGCAACATGATTATAGAATCCTTCATAAGAAGTACGTTACAGTCTAAGTCGCAATGTTTTTGTGTAACATGGTGTCCTTGCATATCCTGCTAACCAAAATGAAGTGTTAGAAAACAGGATGTAAGCATGGGCCCTGAAGGCAGTCAATATTTGCATCATCCCCGATTGCCTCCAGTTCAGTTATCAGGTTTTGTGCTCAGTGGAGGGGATCCCTGAATGAGATCTTGTGGCTTTTGTTTTGCCACAGGTCACACTAGGTCATCAGTGACCCTCTGGCCTTGAATCTCTGTGGCCCTGCATTTTGAGAACTCCAAAGTTCACCAGCTCCACTTGGCAATTGCAAGAGTTTGAAAATGTTTTTGAATATCATGTTTATGTAATATGTACCAGGGTCCCACCATCCCGAGGGCTGCCTGTATACAAACTCTTGTAAAGACTGAATCTGGTCCTCTGACCAGGGATCCAGTCCAAACCCCAAGTAACCCTGAGTCTTCTCGCTAATTCCCCTAAGAAAGATGGGAATGTAGCCCTTCCCCCTCCTTTTTGTCACGGTAGTTCAGGGGTCGGCAACATTTTTGGGCAGTGCTCCAAAAACACCCACAAGCTCAACATGTAAAACGTTGGCATGCCAGGGCATCGTGGGAGCTGTGAGGGGCCCAATCCTTGTTGTGGCAGCACAGCCCTGCCTCCTGGTCCTTTCCCCGCTGTCCTTGAGGCACGCATACCAAACAAAAAGCCTTTGCGTGCCTTGCTATGGCACCTGTGCCAGAGGTTGCCTACCCCTGCAGTAGTTGTAGCCAAGAAGGAGGCTGGCTGCCTCTTGAAGACTTTGCAGAAGGGAACTAGCAGGCCACTGAGCATCCTGTGTCCCCACCTATCTTGAATATCTAAAAGTTACTTAGCACTCTGCGCTTGTTGGGTGGAAAGGGAGTTCTTCAGGACCCTCCAAAATCTTCTTGTGTACATTCTAGTGCATTTTAGGCTCTTCGCACCATTGTTCTGCTGGCACATGAAGATGCAGTAAGCACCTGATTCAGTAGTATTACACCAGTTCTAGATCAGCCATCTTAATTGATCTAAATCAGGTTGTCCAACATAAGGCCCTCAGGCCACCATGCGGCCTGCCAAGCCATTTTCTGAGGCCCACAGTCCCTTGCCCGGGTCAGGCGGGTGGGGGAGGGGAGGGGAGCTGCTCACCCCTGCGGGGCCGGGCTTGTCATGTGAGCCGGGTCCTGCCATCCCGAGGGCTGCGCGGCACAGGGCTGCCCCAGTTGCGGCTGACAGGACGAGCTGGGGATAGCGCCTGCTTTTACTTCTTTCCAGCTCAGCCCCTTGCCCCCGGCATCCTGCCCGCCTCCCGGGACCTGCCAGGCTCAGTGGCCACGGGGTGGGAATGGGAACAGGGCACCTGGCACAGGCAGTCAGCAGGGCAGCCCTGGAGGGGCCTCAGCAGGCGGGGTCCTGGCGTCACCTCTGTGGGGCGAGGCGGCTCGCGGCGCTGAGGCCATCAGCGCTGCGCGTGCGGGTGGCCGGGCACCACGGTGAGCGGGGCCGTGCCGGCAGCTGGGTGAGGGGCTGCGATGCAGCGGCCGCCTTGCTTCAGCCTCCTCGGGCAGCACTGGCTCGTGGGGCTGCGCTGCTTGCGGGATGGGATGTGGAGCTGTTTATTTCTCCGCTTCAGTCTCTGGGGCAGTAGCTGCCTGGATGCAGACTGGTTCCCTCCTGCCCCTGCCCACCAGCAGCTACCATGAACCTTGCAGTAACAGGCAGGTGCAGTAGGGCTACACGGGCAGGGTCTCTCTGGCCCAGGACAGAGGGTGTTTGAATATGGCATGCCGGGCCACTGGGTGATTAAAAAGTTCATGATCCGGCCCCACATTCAAAAAGGTTGGACACCCCTGGTCTAAATGGAATTATTGAGGGGTGTGATGGGAGTGAAGCTGTGATAACTCATGCCTAAGGAATTCTGAAGTAATGGAAACTTGAGAGGAAAATACCTCCTCTTCCCCTTTATTTGATGTGTGGAATCCTGAAAAATGAACTGCATGGGTTTTATGGAACTGTCATTTAATCAAGAATGTTTTGCCTACTGTTGGTTTACTTTCTCTGTCTCATTCATATATAACTAGTTGTGATTTTTGCATTCAAAATTTGATAATACTAAGTGTTGACCAAGTTGCATAGAACCCATTAAGTGTTTCTCAGAAGCTTTTTATAACCTACAAAGAAGTTTGAAAAATGTATTAGATACTCTTCAAAGGGTGCTTTTTTTAATCTTTTACCATGATCTCATCTCACTTGTTTGAGAGGGTGCTTGTGGTTATGATCGATTGTTCTTTTTCAGGGTGAAAGTCGATCAGCTGATACAGAAGTCAGTGGTGAGTCCAGCCCTGCTCTGCATCCCATGAAGGAATGATGAAGATCTTGCTTTGCTGGTTCTATTTGCCACCTTCCACCCAATTAAAATCTGCATAACTTTTTTTTGGTCACAAATTCAACTTGAATATGAAACTCCTAGCGTACAGGTTTTGAATATTGAAGCATATTTAGTATGTACCTGTAATATTTCCTATAGGTAGACAGAAGCAACATCTCAGCTTTTAAATGTCTGTGCTGTTAATACTGCAATGTAGACTGTTTTTGTGATTTTTGAATTTATTTTTATTATTACTCATGAAAGCCGCCAAGCTTTTAATCTTCAGTAAGATCTGAAGTCTCATGCACCTAATCACTCAACCAAGATGAAGCTGATTTTTTTTGTCTGTGGTATGTTGTGTATGCATGGCTCATGCTGTAACATCTCCTCTGAGAAGATGTTGTCACTGTGTACAGATATTGTCATTATATTTGTTTTGTCTTTCCTTCTTTAAACTGTGATGAGACGATTAATATCCTTATCATTTTACTAATGATTTATGTGAATATCTGCTTAAAAGTAAAATAAAAAAACCCACAAACCCACCTGGTTTTTAGTTACTTTTGTGTACTCTAAGCAGGTTGAAGCTGCTTGAACTTTTATACTGGGTCTGATTCTCTAGAAATGGAGACCTGAGTATATAAACCAGCTTCTGTTTTATCTTTTTTTG
Organism: Crocodylus porosus; assembly: GCF_001723895.1. NCBI lineage: Eukaryota > Metazoa > Chordata > Crocodylia > Crocodylidae > Crocodylus > Crocodylus porosus. The sequence goes on along the minus strand of NW_017728931.1, from coordinate 15,508,326 downwards.
GCTAGGGACAGAAGTTACACACACATTCGTTTAAGTGATCAAAAACTGGTTTAAACCTGTAACAGAACAGAAGCTCTGTGCATCTAAACCAGCTTCAAACTGGCTGAAACTGGTTTAAGATAACCCTGGTTGAATGTAGTGTCGGACTTAAACTAGTTGGACTCAAATCAGTTATGAAACTTCTGTCCCAGACCCCCTTGTGGTTCAAGTTAAATCACAGTCCCCCAGCATCACAGCATGCTTTCCAGCCCTTGGGTGGGCTGTTCTGTGCTGTCTGCTGCAGAGACAGGGCTGGCCCCGGGGCAGTGAAGGCTGACTGATGAGCGGGGGTAGGGGGCAGACCCGGCTGAGGATGCAGCCCAGTCTACTGGGGGAAGAGGGAGTGCCTCCTAGCAAACCATGGCTGGGGTCCAGGGCCAGGGAGGGGGTGTTAAACATCCTGTCCGCTGCTTAAATTTGTTGCTGGCTGCAACTGTGGACTACAAAGGCCAGAGGCACCTGGAAGCAGGAAGAGGAAATGATAAGTAACCCTGCAGACTCCTGCTGCTGCAATTGTGTGCTGCAAATCCCAGAGACCTTGGGGGCACCAGGAAGAGGAAGTGAACACAAAGCCAGAGAGCCATGTTCTAGAACCCCCCTACCACCACCACCACCCCAGCTTCTGGCCTGAGCTACTGCAGGCATGTCCCTGCATTTCCTGAAACAAAGGTAAATGTCTCTTCACTTATGTTTCAATTTAGTCTGTGCATCTTAGACCTGCAAAGATTGAATCAACTCAGCCTTGGGCTTTTTGACTGTCAGTACTTAGCCTTCAAGTCAAAACTGGCTTAAATGAACTCTCTTGACAGTGTTAACTGTTACAGGTTCATACATTCCATTTTGTAGTCTTGTACAAAATTAGGGTTAAATCTGACGAACCTTTAGCTACAGTGCAGTTAATGGGCACAATGATGACAAAGCAAGATTCTGTTTCGTGACAAGAGGTAATAAGGGGATTGTGAAATGTATATAGCTCAAGGAGCCAGCATACTTGAGGTAAAATCAAATAAATTGGCCTGGCCAAGAGGGTGGTTTCTCCAACTTTTATTTCCATGGAAATCAAATTATGTGCTACTGGCCACAGTAATGCTATGCATTTCTGTGGAAGGATATACCATTGGCATCCTAAAAATTCCCATGTAGTTAGATGACATATTCCTAGTGCCTGCTGCTGTGAGAACAATCCTTTCTGATCTTCCCTTTTTCCAACTTAAATCCTAGCTATGTCTGTGCTGCTGGGTTGGTTTTAACTTTGGCCTTTGTTTTTTGAGAAGTATTTGCAAATTCCCTCACCTTGACTTCACTCTTTTCTTCCCCAAGCTCCTTTCCTTCCTTACAAGGTCTTGATTACCCTCAGAGGCTGTTGAGAAATAAAGTATTTCCTCCTGGCCCACACCTCTTACTAGGCATTCCTCATGCTTCATAAGCCCTTATATTGTTGTCAGCCTTTGTAGCTCAGGACCTAGGCTGATCCCCTTCATGATTTCTATTAGATCAACAGCTTAGCACAGTTTTGTTTAAGCATTCTTCTCTCTAACTAGAAAGAAAGGATGATGCCACTATTATACAATGTCAGTGCTTTTAATGGCTGTGCACTGTGAAATGGTAGATTCTGTTGGACACACATGAAACATCTCTTCAAAGCATTCTAAGATCTGGTTTATTCTGTTTAATGTGTTCCTCTTTAAATCCTGGATTGCCCACTTCAAATTCTGTTGTGGGGCAAAGCATTGATTGTCAAGAGAAGGCCAAGTCCTACTCTGTAAATGAAATGCCTCTTAAAAGCTGATGCAAAATTGGACTTTGACAGAAGTGAGTCAATCCAGGTGAACCAAATACTTTTTTTCCCCCCGCATATAAGGCAGGAGCAATTTAATTGATGCAAACAAAATGACAATGCTAATTTAGTGTGAAATGTGATTCCCGTTATAGGCATTTTAAAACAGAAAAGGTGCAAGTAGGCAGGACCCTAATCTGTGACAAGCATTTGTCTAAAACTTGTACTGTGATAAGAAATCACTAGTGCTTTCATAAATGCAGTGATGTACCTTAAGCCCTTTATCACTTCCTTCACTTGATTAAGTTGCTTTTCTCATGACTTATCCTTGGGGATCATCATCTCTAACAATAACTGCAAGTACGCTTTTAACCAGAGTATACAAACTGAAATAGAGTGGGTTCCTGAATGAACTGCTTTAGATTTGAGGTCTTTACATAATTTTTGGATGTGCATTAACTGACTATTAAGAGGACCCTATTAATGTGGTCATTGATTAAAATAATCATTGGCTTAGTTGTTAAAGGAGTGGTATTGTAATGGATCTGACATTTTCCACACATGCAAACAAATAAAGAGCTGAATGACAGCTAAAGAAGATGATAAAAGTGGTCCTTTTTATCCCTCTGACAGTGCCTTCTCTTACTGAATGAGCACAAGGACTGGTCTGTAAACGTTAATGGAAAAAAAGTTGTAAGGAGAGTGAATGGGATTCCTGTGATTTAGTTAAGGTTACCCCAGATTTGTGTTTACTTGGATTATGAAGGTTGACTTGCAATATTTCTGTTTCTGGCACAGTTCTTCTTTTGAACACTTGTATCAGATTCTTAGCTGGTATAAATTTGCTCTGCCATTTTCCACCAGTTGAGGATCTGGCTTTGTAGATGATATGAACTAAAATCATAAGTGCAACCAGTGTTAGCGAATCCTTTTCACAAGTTCATAGGCAACTGGTAGGGGGTGCACGTGTCCCTGTGACAGGGCTGGTGCCCCTGCTGATAGTCGACACTGATACTCTTGGTAGGGCTGGTGCCCCCACAGACAGGGCCATCTCTGTCAGCAGCTTCTGCGGGTGCCCCCCCCCCCCAGATTCAGTCACTCATGCACAGGCTTGTGTGCTGCAAACTTGAAAGTGAGGTGTGCACACACATTTTTTAAGAAGCTGGGATCTTGGAGATGCTTTCTGAGTGCAATCCTGCAAAATTTTGACTGGCTTTTTGTCAGTAGTGAGCAAGATTTGATTAAGGTATATGGTGTTAGATTTCTGTTGAACCATGTAGTGATTTATTGCATCAATGGGGTTTTTTTTCCCTTTCCTTATTGCCTTTACCATATTTTGTGTCTGTTAAGTTTAAACCATCCATGAAAAATAAAGGGAGATTTATTTGTTCTGGGAAATCTTGAAATGATCCAGCAAAGGAGCCATGGTAACAATGTTACATATCTTAGAAACTGTGGAAAAAAACATCAAATGGGAAGGATGAAAGAGATTAGCGGCCTCAGACAAAGTGGAAATTAGTCTTTCATCTTCAAGTTAATGCTTCAGGTAGATAAACTGTTATAACTGAAGGGATTTTGATCATCTGAGATTGCCCACTGTTCATATTGCATTGCTACATTTACTACTAGGGAGAATGGGTGCTGAGGGGTGGTGCCTCCTCTCTCAGATGATCTGCGTTGTGAGCTCTATGGAAGGACATTTTTGACAGTTTCATCCCCGCATTGGTGCAGGGCCAAGGGTCAGAGCTCACTGGAACGTTGTATCATGAAAGCGACTGTAGAAGGTGCATCCTTTTAAACTTAGCTAAATCATTGTGAATCTTCACTTGACCACTGGGAGGAAAAAAAAAGGCCTCCATTCCACCTTCACCATCTTCAAGTATATTTGAATTAAATAGTCAGTCTTATGGTAGGTCCTTTTAACTGTGTCCTTAATATAGGAAATAAATGACTTGTGTTTCCCTTAGATTCCCCAGTGGGGGAAATGATACTGAAGAACACATATGTGTGCTTTGCAACCCTTAATAAAGTACTACGCCGCCCCCCCCCCCCCCCATGGAATATCCTTCAAAAACAGTCCACCTTTCTTCAACCTGTAATTTAAGCAATCCCCTTAGGCTGGTAATGAAAAGTTTAGTTATGTAATACAATGAAATCTGCAAGCGCAGGTGGGAGCCAAGTCTAAGAGTCCATGTGTTTGAGCGGTTTGACTGAGGGGTGTCAGTAAGAACTCCACAGTCGGTCTTAATTTATTCGGGATCCCTTTGGATATCTATATAAAGGAGTTGTAAATGATTAGTGGATACCAGAAACGCATGTGGTGTTTGTAGGACTGGAAATATAAGATGTAGATTTGTGAGGTGAGATAATATCCTTCCTTGATATCAGCTGATATAGTTGGAAGAGGAGACAAAGCAAGCCAAGAAGTTTGCCTTCACTCTTCCAGCTATGCAAGCTGGTCCAATAAAAGTTATTACTTCATCTTGCAAGGCATAGGCAATTAATAGGTATGAACAGTATGTATTATATGTGGTTCCATGCTCATCAGTAGAAAGTGCTGGAAGCAACCTGTGGACTCTATAAGAATGAATTGGTCATTTATTAAAATGCTGATGACTAAGTAACTATTTATAAAGTGTCTGTAAATCACCTTACTGTAAAGATGTGACAAAGTCTATCTTGGGCAGCTGAAATGGGAAGATAAATGATTCTGTGGAGGTGCAGGAATAAAAATAATACTTGCCACTAACTTAAATGGTAGTTTCCATCGACGGATTGGTAACAGACATTACTAAAGAGAAAAGAGTATCATCATCCCTCTCTTATGAATAGGGAGACAGAAGAGAAAGAGGTGAAAAGTGGAGACTGAGTGGCATTGTCGCTTCAGAAGATGAGTCCCAGCAGTCTGACTGCATCTGGGTACTGCTTAATGCTTATCACTGTCTGCCCCGGCTGCCGTGGCATGGGGACTCTGCAGTGAACAGCTTGGTGCCACAGACAGGAAATATATAAGGGTCAACATCAGCCCAGAATAAGCAAAAACAGCTCCTTTCAAAATTAATGCCAGATTTGAATTTGGCCCATGCAGTCTAATGCTGCTTGTAGATGCACCAAATTGAAAAAGCTTAATCCCTGACTAGCCCCTTGAAGCAACATAAAGAACCATGGAAACAAAAGTGCTTTACAAGCAAACAAAGCAAGTGTCTGACCTTGACTGAGATGAGGGCAAATCAATGTAATTGTTGATGTCATTCCCTTTTGCTGCCAGTACAGGCCTCATGTAAGTAGTTGCACCATTACTGAAACCAAAAGAGCTACAATTGCAAGCTTCAGTTCTGAATTCAACCTCCAAAGAGAGGTTACTTGAGGAAAAATGAAAGTCGTCATAGCAGCAGGGGAGGGCAAATTCCATCCTTGAATTTTAGTTTAGTCTGTTCACCAAAAGGTGACATTTTATATAACAATCTCTCAGTCAGTGAGTTATTTTTTACCAGGCGCCAATTCAAATAGAACTTATGTAACTCATAATAGCCGCTTCCGCAACATTTGGAAGGTTGAAAAGGGCCAAGTATTAAAACATGCTAACTCCCAGAGTCACTTAAGGGACTCATAATCCTCTTCTTAAGCATAGAGCCCTGGATTTTATACATGTCAAATCTCATTCCTTGAAACAGGAAGGCCCCGGTATTCAGAAGAGCTGAGCACTCAGCTGCAACTGAACAAAATGACAGGAGTTCAATGCCTTTGAAAATCTGCTCCTAGATCAAGGTTCACTTAGTTCAAATTTAAGTTGGTGAAGCAGAGGAGACTGCGAGACTCCTGGAACTGGCAATAAGCCATAAGGAACCTTTTAACTCCAGTTACTGATTAGAATCCACTTTGGTGCCTGGAGCAGCTTGAGAAATAATTTTTGTCCCTTTCCAAACAAACCCTCCTCTGAAACATTTCAATTTTAACTGAATCCTTAATTGTCTTCTAAAGTGAAATATATTCCATCCTTTTTATTTCATATAGGTCTAGTAGTGTTCAACAGTACTACATTTCCAGCGTGTTAGCTACCTAATGGCACGTGAAATTCCTCAGTAATGGTGGTCTTCTAAGTGGATGGTGGAAAAAACCTTCTTGATTGGTATTCTTTGCATCTTTATTTGAGGAAAGAGAAATGAATGGGCCATTAAAGGCATCTATTTTTTTTTTCACTAGCAGAGATACTTTTTCCAATGATAAGCTTGAGACACTTTGCACTCTGTAGACAGTATTCATTGTTTCTGCCTCACCTTTACTAACTCTCTGCTTACAAGTTCCCCATCTCTGATGGATGTTGCTCATTTTATCCCCAACAGTCCTACCATTTTACATAAACATATTGCTACCCTCACGTAGCTGAAAATGATTGACCACAGCGGCAAAGAATCATGAAGCAGAGCTAGTAGATGACTCATTTACTTTAATGGAGAGAAGCCCGGAGCATTTTACACCTCTGAACAAAGTGTACTATATTACTCCCCAGTGTTGAGTCTGTCGCATTGTGTCTGACACCGGCGCTTTGGCAGGATGAGAGGGCCTGTTTAAATAGTAACTGGGGTTGGCAATTGTTAACAGAGGTGTAGCAAGCACTTGTTGTACCCTGGGCAATAGTGGCTACTGTCACATTAATCTTGCACTGCCTCTGAGTCTGTGCCCAGAGCTAATGTCCCACTTACCTGGCCCTAGTTAATGCCACTATTCATTAAACTGTTATAAAAAGTAAAACAGATTTAAAAATTTTGGAGGAGGAGGAATTCAGTTTGTCTGTAATGCACAGTCATTTTTGTCTGTCTGCATTTATCAGCTTTTTTTTTTTTTATCTGAAATTTTTCAGGTGAGCTCTAATAGCTACCATTGACAATATGACAGTTTTAAAGCTTTTTTTCTGTAGCAGGCCTTAGTTATAGCATAGTCCCAAGGAGTATTGGGGCTTTATATTGGCATATACAATAGTAGTACCAACTCAGCAATAACTGGAGGTCTTTGTCTGACCTCTGCTGAGCCCGACAGGCTGCCTATAGTTTAGGGACTATAGCTATAGCCTGTTCAGATGTGGCCTTTTTACCTCTTTTCCAGAAGTGCAGTCTTCTTTAATGCCAGGGCTGACCTGGATGGCTTGTGTGATGATGGAAGGTACCATGGGCATATAACCACACTGGGGAACGTGGTTGCACTTAAACAGAAAGTGGATGGTACAAGTAAAACATCTCATAAGTGAATTCATGCAACCTCAGTGGATGAAATGAGAACAGTTTCATTGAAGTCAGAGCCTAAGGATTTTAAACAAGTGATTTGCTAGGGAGCAGATGTTACAAAATTAAATGCTGTGAGCAATCAATAGTGTTGTTCTTGAAATGGTGAGGGAATTAGTCTTTGGGAAGAGCATAACTTTTAGGGACTGAAGAATTTCCCTTGTATCTATTAACCCAAAAGCTACTGCTTGTCTTATGCAAATTAATTTTAAAATCAAATCTAAATTCAGGTACTAGGTAAGCTTAAATTGTTCCATTAAGGCCTAGTCTATACTAGAAAAAGCTTGCAAACTAATTCATTAATGGTATTGCTTTTTTAGAGGGTGTGTATACACGTGTACTTTAATATGTATTATCCTCCTTTAATGTGCATTAAAGTGTTACCTAAAAAGTGCTATTTAGTTAATGCGCATTAAAAGAGACTAATGCACATTCAGTATCAGTTTAAAACCGTGGACATAAGTGCAGAGATTGCTTTGACACCCTAGAATTCCAGCACATTGGAGCAGACTTGAACTGAAGCTACATTGAATGAGTTAAGTTCAAGCGCCTCTGCTGCCATTTTGAAGTATAGGCACCTTGATATAGGAGATGTGACAGTGCTTTCATTAACGTGCCACTCTCCCCATCTCCAGAGCACCTGTAAAAGTGCCCTGTGCTCTTTAGTTAATGAGCATTAAGATAGGCTAATGTGCATTTTCCTAGTACCTCACAATGGAGGAGTACATGTGCTCCGGGGGTTGGGAGGTGCAGTGTTTTAATTACAGTGGCTCCGAAAGCCACTCTAATTAAAGTGCTGCTGTGTCTCCTGTATCAGCATCACCACATTTAAAAATGGTAGGGGGAGTGCTTGAACTAACGTTCATTTGAGCTTTAATTCAAGCGCCCCCACCGCCATTTTTAAACATGGGGACGCTGATACACGAGATGCAGGAGGCTGCTGGAATGCAGCAATTGCCACTCGATTAATTGAGTCTGCTCGGATGTGCTGGAATCCCAGCATGTAGAAGCAGCCTCAGCATTTGTGTATAAGTGCCCTGAAGTACTAGATTCAATGTGTGTTAACTGAAGTGCATTCATGCACATGTAGATGTGCCCTCTAGAAAGCAATAGTTCTAACTTGTACTTAGCTTGGACTATGAATAATTCTTTCCCAGACCTGAAAAAGTCCACTAGAAACTGGAAAGATAGTCTCCTCTCTCTTCCAACTGTACAAGTTTTTCCAGTTACCTCCCCTCAAAGATCTAATGAACTGGAATAGCTGTAGCAGTTGTACTCTCTTGACATAGGCGTAACTCATGCCAGTCTTAGCCTAGAAATAGTTTTGCCTGAATGGAGCCGAGAGCAAAGTAACCCTTTATAGGAAAATGATTTGCCTTCTAGTATAACTGTGTACTTGGGCTTTCACTGACGTGAATGTGTGCATGGATTTCTTTTTTTAAACTACATGCCTCACCAGTAGTTCTACAGCAGCAGAAATCTTAGAGATAGCCCTGTCTTTGCTTTCAAAATGGTGATATTGTATCCCAAGCTATTAAATAATGTTAGTACTAGTAGTATTTTCACTGCCCTAACTTAGTTTAATTTTACAACTTTGGGGAAGTTGTAATATATTTTAGTTTAAAAGAGAAGGGAAAAAAAGAAGAATTTTGTGGTTTCAGGACCATTAGTGAGCTTCTGTATCTCGAAGAGAATTTTTAAGAAATGCGTTTGGCAGACTGTTAGTCTGTAATGTGGCTTTAGTGCCTTGGTGGGCTTTTTCTTTTCCCTCCATCAGAGCAATAGCTCAAGCTTTGATGAAAACAGTCCCCACATGTTTGGTGCAGTGTAGCTATTTTCTGAAGGATTTATAAGCCTTTGAGAGTTCCCCTCCGTTCCCTGAAGGATGGTTCTCTGCACATTGGCACAGCACACTGAAATGCCTCAGGATATTGTGCAAGGATTCACAAATTAAGGCCTCGTTTGCTATGCACTGGCAAGATAGAGCTGCTGTTGTATTCTGTCATGTCAGTGATCCACAGATAATGGGGCTGTGCTATACACTCCCATTCATATGACTTCAGTGGAGGAACTGTTAGCAGTTCTATTGAAGGCAGACCCAAAGTGAATTGACTAATGCTGCCACATGCTCTTCCATTGATGGAGATGGCATAATCTCAATGGCAGAGTTATAAGATTGAATGGCATCATTATATCTTTAATCAAACTGCTGGTTGAAAGAACAAAGGGATTTAAATACAGCAAATCAGGTCAATCTTGGAGGCCATGAACGGGCATTCATAGTCGATGCTACCAAGTTCCTCAGCATTTCATTGCACTGCAAAAATATGGTGCTATGGGGTATGGAGGTGTTTTGGTCCCCTGGTTGGACAGCCACAAAATCACCTCAGAAGCAAACTCTCAAGCTGGGAGGCAATAGGGGGCTGCTTCTTAGCACCTCCTGCACCCAGGAAAGTCTGATCATTGACAGCCTGGGAAGGGGACAGGCTGTCAGTGATCACCTGGAAGAGTCCCTAGCTTCTTGGGTCCACTTATTAGTCCCTTCAGCTGTTCAGGCTTGGGTGCAGCCACCTCAGCTGGAGATGTGCTGGCTTCCAGGCATGGGTGACTGGTGCCTCCTGAGTCTGGGGGGCACTCACAAAAGCCAGCGTTGGCAGGGACAGGGCTGGCGAGCACCCGCAGAAGCTGGCGGTGGCATTCATAGATGTTAGGATTGGAAGGGACCTCAATAGATCATTGAGTCCAATCCCCTGCATAGGAAGAAAAGTGTGCAGGGTTCAGATGACCCCAGCCAGATGCCCATCCAGCCTCCTTTTGAAGACCCCCAGGGTAGGGGAGAGCACCACCTCCCTTGGGAGCCCATTCCACATTTTGGCCACTCTAACTGTGAAGAAGTTCCTCCTAGTATCCAGGCTAAATCTGCTCTCTGCCAGCTTATGGCCATTATTTCTTGTGACCCCAGGGATGCCTTGGTGAGTACAGCCTCACCAATTCCCTTCTGCACCCCCATGATGAATTTATAGGCAGCCACAAGGTCGCCTCTCAACCTTCTCTTGCGGAGGCTGAAGAGGTCCAGGTACCCTAGGCTGTCCTTGTGGGGCTTGGCCTGCAAGCCCTTAACCATACGAGTGGCCCTTCTTTGGACCCTCTCCAGATTATCCACATCCCTCTTAAAGTGTGTCACCCAAAACTGGACACAGTAGTCCAACTGCGGTCTGACCAGTGCCCAATAGAGGGGAAGTATCACCTCCTTGGTTCTGTTTGTCATGCACCTGCTGATGCATGATAAAGTGCAGTTAGCTTTGCTGATGACTTTGTCACACTGATGACTCATGTTCATCTTGGAGTCCACTAGGACTCCGAGATCCCTTTCCGCTTCCGTGCTACCGAGCAGGTCATTTCCTAGGCAGTAGGTGTGCTAGACATTTTTCCTCCCTAGGTACAGCACTTTGCATTTCTCCTTGTTAAATCACATTCTATTGTTTTCTGCCCATTTGTCCAACCTGTCCAGGTCTGCCTGTAGTTGTTCCCTGCCCTCCAATGTGTCCACTTCTCCCCACAATTTTGTATCATCCACAAACTTGGACACAGTACGCTTCACTCCCTCATCCAAGTCACTGATGAAGACATTGAAGAGTATCGTCCAAGGACCGAGCCCTGTGGGACCCCACTGCCCTTCCAGGTCGATACTGACCCATCCACTACTACTCTCTGGGTACAACCCTCTAACAAATTTGCCATCCACGGGACTGTGTAATCATCCAAGTCACAGCCTCTTAACTTGTTCACCAGTATGGGGTGGCATACCGTATTGAAGCCCTTCCTGAAGTCTAAGTAAACTATGTCAACTCCTGCTCCTGTGTCCAGGTGTTTTGTAACCTGGTCATAAAAAGAGGCTAGATTAGTCAGGTATGATCTACCTGCTACAAACCTATGCTGGTTTCCCCTCAGCATAATTTCTCCTGCTGGGCTCTTACATATATAAGGCTTAATAATCTTTTCAAGGATGGAAGTGAGACTGATTGGCCTATAGTTGCCTGGATCCTCCTTCCTCCCCTTCTTGAAAATAGGGACCACATTAGCCTTTTTCCAGTCCTCCGGGACCTGTCCTGTATGCCACTAGTGCTCAAATATTCTTGCCAGTGGCTGTGCAATGACATCAGCCAGTGCCTTCAGTACCCTCGGATGGAGTTCATCCAGGCCTGCTGACTTAAACGCATCCAGTCCTTCCAAGTGACTCTGCAACATCTCACGGTCAACGCTTGGTAGTCTGGTGCCCTGCTGTTGCATCTCTACAATCCCATTGTGAGACTTGTCTTGCCCCTTGTTTAGGAAGACTGAGGCAAAGAACTCATTGAGGAGTTCAGCCTTGTCCCCCCCGTCTGTCACCAATTGCTTTTGCCCATTCAGTAGTGGTCGTATTCCACCCTGGGCCTTCCTTTTACCCTATATATATCTGAAAAATAATTTTTTGTTATACCCCAACAGGGCCATCCCCACTGGCGGTGGGGATGGCCCTGCTGGGGAGGGGGCATGTGCTCCCCCCACCCCTACTAGTTACTTATGCTTCCAGGACCATGACAGAGCTGCCCTTCAAGCCTTTGGGCTCTGAGACTCTTCCCAAATTATTTCAATGACATTAGGATCTGACTTTAATCCCTAGGGAATTCTAGTTGTGCAAGATAGCCAACACTTGTTCTTAAAAGAAATATTTTTTTAAAGAAATATTCCTATCAATAAAAAGAAGGCAGAAAAATACAGAAGATGCTGTGACATAGATGTAGAAATGTTTCCAAGCAGAGGAATTACTTTGCATTATCATAGGGTCCCTTTAAATGCTTAAGTTTAGCTAGCTTGTGTATGTGCCGCCATTCCTTGTTGGGTAGCAGCAGAGCTGCTAAATGTGCATCATATACCCTCTACTGCTAGCAGCATTATTTTTCTGTTGCAGGGGTGTCCGACCCACAGCATGCATGCCACAACTGCTACACAACTGATCAGGAAGGTAAGCAACAGACAAGGCAGGGAGCAAAAAGCAAGAACAGCAGATTAGGCAGGTGAAGGGGGTTGGAGTGGCACTCAGGAAGATGCAAGTCTTAGCTAGTGTTATGCTTGCCACAAAGATTGGTCCCCACGGCTCTGTTTATTTGTATATCTGTAGCATGTAAGGGCTTCATTCCTGGACCAGGAAGCATAACGCTCAGTGACATATGAACACAGAGAAAAGACGTGGTTCCTGTCTCAAATTGCTTGCAATTGAGAGAAACTATCCTTTTACCTTTGGAGTAGGAGCCTGAAATATTAGAACAGGAGAATCTGTATTTTATCCTGCTGCTATCATCCAGTTCTGGGTGTGACATAATGAGAAATAAAGGTTTATTTCAAAATTATTTGAAGCAATCTGTACACCAAAGAAAGTGCTCCTTGGACTGCCAGGTAAAAGAAGGCCTTCTGGATGACCAAGATTAACATATCAGACCCACAGATATTAAATATGGACACCTGGAGAATTAAGGTAGAGGCAACCCCCACTTAGTGCTCTTAATTGGTTCCTGGAAAACCGTATGTTAAGCAAAACGAGCGTTAAGAGAACCCGAAAGTATTTGATGACTCTATAGCAACTGCAATTGCCTTTAATGGCCCAAGATAGAGACCAGAGCTTTATAACAAAACTCGCTGAGTGCTAAGTGAGATCAGGTATTAATTTAAAATGAGCGTTATAGTGAAAGACAGTTAAGCGAGAGTTGCCTGTACACAAGATGGGAATTAATGAAGATTGTGGAATCAGTGAAGGGTCTCTAAGGTCCATAGTGCTAACACACAATAATAATATAAAGATTTTGGTGTTTAACATGCAGCCTTGTAATCTGGAAGTTTGATCTGTGATCACGGGACATGTCCCCTTCCAAAATCCTTCAACAGAACATTTAGTTTAGATTTTTGGAGGAGCAAATAGTTTGCTAGGTGTTAGAACTCACTCAGAGAGTCTTCAGGGTGTGCCTCTAACTTTTTCTTTAATCAGTAGCACTTCAATGGAGGTTTGGTTAATGTTACAGACCAGAGGTGCTCTTTCTTCCAGCCCCACAGGCTGGATGAGTAGCATGAGGCTAGTCTGTGGGCCAGATCTAGATTATGGGGTCCTCATGTGGGTCCAATCCCATGTGCTAGATCCAGCCATGTGTTGACCCCACTGTTGATTGGTGATCTGATCTAGTACACAGGGCCATGTTATCTGGTGCATGGGGCTCCCTATGGGTCCAGAAATTTGGCAGCAGGGGAATGTAATAAACACTACTCCCACATTGTCAAATTTCTGGACCCATGGGGAGCCCCACAGACTTGATAACATGGCCTAATTGGCTGGAAGCTGTGCACCACTGTTCCAGAATACCATGTATCTATGCTGATGGTAGAAAGAAGACATAGTACCTGAGTTTATAATCTTGGTTAAAATATTAAGACCATAGTTATCTGAATGCCTAGATTGAAATAACCTGCTCTTCTTCTCTCCTTGTGGTTCCCATTTTGTTCTAGAAAAGCAATTTTCTATGTCCTCTTTTAGGAGAAACTGACAAATTGTGCAAGCTGAATTAAGGCAAAATATTTTGCCCTGGGAGTTAAGAAGTCCTTTCATTACTGCTTGTGTGACTCCTGTATCTGTGCCCAGGAATTATAGAGGGTCTGAGTCTCTACTCTATTACACTAGTTTTATGTCACTGTAGCTACATTGATTTCCCTTGAGTCATTCCAGCAAAAAACTGGTATGACATGACAATGAATCATATCTAAAAGCTGTTATGGAGCTTCTCTAATTAATTTCTGCCTCTAGGCCATTCCCAGGTCTGTCACTGGCCTGTTGGGAGGAGTTGGGCAAGTCCCTTTACCTCTCAGTTTCCTCATCTGTAAAATGGGGATAATGATCCTGACATTTTCAGTGAAGTGCTTTGTGATCTATGGTTGGAAAAAATGCTGGTTAGAAGCTAGGTATGTTGTCTGGCTAGAACTTAGGAATGGTGCAGCTCAGGCTTTTGTGAGCCCCAGAGATTTAGTGTATCTGTGACCAAAGGCCATTCTCTGATTAATAAAATTTATTTTTAAATTTGGGTGTGCAGTCCTGCCTCCAACTGAAAACCCAGAAAAGCATTGTCACTGTCTTCAGTAGGGGCTAGGATTTTACCATGAGCCTCTGCCTAAAATCTTAAAGCTTGGTTTTTTTGCTTGCTCTGGTTTTGCTCCACTGTAAGTCTGTTGAGTGCAGTGGGGCATTTCTCCAAATGAAATTCTATAGAAGGGAAAAATGTCTGTTTCAGATCTTGGTGGATTGGCCAGGGGGAATTGAATACCCTTTTGTGAATACAATTAAACTCTTCAGTTCACGGTTGAAGCAGGACAATAGGGAAGGTGAGGGAAGCTTGTACTGCTATTGTCTGTGTTATATCCCTCCTGGAGAGCTCTATAGCTTGTCTAGATGAAGAGCAGCAGCAAATCCCAGACAGGCTGGACCTGCTCACCTGCAGGTCCAAGCCAAATATGGAAGTTCACCAGTGAAGTCACTCTTGGGCTTGCTAGGTGGCCTCCTTGAGCTTCCAGGTTTGGAGTGCGTCTGTGGAGAAGGGTAGCTGAGGCTTGGCTGTCCCCTTGTCAGGAGTTGCCACTACCTCTGTGTGGACAAACCTATGGTAATTATTCACATTCTCCAGGGATGCAATGTAATAAATATTACATTATGCTCATTAGCATATATTATATTTATTAACTTGGTGTTCAACACAGTCAAGTTCTCTGCTATGCTGCTTATGTGTACATCAAGCAAAAAAATACTTTTCCTTCAACCTTCATGCTTACTGTCCTCCAGATTTTTTGTGACTCCAGTCTTGTCATCCATGGGATGACTGAGGGTTTGTTCACATGAGAATTATCAAGTCTTCCAGCATGTACATAGAAGAAATTCATTTGACAGGTAAGTCCTTCAGTCAACAGACCTGAGACTCATCTGTCCATTTCGTTAAGCTCAAATGTAAGGTTGATTGGACTGAGGTAGCAACTAAGTATCTTACGTGCTTATGTTTCTAGAATGTGTTCTTAGTATTTTGGTTAGAAATTGAAACCATCTGCAGACTGTTAGGGATATTGTTTTGGAATTTCACCCAGAACTTGCACTTCATTCTGTATTTTGTTCACAAGGATAAATTAATCAGCTTCTCCTTTATGGCTGCAGCTGCCTTTTGATATCTTTGATATTTAAACAGTTCTTTTTTGGCATTGTTGCTATGAAACTGGCAATTAGCTGGCACCACAGCTGTGACAAGCATTACAAACAACAGCAGGACATATTTGCCCAGTGTCCACAGTGCCACCAAGTGGTTATTTATGCATAATTGGAAAAGGGAAATGCCTAAAATTATGTCTGCTTGGTTAGACAGTAGAAGGCAGGGTAGATTTGCACCTTATAGACAAAATCACACATGTATATAGCATGAACTATCATCAGCCTGAGCTCACTTCATTGGATGCTGTCAGTAGACAGTAGAAGTCATTAAATTTCCAAACTTGGGCATTGCATTTTGCAAGTTGGATGTGCCTGTGTGTGTGAGTCTATAAATTTATTTATATATTATACTGACTTAACACAGGGTCTAGTCTTGCATTTGGTGCATATGCAGTCAGCTATATATCCTTACAACAGAATAAGGATTAAGGAATTGGGCCTGCAGTTTGGGACCTTGAAATAAAAAGAGCTAGGCTTGATCAAGCTGCACTTTATATTTTTGTCATGCTGACTTGCCTGTATTGCTACAGGTGCTGGCACAGCTCCTAAGGCCATTGTGGGTAGCCACCTCCAGAAATGACATGCTAGAGTAGTACTTAGAGGACAGGGCCCATTTACATTTTCCTCTGAATTATCCAGTTTGTCATAGACCAGATGCTGGAACAGAATGACCATTAATTTGAATCTGGGGTATAATGGAAGAGAGAGCAAGGGACTGTCACTCCCCTTCTCTGCTAAAGGCAAAAAAAGCCTCTTCCTGTTTTCTGGGGAGGCACAGCTCTTTCATTTCAGCTTGTCCCAGGAGCACTACTTGGTTGCTTTGTGACAAACGTACATCTTCTGTTCCCTGCATTTACAGAAGGATAAGCAGGAGCCATGTTTATCCATTGTGAAGCCTACGTTGACAGTTGTTTCTTGTAACAATTCTAGTAGGTACATATTATATAACATCTGTCCCTGTGTTGGTGCCATAGCAGGGAAGGGGGAACCAGGGAGCCCTTCTCCAGTGCTCCTATCCAGCAAGCAGCTAAAACGTGATGGCAAATGCTCCCTGAATGCAATGCTGTGGGGTTTTTGCATTGCTGGGACTACTATATCCTTGGGGATAGATAAGGAGCACAGCTATGGTTCTTCCTCCCTGCACATAAGCCAAGAGGCTGTTTTGATCAAAAGGGGAATGCCAGCTTACTCTGGTTTTACACTGACAATAGTAATAGAAGCTGGTGAAAAATGTGACAGTTCTTATTAGTAATCATATTATTTGGCAATATCTATTGCCTTTGATGGCAGAGAATCAAGGGAGAGAAAAAGAAAGATGGCTTTGATGTATTTGGACAATTCTTGTCGTACCTTAAAGGCAACACACATTTGTAAAACTTTACTGGGTTGTGGAATTTGGTTTTAAAACACTTACAGAAAATATCATGAGTGCCTGAGGCTAGCTGTCGAGTCTTTTTAATAATCACTTGGTTTATAGTAGCACCTAGTGACTCCACTAGGTCAGGGCCTTACTAGGCAAGATGCTGCACAGAGGCATGGTAAAGAGACAGAGCCTGTCTGTGGAAGGGAAAGCACTAATTCTCCTCTTCCTCTTGCATATGTTCCTTCCATATGCCCTCTCTTTTGGGCAGCTCCGCCTCCAAGGTATCAGCCTAAAGCTCCTTTCAACATGAAAGCTCCACCTTTCAACTGACCAGGCTGTTCTTTTATCATTTGCTTTGGGGTTGGTTCCTATCTCAGCCTTCCTTTGTCATGTGGGGGTGTAAACCCTGTCACACCACCCCACGGAGCTCACACATGTGACACAAGTTCCTGTGCGCATCTTTTATCTTTTTTTTCAAAGCCTCAATTTAAATGCTGGTTCCTCTGAGGTACATAAGGACTGAGTCCGTATCTTAAAGAACCTCATTTTACCCATAGAAATCTTACCCGTAACTTTTCATAGCATCTGACAAAGTAGGCTGTCACCTACAAAAGCTCATGTCTCTCTGAACCCCTTAGTCTCTCAGGTATCACCTGGCCCTGCCTTCTGCCTTATCCATATGATCAGTTATAATGAACTTGTGTGAAAAGTCTTTGTACATTTGTAAGTCTTTGTAAGTTGCAGATTTAGTTTTGTACTTCTGCCATTGTTCAAGATGAAGGGAAAAATGTTTCATGGGCTACATCTACACTGCTGTCAGGGGTGTGATTACAGCAAGTGTAGGCAGATGCTGTAATCTGACAGTTGTGAAGATGAATCAGCATAGGGTATGCCTATGAAGTGAGGACTCAGTGTCTTCACAGTAGTGACACCTGTGAGGCAACAGCTAGACTAAAGCTAGCTCAGGCACATCTCCACATTTGACTGCAGTGTCAGTGTAGCCTTATGAATGTTAAGTCAGACAAAAGTGACAAGATAAGGGAGTTCCTGTACAGGAGACCATGACAGATACCAGGTGGGATATTCAAATACATTCAGCCCCAGCTTGAGCTGCTGTTCCCACTGAAAGGTGTTTTATCATTAACTTCAAGTGGAGCAGTTAATTTCAAAAGATACAATCCAACACCTCAGCAGGGTAGTAACAAAGGGAGCCAATGTGGACTCAGTGGGTTTACATTTTTATATGTAGTGGCCATTATACAGTTGAAAAAAGTGTTTTTTCTTTCATTTACATGCGGATAGTGTGAGATTTTTTTAAAAGATTGTTCCATGAGTCTAATTGTTCCAAAAAGCAGAGTGTAACTAAATAAAAATACTGTATACAACAAAATTAATGCATTTAATAAAATAAAGCATCTTTTTCTCCCTAACAGTTGTATGCCAAAATATGTAAATATACATCTGTTCCAAAAAAAGAGATAAAGATCTTTGATTTTGTGGTGCATAATAATTATTCAAAACAACTAAATCAATCAAACAAATGTATTTGGTGGGTTTGAATTGATAGGCCAAGCAAGTTTTTTTTCCTTTGCTTCTCTGTCAAATGAGTCATAGATTGAATCTTTGGTCACTGTTTTGGCCGGCACTGGGATTTCTGAGATTCCAACATAATTTTTTTTGGCTATCCTTGAACTGGTAGTGATGGTGTACGCGTTGCTTCGGTAGCATTTCATGGAGGACATGCAGAATGTTTCTTTCATCCCCCTCCTGAAGTTTGCATTATACACAGAGTACAAGGTAGGTTTGGAGGCTGAAGAACTAAAGGATATCCAAGTGATAGCCATGAAAACCAAGGAACTCTTTCTGCAGTCTGTCTCTTGGGGATGCCACAGCTGCACCACATAAAAGGGGAGCCAGGTCAATAGGAACACTAAATTCAACATCAGGAACATCTTGATGGTTTTCACTTTTGTCCTTGGAACAATATTCATGGTCCTCCGGACTGTTCTGCCATCAGTACCTATTCTCCAAATGTACTTGATGACCTTTTGGTAAAACAGGATGATGAGAATGGAAGGAATCAAAAACCCCACCAGGAAATGCATGATGCTGAAGATAGTTCCATCCCAAGAATAAGGGAGAAAAAAGTTGCAATGATTGTCCCAGCTGGAGCCATAAAAAAAGAAAGCTGGGGATACAAAAGCAGCCTCAAAGACCCAAGATGCTGCAATCATTTTCTTGGCTTTTTCTCTGGATACTTTGAAACTTAATGGGTAGACAATTGTGTAGAACCTATCTACGCAGATAGAGAGCAGCACGTAGATCTGTACTCCAGGGGTGAGGTACTGAAAATATCTCACTAGCTTGCACATAACGTTTCCAAGCATCCACCTGCCGGAGGTGAACTGGAGCAGTGCAAATGGAGCACTTGCCACAGTAATGAGAAGGTCAGCACAAGCCATGGAGACCACAAAGTAGTTGGTGGTAGACTGAGTCCTCCTGCTCCTGTGGATCACTAAGCAAACCAGGGAGTTCCCAAAGACAGAAAACAGCCACAGTGCTCCAAAAACTAGGCTGGCAGCTACTATTTCCCCTGGCCTCAGTTCATAATGCAAAACTGTATTGTTCCTCTCTGGCCTGTGCTCCTTGGATGAATCTCTCATTTCATGGCTTGCCAGAGGCGTGGAGGTTTCAGTGTAGCTGATATTCTGCAGTGGTAGCAATAATGTAGGGAGAACAAAAGCAGCTTTGTTGTTATCCATACCATGGGCCAACACCATAGTCATGTTTTCTACTCAAGTTCTGCAGAAAGAGAAGCAGGAAGATTATTGCTGAAAAGTGCACAGGGGGAAAACTTAGTCTGAATTTATTTTCTGTCAGAGAAATTTAAATCCAAAAAGAATCATTTGATAATCTCACCTGACCTCCTGCCTCTCAGGGCTTGACTACACTGTGGTGATGGTACGTCTTGGCCAGGCTGGGTCTGAACACACCCTGCTCCCCGTAAATGCAGGCATGTGCTGAACCTTACATTTGCTGACAAAGGTTTCTGCAGGTGTACCTCTTGAGCCTGTATTCTTTGGTGTGCTTGAGAATGGCTGCTAGGGATGAGTCTAGGACTGCCACACTGGGGTACGGGCCTGGGTGGTTGGGGCACGGCCAGGGTATATTTAGGTCCATCTTGGTCAGGACACCCCACTGGGGTGCAGATTAGCCTGCAGAGGCCTTTAATTTTCAGCTTACATCAAGCCCAAAGACTGTAGTTAAGCCAAATATGGCAGTCTTCAAAAAACAAAACCAACTAAACATGAACAATACTTCCTCCCCTGGCCTTTCCCCTCCCAGATCTAGTGTGACATAGGTAAAGATCAAGGCAATCAGTGCCTGAAATCACTGTTCTGGTTGGGTATTGATTAGGTGAGATATTTCTAAATGACCCTACTGGTGAGCTAGACTTTATGATGCACAGATGGTAAGGGTTTTATGGCCTGGATTACAAGGAGTCATTTCTGATATTCAAAGATGGGGGAAGTTACATTATGTTTTCTCATTGTGTCCTAAATCTTCCCTAATCAGTATATTATAGGCCATAATCCTACTATCAGTAAAACCAATAGGAGCTTTGCTATGCTAATGTCAATGGGATTGAAGTTTGGACCTGAGTGCATAGAAAGCTACAGTAATGAGACCATCACAGAGGAGACAGTGGCTAGTAAACACAACAAATGCTGAATGCTCCACACTTGGTATTTTGTTCATAAACCGTCCATAGACTCACTCCTCCTAACTCCCTTGGCTGTAGGCTGCCCAGCCCACTCCTTCTTGCTAGCATTTTTTAAACTGCAGTTTGCAGAGTTGTGCGAATAGCATCCAGAAGTGTCTGAATTGATTTTTTTGTTTCATAGCATGTTTAGGGAGGGGTAAAAGAGAACACGAGGTATAAATGCTGATCTGCCAGGGCCTGTACAGGGCTGGTTACCTAGATCCCTCTCAGGGGTCAGGGAGAAAAGACTCCTCTTTCCACTCTCCTTGGCTGAGGAGATGCTTCTGCTTCCTGTAAAGACTTAAGGGAGAAGATTCCTATTGCTTCCACTCCCCTTTGGGAGAAAAACAGATGATTCTACCTTTTACTCCTGAAGGAGAGTAAATGGAGTACTGTGAGTGACAGGAGAAATAGGGATGTGTATGGCTGGGTGATGTGCTGAGATAGTGAGTGGTACTGGGGAAAGAGCCTGAGACTATAAATAGGGTTAATAAACGGAGGACAGTCTGAGTGAGAAACTGACAGTGATCAAATATTGGGCTACACTACATTCTTCAGCAACTGGAGTCAATGGTACTTGAAGGGACCACCTGGACACCCTGGCCTTGCCTACCTTCACCAAGTTCCTGCCCCTAGTTCTTCTTCTTCCCTCAGTCATCTTACTTGAGGATGATCTGGCAACACAAATGGGAGTTGAAAATAGTTCTGTAATCAGCCATAGGACCTTTGTATGTATGGAAGAATAAGAGAAAAAGGAGGAATAGGAGGAAAATGTGTTTAGGGGCAGCAAGAGAGACATGCTTTGTCTCTTGCTCATAGTATCCTTCCTTTGATTTTGCTTATTCCTTTTTATTCAGTAGGAAATGTAGGCATCTTTGAGTACTGTGTGTTATGAGAGCACTGTGCATGAACGCTGATATTTTGAGTATAATCAGGGACTCCAAAGTAGGACATGTGAATTTTTGCAGCTAGAACTAATGAGGCAGGCTATCCAGCTGAGAGCTGTGAGGGAGGGTAATATGTGTAGTCACACACGGCATTTGAATGAAATCCTAAAGATGTGCACTGACCTTTTCAGGGATCTGCATTCTACTTATCAAAACACACACCTGACATTTCTGGAGCACTGCCCAGACCAGCACTCTGTCCTCAATTGTATGTCGTGACTCTGCTTAGGAAAAAGAGAGTGAGTGGAGAATACGCTTGTCTCCGCTGGAAAATCCTGTAGGTATATGACTGGGTTACTGGCTGGTGCAGTCAGCTGTTGCACATAGAATATAATCACTGAAAACCTGAGATTTCTTGAGTAGCTGACAGCTATTTCAAACTGGGAAAAAATAGAAAAGCAGTGTCTGGTTTTGAGCTGTGATAAATGATTTTCTGTGTTTTAGAGTCTACATTAGAAATCAGCCCACCAGTTTATAGTTGCCTGAACTGATCATTAGAATAGTCTGCATTTGACTTCAGTATCAGAATTCATCCATGTCAGTGACTTGTTGCCCTTTCTCTCAAGCATCTTTCTGAGTTCTGCTAGAGCTAGGCAGACCTCATATTTTCCCCACTTCATAGCAAACCCCTGCTTAAGTGCCTTAATGAAGAGGGTGGATTAGATTTGCAGAGGGGGCTTGATACTGTGAGGTGTTGAATGCTGTAGAAGTGTATTGAAAATAGCAGGATGGGAGGGTGCCCAGCATTTTGCAGGGTTGGGCTGCCAGTCATTCACAAAGCTATACTGAGCATTGTTGCAATGGTCATGGTTCAACCTTCAATGCTAAGTATAAAATTGAACTTAATAATAACTGCTTACTTTTGCAGATAGATTTTTTCATTTGCCTGGAGGCCCAGATGCATTGCAGGGGGCTGAACCCCTCCTGCACCCCTATCCCTACACCATGCCTTGGAAATGGAGCCATTTCTGGGATCAAGCCACAGCAGTTATTCTCTGCTAGTTACAGAGCATACCTTTTCAGGAGGGAATAGGTCATGACTTCTTTAGCTAAAACAAAGGGGTAAAGTTTAGCTGGACAGAATTAAATTGCCCAATTTGGGATTTAGCTAAAGGCACCATGCCAAAACAGATAATCCTGAAAAAAAGAGCCCTGAAATATTTTATGACATCAAGTGGCCACGGCCTGGATTTCATATTTCACAAGGAAAGTGGCAACATCAGCATTGCAGTACCCCTACTGCTTTGTTGGGGCACTGATTCCATATGGATCTTGAAGGGAGACAGGCATTTCTGGAGTCACTGACACAAGCCAAAAGTCACTTGACTTCTCCTGGCTAGTTCAGGGAATGACAATATTTCAGCTCAGGTTGAGGACCATTTGACTGAAATTAAGACATTCAAAAGGCTTTTGATTGCATATGTTGCAGTGTTAAGGAGGCAGCTCTGGACAAGGTGCCATCAAAAAAGGCCTATATTGTCTGTTGGACTGTTAAAATCTACAACACCTTCAGCTATGGTGCACATAATTTTCTGATTAGCCATTGACACAATGGCCAAGATGGCTCTGTGGGATTAAGTCACATCTCAGGATGGGGTCCTTTATATGTTTGCATTTCCTGAGCTGCCAGTTCCTTAACCAGGAATCCCCAGCACCCAACGCAGCAGCAGCTCCACCATATACCCTAGTCAAAGTGAGAAGTGAAGGAACCGCTATAGTGGATTTACACCCTCAAAACATCCTCCCAGGCTGGAGGGAAAATCCCTTTTGGCAGCAATATTGGCTATTTTTTGCCCACTTTTTCCTGGCAGAGCAGCGATAAGCACTGGCAGCACAGCCCACTAAATTGCATGTTAGTATAAACTGTAATAGGATAATGCTACAAAGTGGGATCTAGTTAACCAGCTGAAGAAGAATGCTTCAGACTAATATCCTTTCCCCTTCCTCTTTGCCCAAAAGTGCTACGTTCAACTGTGCCTAGCAACTAACTGTGCAAGATATTGGGCTTAATACAAGAGAAATGAAATTCTGTAGTCTGTTGTTACCCAAGAGGTCAAACCAGGCGACTTAATTGTTCTTTCTGGCCTTAAAAAATTCTCTGTCCATGAAAACCACTCTTATCTCCCTAGTGAGCCAAATATGTCAGAAACATCTGTTTGGGCAAAAGCCATCAAGAGAGCATATCCAATCCAGTGCTGTGTCATCCCTAAGCATTCTGGGTCCTGATATTCACACAGCAGGCAACTCTGTTGCTTTCTGCATTGATACATGGAGTACCACTATTACAAAGAAGCTGTTTACAACCAAATGTGGTGTAGTCATGGATGCACCTTTTAAATGAGTAAGATTAAGCAGGACTTCACCAGTAGGCACAGCAGAGAAGGAAGAGCTGTTTGGCCCAAGACACAAAAAACTGTCTGATAGGTGTCCTCAAAGACTGGAGAATAGCAAGAAATTGCTTTGTAGGTGGGAAAGGAGAAAAGCAAATTGAACAAGTGCCAGGATCCATTAATTCTTATTCCCCCAAATGGAGCTGGAAACTTTTGGTGTGGACCTATATTTGTGGCTGCTCCCTGACCAACAAAAATTGCCAAACATAAAATTACTATAATACTTACTGTCTGGAAGGACCTGACATTTTGCAGCACACATCACCAATGCAATGCAACTAATTCTGGTGTGAGTGGCTGCTGCCAGGAAGGGCAACGGTAGTACCCAATTATCTCCCAAGTAAAATGATAGAAGCAATGTTACATTGGATATGATCTGTGTCATGATCATATAGTAGCAGATGTATTCTGTACAGTTACATACAATGCAGTTGGACAGTCACCTATTAGGGTCTGCCTATGCAGGTAGCTAGTCCAGGATAGATATAACATTCCTGATCATTCTTGATATAACATTCCTGATCACTTCCCTCTGTGGCAGCTCTTATTCTAGAATACAAGTGAGAGAGAGGACTCAGGAGGAGCTATGACTGTAGCTTTGGGATTGTGAAGATTTAGGTCTCTGGCCTTCCTCTCAACCTCTGTCTATATTTTATCCAGTTGCCATTTAATGTAAAACAGGTTGCAATGTAAGCTGGACTGACAATACAGATCAGTATGTTTTAGACTTGCTTGTAAAGAACTAGCTTACTGAAGGATGAGGTCATTAGAGCAGGAGACCAGGTTAATTTTAATAAATGCTAGGCATATACTCAATGTCCAATAATTATGTTAAGCATATTTGCTGGGTAAGGATATTACTATAGCATAAACCAAGATTTTTTTTATGTGGAGTGGCTGGAAATAGCCATAGTGACTTGAATATTTTCTTCATCATTAAGCTTCTCTGTTTTTCTGTCTTTCCCCTCTCCCCCTACTACTCCCATTACAGCAAGATATAAATGTCAAGAACAGCTAATTGCAAAGGGCAAAGTTTTAGCCAGAGGAGCTGGCCCCAAAAATGAACATGCTACTTTTTCAGTTGCAAGGGGTTTATGTTTTGGTGGTGTGGACCACAGGACAAAGGGCAAAGACAGCCCTGAATCCTTAATCAGTTTTGAAAAGCTTGGCTATAAAGTGACTGGAATATAGAAAAGACCACATAAGTAATCAAAAATAGGATTTACTCCAGAAACATAGTAGTGTCCATGGTCTGCTTGTTTACTGTGCTGGCTGTTAATGAAGATTCCTCCTTCAATCCATCAGGGGTCTTATTTATAGACCGTTTCCACTATTTCCTCTTTTTTGAGCATGAAATATTTGGGGGGATTTTCCTTCCTTCAGGTACCCAAACATCTGAATAAATAATTTTGAAATAATAGCTTTTTGAACATCAGAAATGACAATATCCATCCAGTCAGCTTCTTGATATCACACACAGGTGATTCTCCTAAAATAGCCAGTGCAGCCACATTATTTCAGACTTCTCTGCCCTGCTGGAAATTTTTGTTGTTGTTGCCTGGATACTGTGTACGAGTGTTTAGGTTACATAGTCTTGAGCAAATTTTTTAAAATGTGGTCAATAAAAGAACAGTGGCCATACAAGCAGATGGTGGTAGGACTAACAAATATTGTGGGCTGTTCCCACCCTATTAAATCCCATTTCTTCAGCTTACTTTCCTAGTTGGACATACACAACTGCTTTGGATGCACCAAAATTGGCCAGCAGAAGACATCAAAGCGGCAAAATTTCCTCTGTTACCCAGACACGTGTTGAGAGTGATTTCCTTGATTTCCTAAGAACTGTAGCATTAGATGCAGGAGCAGGCAATTGCTTTGGCTGGAGGGCCACTTACTGAGTTTTGGCAAGCTGTCAAGTGCTACATGGGTAGCCCTGCCCCCTGGTAACCATCTTGGGACCAGAAGTCCCATGCCCTAACCCTCAACCTTTGCCACCAGAAGTACCTCCCCTTGCCCCCAGGAGTACTCCTTTCAGCAAGGGGTTTTGCCATCTCAGACCCAGAAAAATCCTAAATTATATTCTAAAAATTGAACATCTACAGTATTAATTAATTTGATTTAAAAATATTTTTGATTTACATGTGTTTGTGTAGTGTACATAGGTGATTAAAGAACATCTTAAAATTAAGTCTTACTTTTGTATATTGTGGGGGATTGGGGGTCATGGGGATAGATTTGTGTGGGGCTGTTAGGTGTGGGTATGTGGGTGCGGGAGAGGGTGTGGGGGTGTGAGTGTAGGCTGAGGGAGCATGCAGGTGAGGGGTGTGGGTAGGTATGGCGTTTGTGGGGGGATTTATGTGGGGGCAAGTGTGGCTGGGTTGTATGACAGAGTATGGGTGTGGGGTTCTCCATGTATGGCATTGCAAGGAGGGGTGTAGGTGCATGTGTATGATGGGGTGTGTCTGTGGGACTCACCCTATGACCACACACACACACTCTCTCTCTCTCCTTCCCTCCCTCCCTCACTACACATACACACACACACACACACTGTGTGGAGGATCTTATTAAGGCTCCATTTAAAACCTGGGGGCTTTATTTAGCACCTAAGAATAATTTCTGTAATGAAATGCAACTCTGTATGCATATTTATGTTGTCAAAAATACCAAGATGATAAGTGGATCTTCAGGTGTCATGAGACATATAACATAGCTTATTCATACAGAAGATAAGATGTTTATGGTAGGAGCTATGTGAAATTAACTCCGAACTAACCTAATGTGCTGAGTAATGGTATATTTTGTGTGGACTTGTTGCCAATCGTATGAACCATAGAAACAACTTGCTGCATCAAAATGGGAAATTATTTGAAGACATTTACTGAATGTTCTTAATAGAATCAGAGCCATTGTGATCAACAGGACCTTCTGTATTGGTTGGAGGATAAGCAGAGGGATGGCGGAGCCCAGAGATCCTGTGGTAGATTGACAGTTTTTCTCTTTGTGTGTTTGTTTTTAGATTGGTGTAAATGCCTAGGCTTTTCTATTTAACACTTAAGATGAAGTTACATTTACACTTAGACCCACGAAGGGCACTTAAAACATGAGCATCTGCATGTTAAAGCTTGTTAACTCATGCTAAAGAGTCCTCTTAGCATCTCAAATTTATGTTACTTCAGGTGAGGATTAACTCTGGGCCATGTTACCCAGTTCATGTTAGTAACTTCAGTCTGATTCATGGAGATAAAATGAGCACTTTGCAGCACATCATCATCCAAGGATGCACTGCTCCCAATACCCCCTCTCCATCTAGAGTAGGGTTAGAGTACAGGTGTCTTGGCTTCTAGCCATATCCCTGCTTGCCAGCTCTCTACTGACAAATCTGAGCTGTGCAGGCAAGAAATGGTATTAATCCTTAGTGTGTAAATGCCCACAGTGTGTTGTAACTTATGGTCTAATTATAAGGTTTAACTTCACCCTAAGCCTGCTTTAGACTTATTTCTGGTAGTGTAAAGAAATGTAAAGTATCTGTAAGTTACATTTACACTAAATTTTAGGGTTCCTTATACTGCCAGAAAGTGTAAAGTATAAGCAGGAATCAGCCTACTAGCAGCAAACTACATCCCTCAGTGAGTTCAAAGAATGAATGCAACTGTCTTGAAACAGGGCTGTGTCAGATAGTGGTGGGCTGTGCCTATACTGCTTACACCCTGCACAGAGCTCAGCTCTTGAGAAGGGATTCCTACTCTGAAGGATGGGCTGGATTTGCTCCTGGAACCTTTTTCATCCCTCAGGCACTACAAGTGGTGGTATTTCCTAAAAGCCATCCACCTATAGCATCCAAATGAAACATCGCTCATAGTCAGTTGTGTAGGTCTATGTTCTTCCCTCTTCTTTCTGAATGAAATGGTTAACAGCACTGACACTCAGATTATCACTGGACCTCTGAGTTAAACCTGAGTTGAACACAGAAGGTCATGCCCCTTACCGCTGTTGTTCCAGGAACTTTGCTGGCTCCTCTCTGCATTAGTCACACGGTTCGTATTTTTGAACCCATAGCAGGTAGGGACTGGCTTTTAAAATAAAAACTGTGATTCTTTGAAAGATATAGTTTCAAGCCGGTGCTAGTACAGCCTGTGGACTCCTTTTGGACCTTGTCTGATTCCCTTGTGTGCCATGCAGTTAGTAGAGTCCAAATCTCTATATTTTTAATTTTATCAAGTGTCTGTGCTATACTCATATAAAAGATAATGCATCAAGCAGCTATTCCAAGCATTGCATTTTTCTTCCCCTGCCCCCACAAAAAATCTTTTATTTTTCTAGCTCTTGACACTACAGTATAGGATAGCAAGTAGTAGGGTTGCAATGACCTGAGGAAAGCACTTTTTGCTTGAAAGCTTGTCTAACATTTCTTCCACCTTTATGGTTGGTCCAATTAAAGGTATCGCCAAAAACCTGTCGTTTCTCACATATAATATAGCAAGGCAGATATGAAATAATAAGTCCAGTCTTTCCATCTAAAATTCTTTGGATCTAAAACTGAATAAGTTCAATTTATTAAATAAAATGGAACTAATTCTGATCTCAGTCTTTATAGTGTAAATTGTGAGTAAATTAACTGGAGTCAATACAGTTGTATTGGCATAAGTGAGATTGAAACTGAGCTTGCTGTTTTTTTCCAGACAGCTTTATACAGTGCAAGAGGAGAAGCTTTTGTCTGGAGAGATATTTTGAAATTAAGTTGAGGATTTGGGGAACCTTTCCTGCAGTTTTTTTTTTGTGATTCACCTCTCCTGCAGGGTTTTTTGTACAGAGGTGTAGTGATGTGGCTGGGGTAGCTGCCACAATCAAGTGGCTGCAGTGACAGGCTGTCAGTGACAGCCATTTTTTCCACCCTCTCTAAAGTCCCAGAGCAGCTGCCCCTGTTGCCCAGCTGTTGTTACACCACTGTTCTTGCATCTTGCTCTGAAAGAGTTGGATGCTATCTATTTATGGCTGGAGACACAAAACTAGACTGGATGGGCTACTGTTCCTGTACAGAATGGCACTTTCTATGTAAAATATCAATATGTTGCACATATTACATTTCATAGTCATCTTCTGCAATCTGAAATGAGTGAGACATGGACACCATATGCTCTACTGGTATGAATAGGTATAATTCCATTGAGGACAATGAAGCTATGATTGTTTGCATCAGCCTGGAATTTGGTTGTTTATCATCACCAATACAAAAACTCACATTAAGTTACCAAAATGCTGTTAGGTCAGGGCTTTTTTCCTACTGTAATTTCTAGTGGTTTTTAAATAATACATTTATACATTATGAATGAATTTTTGATGACAACTTACTAGAAGTGAGAGGCTGCTAAGGATAGGGGACTGCTGCTGTATAAGCCCAGTTGTGCAGGGATTGGTGGGAGTTACAGTTTATAGTGCTCATTGCACCCTCCCTTCCACCTCCCACTCCTGTTCAGGTTTATGTCTCCTACCTGGTGAATGGGAGCTCTTGGGTGGGGGGAGGGAGGGAAAGAAAGAGTTAATAAGCAAGGAACCTGAGGCATGGAGAAACCTAGTGACTTGCTAAATGTCTAAAAGTCCAAGATATTTAAATTGAGTGAATAACCTGGCTGGCCAATCCATATGGGTGCCTGAATAAAAGATTAGCTTTGTAAAAATGCTATGTACCCAACAGGTTACATTTACTTTGATGGGAGCTGCTTGGTTGTACCAGGACTGCTGAAAATGGGATCACTTACATAGGTGCCTTCCCATGGCCTCAGAAGTATGCCTTCAAATTTCTATTTCTGCAAATCTCTGGAAGAATCAGTAATACTACAAACCATATATGCCTTTTTGCAAGCAGAAGGGAATGCTTCCTTTCCACAACACTGGAGAATCAATGTGCCAAAAGCCAGATGGATAAACTAAAAATATTGCTATGCATTCTTAGGGACCATGATCCTGAATTAGAGCAACAAAACTCGCTCACTCAATTGGCTGCAGGTACGCACAGGTGTCCAACTCTGTAAGGCTTTTCTAAATAGCTCCATCCAGTGTCCCATCACAGACCAGAGAGATAAATTGTTACTATTTTCAGGGAAAGGAGAAGAATAACCAACAAATGACAGAGAAATCCAAAAGCAAGTTTTAAAGCAACAGCAAAGGGAGAAAAGCAGCTCTTGGATATAAGAATGTTATACATACAAGTCATTTCTCCTCCTGTTGAACTGGATCATATCAGTTTTTTAAAGAACTATAAATAAGTAAACTGACTTTAAAAAATGCTGAGCGTTTATGTTTCCATCAATCATTCCCTGTGGTGGCTTTATTCTGCACTGTGCGCTTTGTTCTGTTCTCAGTATAATTGGTTGAAATTCAAGCCACAGAGAGCTCCTGACCCAGTGCATCAAACCCTCTTGTTAAAGCCCATGCAGGCTTTAAAGATAGGATAGCAAAACTCTGACAAAAGAAAAGAAGAAATGAAAAAGAATACCTTTTACATATTCAAAAGGAGAGCTCTCTCCTTTAACCATGACATTGTTCAATGTTCAGTACGCAACAATCTACATACCTGTTTCCAACCATAATCCCAGAGGTGCACTCCTGGTTCTTTTTTCTTATTAGTAATCCCACTTAACAGTGCTGTTGGGAGGGCACCACTCATACTGGAAACTGCAAAGCATGTTCATATTGGCTCAGTAGCTGCCTCTGCCTAGATATATTAATTTGTCTCTCAGGGAGGGTGCAATATTTGTGCTTGTCTCTTTCCTTTGATGGAGAAAGGATGACGTTTTGCTGGGCTGGCTTGTTGGCACCCTTTGCTTTCTGAGCTCCTGGAATACATCACATGGGGAATGGATCATGTGGCTATTTTTCCCCCCAGAATCTAGCAATCTGGTTCCTCCTCCTTCCCTCTCACCCTGCCTTTCAAGCAAATTGGCAGCAGTCATGGATGAGATTCTGCCCTTGTCTGATCTTGAGACTGCCAAGTGATTGGGATACTCATCTGCTTGCCAGTGTCCTACTGCCAGCCTCTGGTTTCCATGATCATTAGGAGACAAAAACAGAGAAAGGAGAAAAGTCTTCTTCTGCAGCAGCAAATGCTAATTTCTCTGCAGTCTGCTTTTAAATCCAAGGCAAAAATGTTTCGGTTCTTAAAAGAAGTTCAGCACCACGGAGAGCAGCACACTGCCTGCCTGGCTGATCATTTGTGCATATATTCAACAGCCATTGTCACACCGGTGATGTGATGATTTTATTAGCTTCTGTTTCTCTGTCAGTTTTCAAGGCAATGCAGTCACTAGATGAAAATGCAGTGTAGCCTTTCCTGTAGGTTCTTCAGAGCTGGAGTCTTTAACCCACTCACCACCAATTGTACTGGAGAGTGTCCCCATCATTTTATAGCTCGAATTTCAATTTTGTGGCATTCTTTCCCTGACCACCCCATTTGCCTCCAAACCCAATTAGGGGCCACCCTCGTATGGAAACCTGAAGCTGTTCCTGCTGTGTCTAGCTAGCAGTGCTGCTGACGTCCTGGTTGCTATGGTGCTGTGCTTTTTGTTAAAGAGGATGATTGCCTTCAGTGATGGTCACCATGGGACCCTGGCAATTGAAAGAAATGGAGAGAATGAATGAGGAAGGAGGCAAGGGGGAATATTTAATTAGCATCCTCTGAGTGGAATTTCTTCATTTTATCCTGTTGTTAATATATAGTTAGTTACATTCCTTTTAAAACATCAGAAATCCATGGTTCAGCCCACACTCTAATCTACCTTGCTGCTACATGGCACCTTTTCTTTAGCAGAAGGCATTGCACAGACACCATCTGCCTTCTGTTCACTCTCTAGTGCCCTCCTTGCAGCAGGATAAAGAAATTATTGCCCTTTCCTAAATCCTCATGTGCAGATAATGACAAATGTTTGCCACAAGCCACTGTTGCCTGTGTAAAATATGTTGCTGTGACTTTAAGGGAAGAATACATCATTTTGATTGTGTTTGGAGTTTTTCCCGCCTTTCATCTGCTGAAGGGATGCCTGTGCGGGCAGCTTCTATCCTGAAACAAGAAAATTCATAACCAAGGAAATTGTGGTGTGTGGCTTTTCATTGCCCATTAGCCAATGCTACAGGTGCTATTGTCAAAATAGGTATGTATGGCTATATGACTATAAAATGCCCCTACAAAACTACAGATAGTGGGCAGCTTTGACTGTCACAATCAGCAATACCTCTTCATTCATTATTAATCAGCTAGTGGATAGATGTTGTTTTCCATGTTAGTGCTACACAGCTGTAAATTCTGGGGGGAAGTTTCCTTCACCAGATTTGAAGGCATTTTTTTGTGTTTGTCCAAGGCGTTCATAAATAAATGACTCTTACCACAAGTATGGGAAAGAGTGCTGCAGCCTGCTAGACTGGCAGGCACAGAATATATTGTAAAGATAAAGTAAAACTATATATACACTGGCATTAGCAGATTCAAAAGAAAGTAATTTTAGTTCACACATGCAGAGTCAACACGTTTGCATATCTCATAATATTCTGTGCCTCTTCCTACCCGGGAATCAAAAAATGTATTCATCCCATTATTCCCCCATGGTGCCCCAAAATGAGACTGGCTCGGGCACAGGCCTTGTTCCATTCAGAGAGAAAGGGGTGAACTTCACTCATGAATAGTCCCAGTGATATTCTGACTAAGGATTAGTGGCCCAACACTGGATACCTGGGGTGCGTTTGGATGAATATGCATGTGTGGAGTGTGGTGTTGCACACCATCTGCAGCACCACAGACTGCACACACTGTGATCTGAATAGAGTGGTGCACATGGTGGCAGCATGTGCCACCCAAAACTGGAGCCTGGCCAGCTGGAGCCACACTCCAGCTGCTGGCCAGATTGCACATACCAGATCGCTGCTGCTGGAGCCCCAGGAGGCTCCCAGGATACCAGGTAAGGCTGCTGGGGCCAATCCAAGTGCTGGCCCCAGCCCCTCCTTCCCCACCGGGGTCAACCTGCTGTGCACTAGAGTAGATGTGCACAGGTGTTCCCTGGGTACAAGTAGTAGTGGCACAACTACGTGCTGCTGCTATTTGTCCCCAGGGAAATACACATGCATGCTCATCTGGATGCGCCCCTGGAGTCCATTCTTCATTCACCATAAACTAATTTCTCCAACCTATGTATAAGACCCATCCCTAATAAAGCTGCCCCTTCAGTATTACCTGCATTAAAAATGGTTCAGTTTGTGGTTAAAATTATAAGTGACTTTTACTTGCAGGTGTTTGGTTGGAGACAGAGTTCTTTCCTTCTTTCAGTGCTCCTGTCAAGACAACTGGCTAAAGGAATATTTTAAAGTATAAAGGCTTTCTATTTGGTGTGGCTAGGGACTCCAAAGTTTTCTTGCTTCTGGAATACGTTTGATGTTGTTACCAATATAATGTGATATGTGTGTGCATATTGCCAAATATGCCCTATGGAGTTATAATGTTGTGTTCTAATGAAACTTCTTGTAACATTTCAGACTATCAGATGAAATATAAAGTGAAATAGGGGGGCAATCATTTTATTCTTTTTGCTCACTATCTTCAATCATATTGGTGTATTTCTCCTTGAATTATAAACAGGGGAAGGAAAGTCTTCTCACCACCTGCTTTCAAAGCACAACAATGAATGGGGCTCATTCCATTGGGAAATAGTTGGTGGGGATAAATTGGGCACTACCAAAATACAGGTAAAATATAGTATTTTTCTCCTTAGCCAACCTCCATTTCAGATACTGCATCTTATAACTTAGTTCAGTGATTATCAACCAGGGTGCTGTGGCACCATGGAAGTCTTGAGATCCTTTCAAGGGTGTTGTGGAGTGCCATGCAATGTTTGCACTATTAGACGATGCAAATGTGATTCACAAGAGGAACCCAGAGATTTCAAATAGGAACCCATTGTGTTACAACTGTCCTACCCTGTTGTGGTCTTTCTGAGTTTGCTGAAGAGTGCCTTGAATCTAAAAGTTTGAGAACCTCTGACTTGCTGGAGCCTAGGTGGACCATTGAGCTAGCTTGGTTAAGGTGGGTCAGTTCCTGCAAGCAAGGGCATGCAAGGGATTGATGTGGCCAGCTGCCATATATTTCCCAGCCTGAATGATTAGCTATAGCTATATTGGCAGGGGCAGCCTTCTGTGTGAGTCCAGATAGAGCAGAGGTTGGCAACATTTTTGGGCTGAGTGCCAAAAAATCCCACAATGTTTTAAAGATGCTGGCATGCCAGGGACAGACAGCAAGAATGGTACTAGGGGCCCAATCTTTGTCTTGATAGTGCAGCCCTGGCCTCTTTTCTGCCATACTCTCTGAGGCATGCCTGCAACCGCTACCAGCAATGAGCTGGACTGGGGCTCTGGACCCTGGTGCACCCACTTGCAGCCTTGTGGTTGCCTGCTGCAAGCAGCCTGTGCTCTGGGTAGGCTTCTGTTCATCCACTGTGGCTTCTCACACTAGGCAGCCACAAGTCTGCAAGCAGCTACACTGGGGTCTGGAGCCCTGGCCTAGCTTGTTGCCAGCAGTGGTTGCATGTGCACCTTGGGGAGCATGGCAGAAAATGGGCCAGGGCTGCACTGCACACAGCTCCTTCCTTGCTGAGTGTACCAAGGTGTGTGTGCAGCTGCCAGTGACCATGGAGCCAGGCTGGGCTCCAGACCCTGGTGCAGCTGTTTGCAGCCTGCCTGCCCCCTTCTATGAGCATCCTGGGCTCCATGGTAGTGGCTGCTGTACACATGCCTTGTGGTGTGTAGAAGGGAAGGGGCCTGAGACAGTGCAACCCTGGTCCCTTCACTGCTGTGCACCCTGAGGTGCATGTACAGCCATCACTGCTGCAGAGCCAGGCCTGGGCTCCAGAGCCTGGTATACCGTTTGCAGCCTCCTGGCTGCCTGCCAAAGCTGGCCCAGGCTTTGGGCAGCTGCTGTCTGCCATGGAGCTTGGGCTGCTTGCAGCAGGGCTTGCAGGTTCCTCACTGCCTTCCGTGAGCAACCTGGACTCCGTGGCTGGTGGCAGCTGACCAGAGCCTGGGTTAGCTGTGGCATGCTGAGCAAAATGACCTCATATGTTACGCCCCGGTATTCGTATGGGGGGTTGTTGATCCCCGTGATAGAGACTGAAACTCATAATTTTGGAGCAGGTGCCATAACTACATTAATACCATACCCTGATAGTTTGGACCAGTAATTCAGCTGATGACTAGCTGTGGTAATGTAGGGTGGACAGGGGAGAATAAAATCCTGAATGTTTGCATTCTTTCTATTTTTAAATAGGGAAATACAAATATGCCTTGATTGTTTACACTACATGGGGGGAGGGGAGGAATGCATTCTGAGAACAATTTTCACAGAAAAAGAAGAATTAATATATTTTATATGATGGGCATAATACTATTGTATCTCTTCTGTTACTGTACATTAGAATGTGGCTTACAGAACAGTATAACAGAGATATTGGGAATCACATTTAAAGTAGGGTTTTATTGAGTTTATTGAGACTATTTAATTTATATTATTTTATTCTATTGGCCTGTGTAAAAAAATTGCTCCATTTTTCTACTCTGTGATATTCCTCGAAAGGTGACTTTTAATTGTTTAAATTGAATGGAAATATTATCATTAAGTTAATGACATCTCTGAGGTATATCAGCAATACTGAGTTCCCACCCAGTGTAGCATGGTGTGTCCTAATTAGCAGTCTCTTTTTCCCAAGAGACGACCATGGCAAGAGCTTCAAGAGCCTTACAAACTCAGTTTGCTTTTCATCAGCATGTCTATGTGTGCAAACTGTACAGTGCAGATTCATGTACTATATGACTCTGCCAGGCCCTCCTGGTGCTTCTACTGGTAACAAATTCATGATGATATGTTAATTTTGTCTGCTAATTCCAAAACAGCTTTACAGCCATGCATTGGGTGCCATCCTTCAAGGTACCTGGTGGTGATGGTGTTTTTGCAAAAGTCATGCACAAATACCATGCAGGTATTATAATCACAATGATTTAAGGCTTGAAATGTTCATAAGTGTGCCAGGCCTAGCTATACATCTACTGCTTGGTTCAGGCAGCTTCTACAGCACAAAACACAGTGAATGCCATAGAAGGCTCACGGACTTATGAACCTGTCATACATGGATAACTAGTTGTTATCCATACTGTTTATCCAGAGAGGAATTTACTTGAGGCAAAGAGTTAAAGGTATCCAGTTCCATTGACTTCGATGATGTACTAGTAACTACCACCCCTTCACAGGAAAAAAGGGAGAATGAGCCAAAAATTAAATTTGGCCATGCTTTAATACAAGGCTGTCCAACTTCTGAGCAGGCTTCCCTGGTGTACTGGCTGTAGTGGTCTCTTTCAGACCCCCATGGCCACCCCACCCAGATGTGAGTGCAGGCAGCAGAAGCTGGAAGAGGGAATAGGACTTGGAGATCCTTCAGCAGCAGTAGCCATGGTGGGGGACAGTGCCTGGACAGCCCTAGTCTAACAACTCCAATCAAATGAGCAGGATTCAGCCATGAGTAGAAGAGAATAGTGCCTGGTGCCTTAGCTGCAGTTTGTTACATACAGTTCAGGTTGTATCAAATTTTGCTGTTAATTATTCTGTTGCAGCCAGTCCAACTGTGTGTGTGTGTGTGTGTGTGTGTGTGTGGTGCAGATGGAGAATGCTTGTGTGGGAGCCTGTGTGACACTGGGGTCTGATTTTGAAGGAGACCTCAATTCAATATGCCATTGTTTGAGTGCACATAAAGGTAGGCACAGTTTTGCAGTTGTGCGTGCTTTTGGGTGAGTCCCACAATTATTTTCTACCTCTATCAGTACTGGCATGTTCTTAAGATTCTGCAAAATTGCAGGCACAAATTGTGAGGGATTCTTAAAAACAGCCCGCATCTGTCTTTGCACAGTTTACAAAACGGGATATCGATTGCAGGTTGACCACTTGCCAGTTTCATTTCATAACCTTTTGCACTTTCAGGGACCTATTACCCCTGTTTGCTGTTTCCCCCTGCATCTCTATCACACAGTTTTCCTGTATTTGTGTAGAGATAAAATCATGCTGCACCTTCATTTCAAGCTTATCTTCCAAAGTGAAGGCTGAGGGAGGAAACAGGGGAAGGACTTTTGTTACCAGGTGTTTGTTGTATTAGACTTTTCCATAAGAGCCTGGGAACTGTTGGACTGCATCACACTGATGATCCATCAGTTCAGGAATGCAGTCTTTGGTCCTGACTAATCATAGAATCACTGAATCACAGAAAATTAGGGCTGGAAGGGACCTCAGGAGGTCATCTAGTTCAACACCGTGCTCAAAGCAGGACAATCCGCAATTATGTAATCCCAGCCAAGGCTTTGTCTATCTGGGTCTTAAAAACCTCCAAGGACAGAAATTCCACAACCTCTCTGGGTACCCCATTCCAGTGTTTTACTACCCTCCTAGTGAGAAAATTCTTCCTAATATCTAACTTAAACTTCTGTTGCTGCAACTTGAGACTGTTGCTCTTTGTTCTGTCATCTGCTAACACTGATAACAGTCTAGCTCCATCCTTTCTATTACCACCCTTCAGGTAGTTGAAAGTTGCTATTAAATCCCCTCTCAGTCTTCTCTTTCCCAGACTAAATAAGTCCAGGTCCCTCAACCTCTCCTCAGAATTCATGTGCCCCAGCCCCCTAACCATTTTCATTGTTCCCTGATGGACTCTCTCCAACTTGTCCACATCCTTTCTATAGTGGGGGGCCCAAAACTGGACACAGTACTCCAGATGCAGCCTCACCAGTGCCAAATAGAAGGGAAGAATCACTCCTCTTGATCTGCTGGCAACAACCCTACTAATGCAGCCCAGTATGCTGTTAGCCTTCTTTGCAACAAGGACGAACTGTTGTCTCATATTCAGCTTATTGTCCACTGTAACCCCCAGGTCCTTTTCTGTAGTGCTACTGCTTAGCCAGTCAGTCCCCAGCCTGTCAGTCAGTCCCCAGCATAGGATTATTTTATCCAACATGCAGGACTTTGCATTTGTCTTTGTTGAACCTCATGAGATTTCTTGTGGTCGAATCCTCTAATCTGTCAAGGTCTCTCTGAATCCTAGCCCTACCCCTGAGTGTATCTATTACTCCTCACATCTTGGTGTCAACTGCAGACTTGTTGAAGGTGCACTCTATCCCATCTTCCAGATCATTGATGAAGATATTGAACAAAATCAGCCCCAGCACTGAACCCTTGGGCACTCCACTTGATACCAGCTGCCAACTAGAAATTGAGCCGCTGATTATCATGCTCTGAGCCCAATGATCCAGCCAGTTCTCTATCCACCTTGCAGACCATTCATCCAACCCATACTTCCTCAGCTTGCTTGTGACAATGTTGTGGGAGACTATTAAAAGCCTTGCTAAAGTCAAGGTATATCTTGTCACCTAGTCTTCCCACATCCACAGAGCCAGTCACCCTGTCATAGAAGGCAGTCATGTTAGTCAGGCATGAGTTGCCCTTGGTTGCCCATGCTGTCTGTTCCTAACCACCTTCTTCTCCAAGTGCTTAAGAAATGATTAGTAAATGAATAAATAAGGAACAGCACTTTGGAAGAAGTCATCATGTTTGCCTTTTAATTAAGTAACTAGATTGTTTTATATTTTGGGGGTAGAGACTTCTTTCCTGGCCAGCTCTGGTGACAGTTTTATGCTCTGAAGCACATACTTTGTCTGCAGGCTGTGATCAGGAGACCTGCATAGTTACAAATATTAGTCATAACATAATCCACTCTTTTATAAAATCTTAGTGACATTATTTGAATTGTATTCATGCTGGAAGGTTGCTGAGGCCACGAGCCTTATTCAGTATTTTCAATGAGGCTGAAACTGCAATGGTTCTTCTTATTATTCTGAGATCATTTACCCTATACAGGACATAATCATATACTTGAACAAATTTGTCCTGAATGACTTACGCTCTTGCACATCAACTATTTCACAGTCTGTTCCCAGAGCCACATTTGTTGCTGATTATTTTGTAACTCTCTTGGCAATGCAAAGCCTTTCTTGCTAGGAGTGGATCTGTTTTGAATTAGGCATTCATTACTGTAGGGCCTGAAATAAATTTCATGTTCCTTTCCTTGGCACCTGTCACATTCCCAACTGATAAACTCCTTTATTTTTGTCAATGAGTTCAGTGATAAAAACAGAAATCAGGTCTCCCAAAAGGTACCTGACAAGATACAAAAAGCCATGATATGTCTAAAGCACTTGGGTTTATTTTCAGTGAGGCACCATGAGGAAATAAATTACATATGACTAGATATATTTCTATTTGTAGTTAGCATTTCATACAGTATGTCATGTCTCCTACATTTTGGACCATTATCATGAAGATGTTCTTAATGTTATGTAACTGGCTTGTCAGCCAACAGATATAGTGGAGGTATCTGTAGAGCCAGACAGTAGGAAAGCTACTTTGTTGTGCAGTAAGAATGGGACAATGACTTGGCCCTTCATGAAGCTTTTTGATGGAATTCACTGGGGCCAGAATATGTCTCCCACCACTCTGCTGAGTGATTAAGGCATGAGTTTGAGCCTTGGTATAGACCTTCAGTCTTGAAGGCCACCCATGTTCAACCCAGCTACCAATGAGTTCCTGGCCCTTCAAGGTGAGGAGCCAAAGGTTGCTGGATATGATACTAGACATATCCCTCTCTTGTGTGGTTTAGGCTCAGGATAGGCCTTTGATTTTGACATAGTTCTCTCCTGGCTTAAGGATTAGAGCAGGGGAGTGAGACCATGCAGTCCTGAGTGCTATTCTTATCGCTGCCATTGATCTGAGGTGCAGCTTTGGACAAGCCCATTTTAGCTTCTCTATGCCAAATTCTGATTTCAGTGAGTGTGCCTATACAAGATGCTTTACTGTGCAGTAGATTAGTCTATGACACAGTAAAGCATCACTGTCTACATGTGCTCACATTTACTGCACAATAAATCAGTCCACTGAGCACTTAGCTACTACCTTTAAATACAGGTAGTAAACTAATTGCAGTAGACACCGTGCAGTAAAATACATGAAGATACTGGCCATGAGCAAATTTGCTCCTAGTCAGCCCAGCTAGCAGGGGGCCACTGAGGACAGGGAGCTCTCTGTCCCTGATTCTGGTGCTGCTCAGCTCCCCAGCTCCCCCGAGGAGCTGGAAGCTGATCAGAGCCAGGACTGGGGAGTTCTTTGCCTCTGTCCCTGCTCCCTGCACCGAGCTGGTTGCTCTGGGGAGTAAGTGGGGTCTGGGATTCCAGCTCTTGCTTGTCCCCTAGAGCAGTCAACTCTGTGCAGTGGGGAATCCAGCTGGCTGCTCTGGGGAGTGAGCGGGGGCTAGGAATTCAGCCCTTGCATGTCCCCTAGAGCAGCCAGCTTCATGCTGGGTGGAGCTGGCTGCTCTAGGAAACAAGCCAGGGCTGGATTTTCAGCCCCTGCTCACTCCTCAGAGCAGGCAGGTCCATACCGTGTTGACCTGGCTGCTCCAGGGGACAGGGAGGGCTGGATTCCCAGCCCCCACCTCCTCCCCAGAGCAGCTAAGTCAATGCCAAGCAAGGCAGCTGCCAGCAAACCCCATGCCTCCTCTTTCCACCCCGCTTGGCAGGAGGCTTACCCATAGTTGCCCCACTTCCCAGACAGTTCTCAGCAAACCCTCTGCCCAGCAGGAATTGCAGTGAAATCAGATGGCCAAACTTACAGCTAGTTTCACACAGGTCTGCACTTGGAATGAGTTTGGCCCAGACACTTCAGAACTAGGTCCGGCATGTTATATACTCTATTTACTCAATAAATTTGCTGTAATTTTCCAGGTATAATTGGAGATTTGCCTTGAACTTGTCTCCCCCTCATGGCTACAACATGGAAAATAAATCTGGGGGTTCAGATAGCCCTCTTATCCTCTACTTCCCTTCAATTTTATTCCCCTTCAACCCCTTCTCCTGCCCTTTATTGTCAGACCCTGCTCTTCCTGAATGCATGAAAGTGAGGAGCAACTTTGAAAACAATGACTTGGGAATTAAACATAGTTGTAGTAATTTGCACATAATACCCATAGACTTAGTTCATCCAGAAATGATGCATGCTACCTTGTCTTGAAAGTGCAGCAAATTTGATTGCAGGTACTCCATATACATACTTTTAAGAAACACTTTTTGGTATCTATTTGTGTATAGAACAAACTATTTTTTTTGCAAATATATAAATATATATACATACACCTAAACAGGTGCTATCCTGTCTCATAGTTCACTTGACAATCCAGAACACACATTTACAGCTTACCATCATCATACCTGTTACAATAAATGCAACCATGAATGAATCCATGCACCAGTGAGCCTGTGTGCCCATTGCCATCTTTTTTAACTGTTACAATCATGCAAACCACTTCTGCATTCCCTGCTCTCCCTCTCCCACTTCCCCCCCTTGCAACCCCTCTGTTTCTTTCCCCAGTCTCTTCACTGCTCTGTTGTCCCCCTGTCCCCATCTTCCTCATCATCCTCTTTCTCATCGTCTTCTGCATCATCATCTTCTTCCCTATCATCATCGTCAGTTTCTTCTTCATCTTTGTTGTCATTTTCTCTGGAGGTCCTGCCCCTGAACAGTCTGTGCCATAATTTCTTCTTCCATCAGCCTTCTGCTGTCTTTTCCCCATCTTCTTGTAATACAGCTGTAGCTCACTCACTGCCTTTTTGACACAGTCCTTGACTGGGAGGTTTTTGTGTCTGTATATGAGCAGGTTTCTGGTCTTCCACAGGATGTTCCTGAAGCAGGAGATGAATTGGCTTTTGGGGTTGCTTTCTGTTTGGTCAAGTGCCCTACCTCTCTGGAAGGGTCTTGATTCCATTGCCATCTGGAGAATTTCACTTACTCTTTCTGAGACCTCCTTGGTGTATGGGCAGCTCCAGAAGAGGTGGTCAGTTGTTTCCTCCTTCCACCAATAGGTTTGCCTGGGACAGTCTGGTGAACCTCTTTGCTCCTCTCTGTGTCTCTGTGCTCACACAGGGGGTGCCTGTTGTGCTACCAGCCAGTTCAAGGCTCTGTGATCCTTCTGCAGATCTTTATGGAAGATTTGTTCCCACACAGCTTGACAGCTGTTGCCAGGTTGTATATCCATGGGTGACAGTCTGTCTCTTGCCCTTATCACCTCCTGCATTTTGTGGTGGTTTGTCAGTGTCACTGGCGTTTTATTGTAGTTTGGTTACCAGGTCCACGGGTGCATGTTGAGTGGTGAGTACACCTGCCAGCATTGCAGCAGGTTCCTTGCATAGTATTTCACAAAGCAGGTTGTTGTGGTGTCTGCCCTGGTTGCCAGTTTGTAGATCTGGCTTGTGTATTTATTCCAAAGAAACAGCAGCCCTGTCTGACATTCCTTGGCTCCCAGTCTTTTTCTTCTTGTACAGTGTGGTCCTTGCTACTTTCTCCCATCTGGAGTCCTAGAAGAAGACATCCCTTTGGACTCTGTGGATGGTTTGCTCTGAGGTGGGGAAGACCAGTGCAGTGTACTCATGAGCACCAGGCACTCCCCAATTGTCATAAGGTGTATGTTCTACAGTCCCAGTCTCTGCTTGACCTTAGCCTTTGTCTTCCCCATGCTTTCTGTCCAGTCAGCTCTGGATGGAACCCCACCCCAAGGACTTTTACCCCCTCATGGGGGACAGAGACCTCCAGGGTTGACAGGTCCTTGAGTTCATCCAGTGCCAGGCAGTTGCTCTTGACCACGTTGAGCTTGGCTTTTGCTGCTGTTTGTACAGGGGCAGATGAGCCAGCGGGCTCCGGGGCTCACTGGGCCAGGCTCCCCACAGAAGCACGCCTGTCCCTGCCCCAGAAGGTGGGGCCAACACTTACCCGTTGCAGGTGCGCGGCAAGGGAGCCCGGCTCAAAAGCATTGCCGGAGCGAGAGGCTGGGGTGGAACCAGAAGTGCCGATTCAGCGGACGGACACCGGTGAGCACGTGGAGGGCTGGATGCACGCTGCCTGAGGCAGCACCCGCACGTTCTGGAGCAGGAGTAAGGCTCCAGAGAGGAGTGAGAATCAGAGGCGGTCACCCAGAACTTGCAGGAGTGGACTGCAACGTCCGGGAGCATCTGGCTCCGGCAGGAGCAAGGCGGAGGAGAGCCCCGAGGACAAGGGGCGGATGGACTATTAGCAGAGAGCCCACTGTGGTAGGGCACCAGGTGTGCCCAGAGGGAGGGGCTGGAGACATCCATTCAGGGAAAGCCTCAGAGGGGAGAGTGGAACCCCGCTCTGGGTAGGAGCTTGGACTCCAGATATGGCAACTCCAGGCAGGAGCTGCGTTTGCGTTTTCCCTTCACTATTCCAGTGGGACTCTGATTGGAAGGCCGAGCGGTGGAACGGTTCCCATGCGGAGGCACGGGCAAGGGTGTAGGGGTGGAGGAGCCCTCAACTGCGCCGGGTCCAGCGGACACAAGGTCTCATTTTCGGACGTGCATGCGCCAGATGGTCCTACTGAACCAGGGAATCATAAAGACGTGGCAGGAGAATTCGGTGTGTGTAGTCTGTACAGTGAGCATCTTGTATCACCGAGGAGATCTTCCGACTGGGCAGAACAACAAAACGAGACAACTTGTTCACACTGCTCCATACAGTTGGGTGTGTTTTAGCACCCTTTCCACCAAGTGCTTGTTCTTATGTGGGACGTTGAGGTTGTCTGTGTGGGCTTGGACTTTCATCTCTGCCCCCTCTTTCCTTGGGACCCTCTAATTTATGGACTCCTGGGTCTCTTCTGAGCTGCTGGACTAGCAGTTCCATCATGCAGATGAACAGGATTGGTGAAAATGGGCAGCCCTCTGGACGCCCAACTCCATTATAGTTGGGGTGGTCAGGAAGCTGTTCACCAGAACCATGCTGCTCACTTCAGTGCATAGTGTCTTTATCTAGATAATGAAGGTTGGGGGGATCCCCATCTTCTTCACCATTTCAAAGAGGTACCTCAGGGATACTGAGTTATAGGTCTTCTCCA
Source organism: Crocodylus porosus (assembly GCF_001723895.1). Taxonomy (NCBI): domain Eukaryota; kingdom Metazoa; phylum Chordata; order Crocodylia; family Crocodylidae; genus Crocodylus; species Crocodylus porosus. Next base: position 15,464,481 of record NW_017728931.1, on the reverse strand, counting down.
GGTTGAGGTTCAGCATGGTGACATTCAGCCCTCCCTCCCATTGGTACGACTGCATCTCACAGCTGCAGCAGGTCTCCATGGACTGGCCTCCCTGGTTCTGTGCATGTCTGGGCATCATGGATCACTGCACTTATAACAGACTTAAAGTACTCAGCCAAGACTTTGGCCATCAGTTTATAGTCCAAATTCAGGAGAATTATAGCTTACTAGTTCTTCAACTCCTCCCTCACCCCCTTCTTGTAAAGAAGGGTTATGAGGCCCTGATCCATTCCAGCCCCCAAGTGGTCTTCCTATATTTGCTCCCTAAATACCTCCAGCAGTTCTGGTCCTACCTGGGCCCAGAAGGTGATGTAGAACTCCTTTGGTAGGCCATGTGCCCCAAGACTCTTACCATTCTTGAAGCCATGGAGAGTTTTAGTGGCCTCTTCTGGTGTCCACTCCTTCATCAGCTTCTGTCCCTTGTCCCCCTGAGGACCTTTAGGCTGGCCCTGTATGGCCTCCTGAACCACTGGATATGCTGTGTAAAGCTCCCAGTAGAAAGTCGCTGCCATCTCCAGCATCCCTTCATTTGACTGGTGCCACACTTCTTCTCCATCTAACAAAGTGGTCATGGCCTCCTTAGCTTTCTTTAACCTGCTAAAGAAAGCAGACCACTCCTCTGCCTTCTCCATCCTGGGGGCCTGGGCCTAGAAGTTCTTCTTCCTGGCCTGTTCCCTGTACCAAGCCCCAGTCTAGGTCTTCACCTCCCACATGGCCTCCCCCACATCCCAACCTGAAGCCGCCTGCTTGTGAAGGCTCTCCAACTTGCGGTTTAGGTATTCATGGTCCTTCTCTGGATCCACCCCTGCTGGCCTACTGTCCCCCCACCTCTGCCTTTACTGTCAGGAGGCAGTGGTCCAAGAAGCATATAGGCATGGAGTTGGCTTTCGCTATGAAGTCTCTGCGCAATCTCATCTGCCCCTTGGGGTCTACCTGGGTGAAGTTTCCACCAGGTCCTTGGGTTCCTTTGTCCACATCCACCAGGCTGTGGTCACAGACAAGTTGTTTCAGTAGCCTGGAAGATCTGCCTAGACCCAGCTTTTGGCTTCTGCTTATTCTGTCTCCCTCACTGATGATGCCGTTGAAGTCTCCTGCAATCACCACTGGCTGGATACTGGGCATTGCCATAGTCATGCCTTGCAGGACACCTCCTCTCTTCCTTATTAGTCAGTTCATAAACATTTAGAAGATTAAATTTCCCTGCCTCTCTTTCAAAGTTGGCTTTGAGTAGCCTGCCTGCAATACTCTCTGTATGCTGTAGGACAAAGTCTCATTTTGTCTCCTTCTAGCAGGATGGCCACCTCTGCTGACGTATTGTCATTTGACCCCAAACACATGGAGTGACCATGTGACCAGTGTTTTTCAAAAAAAGTTCAAAATCAAAAGGCTTGTGATTTACCATACAGTTCATTGGGCTGGGTCCCACCAGAGCCAACAGTATTTCAAGCCATCACAGCTCAGCACTGCTCAGTATGTGTGTATACTCCAGATAACACCCAAAAATGATCTATCTGCTAATTACTCCCCCACTCATGACTGGAAACAGGTGTTTTTGTCATGACTGCTGGGATGCTCCAAAAATGTATCTGCAGATGAGGTTAGGACATCCTGGTGTGGTGATTAATGTGGCCCCTCATGTAGAACGTGGCCACATTAATCATATGTGACAGGCTGAGGGAGGGAGTGACAGAAGGATTCTGGGTGAACTGTTTGGGGCCATGTTTGGTGATGGTCGCTAGACATTTTAGGCTGGCAAAGAAACAGGAATAATTGGAAATGGGAAAGAAAGGCACAGTTCAGCTGCGGGAGTGAGGAAGTCAAAGGGTGCATCTACATGTACTATTAGCATGCAGCAATAAACTCCAGCACTTATTGTGCTGAATCAGTAGACTCTATTATAGGTGTAAAAATATAATTATATTATTATATATATTGTTACATATAATTATATAATATTATAAATGTATTTTCCTATATATCTGGGCTGATATTTTATTTTGCATTAGGCTTTATCATCAACTGTTCCTCAATTTTTGAAAGCCATGTTTTAATTAAAAATAATAAGATAAAAGTAATTGCCATAACACCCAGCTTGTCCTGAGCTTCATCTGGTGACATCCTCTCCTCCTCAAAGTCAACGACTGATCTCCTTTCAGTGAAGTCAGGATTCCATTTGTGGACTTTAAAAAAATGTAGACAGGGATACTGTGGTAATATACACTGGAAGTACAGCATAGGCCAGAAATCTTCACATCTAATGCTGTCATTTTGACAGGTATACTTGCCTGGTTGGATACCAAATGACTGAGTTTAAGCCATAAATGGTGTGCTGGTTTTAGGTGTTCAGCATGTTCAAATTGTCATGGAGTTGATGTGTTTTTTTGGTATCATCAAGCTTGCTTGATGGTAATTGCAGGGAAAGCAGTTTTCATCTGTTTCTTTCAGAAGCAGCAATCAAATGACTTTAACAAGGGGAAAGGCATCATAGTAAATACCACTTGCTTAGTTTTTCCAACCTAACCCTACTCTTGTTGATGGGAATGACAATGCCCCTACCAATTTCAGCAGAGCAGGATCTTCCTTTAATAATTCACTAAGGAATGCTGATCTTGGGGGAATTTTATGCAAAGGAAATCAAGTCATATTTTATTTTAAGGTTGTATTTCTAGATAACTTGTATAGGTTTAATAAATGTCTTAATAAGTGGCTAATTCATTGTTATATAGACCCAAAATGTCAGTATATTGATTGATTGTGATTGATTGATAATTTGATTGACATAGCAAAGTTCTCTTAGGCAGGTAATGAGGTAGATAAAATTTTTATGACTGGAGCTAAATTATTTTTCCCCCAACCTTTTCATTGTGTAAAATCCTTAAGATCAAAGATGTTTTATTCTACTCAGGAATGGGACCAACATGCTCAGGAAAGGATAGCTTCTATTTACCCACTTGGAAATCGGATGTCATCTGTGAAGCACTGTGTAAAAACACTAGTTTGATTCCCCTCATACTCTTGCTAGGGTCAATCAGATGAGTCGCTTCTTTTGAAATTATTGAGATGACACTCCTGCAGACAGAACTGGAATTAAGCCTTTTCTCCCCTGCTCTGGGGAAGCAGTAGTTGCACAGAGATAAGCCATCACAAATGGAAAAAAGGGGGTAGACAAGGAATCCCTGGTGAGTGAGGAAACTGGTGAGTGTGATGACAGTCTGTCTTCTGAGTTAAGGATGAGCTGTACTACAGCATGGTTTTAAAAGAGATTTTCTGATTGTAGTTCAAACTTTGGGATGAGTTGGAAAAGTCATTCCTACTCCATTGAAGATCCAGTTGCTTTGTTCAGGAAAGCAGGGGTGGTCTTCCGGATAAATACTGATTTGGGCAATAACCTTTTGCTTATTTAACATTTCCTTTGTGGTTACACTGGTGCAACCTTTTTTGATTCAAGGCACCCTTCATCAGACTCTAGGGCCTAGGCACCTCTCAGAAAATGCCCGCTCTTAGCTTTCTCTCATTTTGACTACAGAAGAATAATAATTCAGAAAGAACGTAACAGGTCAGAATGTTTTCTGATACTCTGGATTTCTACTTGAAATCTCTGGGTTTATCTTCTGAATCATATGCGAGTGTCTGCACATCTAATCATGCTAATATTGCATGGCATTCCATGACACCCTTGAAAGGTTTTCACAGCACTGTGGCACCCTGGTTGAGAACTGCCAGTTCATGCTGTTTGTTGCTTCCTGTCCTCAACTCAGGCTTGGTATTGTGTGTTGCATTCTACCACAGTGGTGGCTGTGACAGGGGATGATTCTTGTTTATAGTTTGTATAAACTATATGGAATTGGGATGAAATAAGTGACAGAGTGCAAATCTCAATAAGTATAAATTGGTGCAGCTCTTTTGACTTACATAGATTTATGTTGATTTACACCAGAGGAGGACATAGCCCTTCAAAATCTTCATTATAGTTAAAAAGCATCCCTAGGCCGTGGCTCTGCAGCATGCATGGGAAAATGACTTTCTGAAGACTCTTCTTGTAGCATATGCATTATATTATCAGGCATATATCTAGAACCAAGTACAGCTGGCTTTACTTTACCTGGGCTACTCAGGTAAGCGAGTCTGAGATTTCTTATCCAATGAAGAATGCAGATGCCTCCCACAAAACAATGATATCCTTAAGTTACTTTAGCTAGAAGGACTGTAATGTCAAGCTGTCTGTATTTGCAGTTTGTCACTTTAAGTCACTATCTCTCAGGCAGCCAGGAACCACCAAGTGGCGGGACTTACTCGGCAAGGGCATAGCTGGGGTGCCCCAGTGGCTGAGCCTGTACTCCATCCTCATGCCATGAGCTACTGGGGACCACAGCTGGCTGCTCCTCCATGGAGCCATTGCTACAGGTGTGTATGCGGCTAGCTTCACAGACACCCCGGCCTCTTGCCCCTTCTACGGGCAGAGGGAGACCCTGGCACACATGGTACTTGAGTGTGCCAGGCTGCAGCCCCTCCACTGTTCTAGTTGAACTTCACCCCACACCTTTTAATTTTTGGGTACCCCATCCATGGCCTCACCAAGTCCTGGGACCTCCTGGTCAACCTCCTCCTGGCCCTGGCCAAGTGGGCCCTGTACATGACCAGGAAGGAGGCTCTGGCCAGGAAGGTGCCCAGGGACTGCGGAGCTGCTTTCCTCTCACTCATCTGTGCATGTTTCTGGGAAGACCACCAGTGGGTGGTGTCCACCGGCTCCTTGGATGCTGTCAAGGACCAGTGGGTGTGGACTGGGGGGCTGTGCTCGGTGTCCCCTCAGGCACATTTATTTTCATGTTTTGAAGCTTCGACCCACACGAAACTCTCATCTTGTTTTTGATTTAGTTGTCCCAATAATTTAGTTGTAGCACTCATTCATTAGCCCCACAAGGGGCTACTAGTTAGCTAGCTGGGCCTTAAGGCCCACTCTAACTGGGTGTACAAATAGACAGGCAGCCTGGAACAGCAGTGAAGTGGCATAGCAAGTGCAGACTTGGTCTGTAATGGAAAAGTCAGTGGGTTGAAGCCATGGGATCTGGCATCTTGAGTTAGCGACCGGGGGTGGTCCCCCAGTAGCTGATCCTGCTGACCGGGTTGAGGGGGAGGGCTGGTCCCCTGCGGCTGCTTTTGCTGGCAGCCCCATTCCCCAGCCAGCACTTGCAGATGGCGGCATAGGTCCCTCATCTACCCATTTATTCTGCATGCTATTAGAAACTGAGAGTGTTATCAACTCAGCTATTCAGCACAGAAGAACAGCTGATACCACTCTGCAGGGGCCTCTGTGCCTTATACTGTGGCAACTTGCAGATGGGCTCATCTGCTTCCTTTAGGAACTGTTAACAGCAGAGGGAAGGATATAAACTAAAGGAATTTCTCATGGAGACATTTCATTGCTATCATGGACAATGCTTTCACATACAGTAAAATTACATGAGGTGAGAGAGAGAGAATGAATGCCAGGGACCTGCTGTTACTTTTTGATTGGGGTCAGCATTCTTGTCACTGTTCAAAGGACATGGGAACACATGCTTCTTGCTCCACAGAAAGCTATCCCAAGGATGAATTGGAACAGAGGTATCTAAACTTCCCTGGCACATTGCACACCAGAAAACAAATGGGGGTGTTTGCAGACTTTCTCAGTAATAATGATAACTCCTTCTGCTCTTTCAGAACAACAAAAATTCACTATACTTTTTTTCATGATATTTGAAAAATGTGCCTCCTTTTAAAAAGAGCTCTGAGCCAGAGCAACTTATGGCCCGTGAGTTGGATCCAGCCCGTGGAGCCAGCCTGTAGAACGGGTGGGCTTTTGTGGCGATGCGGGGCTTAGGCAGCATTTCTGCTGGTGTGGGGGGAGGCTGTGGTGGGGAGAAGTGGTGGCAACACTGTGTGAAGTGGTGGGGGAAGGAGTGATGGTGACTGCATGGCTGCAGCTCTGGTGGCTGTGTGGACTGGCTTGGAAAAAGGCTGTGTCTGGAGCTAAGCTTTGTTAAAGTAATCCTCTGCTACAAATATTGTAAACATTTTATAAAACCAGATGAACTAATATTTTCCCTGAATAATCAGAAGTTGAGTAAACTCCGAGTCCCATCCACTCCTGGTCTCTGCCCCACAATGTTTTCAATATTCCTATCCAGAAAAGATGGCCTCTGACAGGCGATTTACAATGTGTCCTGAAAGTCAGTGCGTTCATGTTCTGACAAACAGGATGGGAAGGAAATTCCATAAACAAGCATGCCTCATTCTTCAGACAGAAACAGAGCCAGTTAGCCTAAATGCCTTAGATGCCATGAGGGAAAGTAGTGGTTTCTGAGCACCCACTACTGTCAAGTCTTTATTGATTTAAACTATGGGGATTTGATTGCAAGATACTTACTTTACAGTGGTGTACATTGAAAACTATAATCATGCTAGGCCATTCAACATTTGTATAGGAAATAGTATGTGTGGGCACGTGCATTCCAGGCTTCTGATGGGGGAAAAACATCCAGCTCTTCTCACAGTAAATCCAATCCCTTCTACATAGTTTCTTTATTCATCTGTCCATATATTGTGCACGCACACCCTGGGTTTTCAGATTTGATAGCTTAATACCTCTTGGCATTCATGAAACATTTATTTAGTAGGAAAAAGCAAGGCTGCCATCCTGTGGCCCAGAGCTATAGTATTGTGCTAATCAATAATATTTTACTGTAATTATAAAAAAATTAGCTAACTGTGTATGTGTGAGTGTGAGAGAGAGAAAAAGAGAGAGAGAGGGAAATGAGACATCTGTGTGGATGTAATCTGTGAATTCACATAACGGCTTCCTCTGGGATCTGTTTTAGGCCTGAGTACTTGTGTAGGATTCCTCAGTGACAGTCTATAGATTGTGTCACCTCTTCCAGAGGATTTGCTGTCTCATTTATCAGCACCGTTCATGCAAGCACAGACATTTCTTGTACAAAAAAATTCCCAAGACATCCTGATCACACATTTCTGTTGTGCCCTAGGGCCAGTAATGCTCAGTATTTTTAATTGCTGTCATACTGTATTTTCTTGAATAAAAAACAAACCTGGTTATAAGACAATCCCTCAATAAATAGATTCTATATATGGAAAAATTATAAATTTGTTCTAATTTTCCAGGTATAGAATCTAGTTATTGGAGGTTTGCCTTGAATTTGTCTCTCTCCCCTCTCCAGCAGGGAAAATAGATCTGGGGGGGTCAGGGGCCTCCTTGCCACCCAGCTTCCTCCCACTGCAGCCCCTTCCATCCCCACTGTACTCTCAGACCCTGTTTTCTCTGAGGACATGGAAGTGAAGGGCAAACCTAAAAATACTGACAGATGAATTGACCATTTTATTTTTTTAAAAACTGATGCAAGTTTCACTTGTAGTGCACAGGTACTCCACAGACATACTTTTAAGCAACAATTTTGTACCTACGTCTATAAAGCACAAATCTTTTTTTGCAAAAATATATATTTCTATATATATAAATAAATATATATCTTCACCTATACTTTTAATGTCTTGTCTCATGACCAACACAGTTCACTTGACAGTCCATAACACACTTCTACAATTAACCATCATCATCCCTGTTATATAATTACAATCGTACCCCACATGCGCCCATGTGCTTGTCTCCATCTCCTGTACTCTTTACAAGGAAAGAAACTGCCTCCATGCTTTTTCCCTTCCCTTCCTCTCCCCTCCCTCCCCTTCTCACCCCCCACTTATAACCCATCTGTTTCTTTCCCCAGTCCTTTCATGCCTCTGTCACTCCCAAATCTCCACTGTCTTCATTGTCCTCTTCCTCCTCGTCACTGTCATTGGTGGTCTTATCTGGTGGTCTCATTTTTGAACAGTCTGTGCCATTCTTCCCTTTTTCATGTATATTCCTTCTTCTTCGTCCCATTGACTCCTTTCATCTTCTTATAGAACAGCTGTAGCTCACTCATTCCCATTCTGATTCTGCCTTCAACTGGGAAGCTCATGTGCTTGTACATGAGCAAGTTGCTGGCCTTTCATAGGGTGTTTCTGAAACAGAAGATGAATTGGTTCAAGTGGGCTGTTGGGGACTTTGCTGCTTGTTCAGGTGGCCAAACAGCACTGCTTCTCTGGTCAGGGTCTTGACCCCTGTTACCATCTGGAGGAGTACGTTTTACTCTCCCCTGCCCCTCCTTGTTGTATAGGCAGCAGAGCCATCCCCAGGGGTGTGCAGGGCCCAGGGCATATCACCCAGTGTGGGGTCAGGGGGTGGTGAGCGGTGGGGGTGAGTGGCCAGAGCCTGGAGCCGGCAGCGTGTGCCAGCTGTGGTGGAGCTGGTGGCATGTGGTAGCTGTGGTGGAGCCTCTACAGCACTGTCCGTGGGGCCCCAAAGTATGGAGCCTGGGGTGGTTGCCCCAATTCACAGCCACCATTTTTCAAACAAAGAACAGTCTTTGGAGCTGGGTAGGCCACATTCTTAGAGGCAGATAATATCTGCTTCTAGCTGGCCAGGTACTGCTATATCCCGTTCCATCTCTCTCTCTTTACCAGGCTTCTCACATTCAATGAGACCAGTAGAATCCCCACAATGAAAGCAGTTAGCAGGGACAGGACTAGCCTTTTTCATGTCCTTGTGATTTTAAGGCCTCTGGTAAGGCTCAGACCTTTCGCTGTTCTGCAGAACCCCACCCTGGGAATCAGACTCCTTTCGCCTAATTTTGGAGGTGGGGCGGGGGTTCCTGGGGCCTCTTGTGCTTCTCTCTACCCAGTCACCCTGATTGTCCTGGTCTGTCTCTGGGCTCCCTGGGGATTTTTCCTGTTGGTCTAGTTCCTCCATTTCTGCACTGGGTTTCTGTCCAGTATCTGCAAATTTCTCTGCCCCTGCCACCCCCCTGGGGTCCAATCCTCCCCCTCCTTCTGCTTCCTTTGAATTCTTGTAAGTTCCTCTTCTATCTGATTTAGGGCAAACTTGCAATCCTGGAAGGTCCCCAGTTTTGTTCCCTCCCATGTTATTTCTTCCTCCATCCCCTTGTTCTCTATTGCTGCTTGGTGATTGTGGCCAGGAGGGTTGAGGCCACTGGGGCTGCTGCAATTGTCCCTTTGTTCTTTACCATGTTGCTGAAGGATTTGGGGCAGACTTTAAAAGCATTCCCCCTCTCCCTGCACAACCACAGAGTTAGTCCTGCTTACTAGGGCTGTGTGAAATTTTGCTGGATGTTTCATTTTGATGCTGTTTTGACTCATTTTGAGCTCAAAACAGCAAAATCAAAATGAAATGAAGGGCTTTGAAACAGCCTTAAAATGCAATAAGGGCAGTCAAAAAGTGTTGAAATGTTTTGAGTTTCGAAGCAGCCCAGCTGAGTTTCCCTCCCCAGTGCTAGGATCAGGATGAGTTCCCTTACCCAGCCCTACTGAAATGTTGAAACAGTGTCAAAACAGCTAAACTGTTTCAATGAATCGGAATGGAACAGTGTTTTCGAATTGAAACAAAACTCAAAACAAAACAGTGTTCTGTCACAATGGATGTTGAAGCATAATGCTGCTGTTTGGCACAGCCCTACTGCTTACAGTCTTTGGCTTCATGGTCTTTCTCCTTGCATGTGGCACTGATTTTGCTGGGGCAGTTGACCACCAAATGCCCCTGCTCCTCAGTGGTATAGGATGTACCTGTGTTGATCTAAGGACATAGGCAGACAAGGTTCTTTGGGTAAATCCGATATCTTTTATTAGACCAACTCAAATAGTTGGAAAAATTCATCTTTGTAAGCTTTTGGGTATTATCATAATATGGCCACCCCTGGGATGGCTGTGATGACCCTAGGGCACCATGACCATGCTGGCTCTGCCTTATGGGCACCTACTTATCTTTCCTGCCATGTCTTGTTGTTATGAATGGTGGATTGGGAGGCTACCCTCAAGTTGCTGCTTAGTCACAGTCCTGACAGTTTCCCATAAATCCTGTCAGTTGCTGGACCTCTTTATTGGGCCCCACACTTGGGAGGGGTCTTATGATACGCCCCCCAGCCTTATGTGCTAGATGCATGACTCCAAAACCATGCCTTTATCAAGCCCCATGCCTCGCAGATGTTATGTAAACATTGTTTGCTTGTGTTGAGGCCTCAACTTAGTCTGGCCTCAGTAACTATGTCCTCTCTGGCACTGGGGTCTGCTCACACCCTGTTGTGGCACCCACACTAGTGCTGGGGTCTGCTCACTCCCTTGTCACTGCACCCACACTGGCACTGGGGTCCCCACACTGTAGTGGGACCCCAATAAGGTCTCTTCCTTCCCCAGTAGCCTCAGTCCGACCCACTGGGTTACAGACACAAATCAAAATATGAGCCCCTGGGCTATAACATAATGCAAGTAGTACAGGGTATGCTCTGTCCCTTTAAAAGTGTAAAACCTCCTCCCTAGCACTAAATGCCTTGCAGGCCAGGGTCCCTAGTGAGCTCCTGGAGCCTCTTTATCCTACCAGAAGTAGAACAGGAAGTCAAGCATCCCCCCACCCCTTAGCTTCCTCAAAGAGAGCTCCTTCCCCCTTAGCTGCTGACAGAGAACTGACTCTCCAGTCCCAGCCCTGGGATTTATATGTGCCCCAGGCCCTGCCCCTTCTGGTCAGCTGACCACCTGCAGGTGAAGGCTAATTCCCTCATTCCTGCTGCCATGGTAACCTCCAGTTGAGGGGTTCCTGCCTGACTGCTAGGGTCCTCTCTCCAGGCAGTTTCTGCCTTTAAAGGAGCAGGCACCTTAGTGCTCTGCGACAGGTATAAATACTTTTTGTTGGGCTGAGGAAGCACCTGCATTGTCTGTGCTCTTTCTAGATGGAATAAATAGTAAAGCAGCCAGAGATTGGTATGCATGCAAGAAAGCCTGTCAGTGAAGGTGTAAATTGAGGGGTCAGTTGGTGAGAGACAGGCTGGGTTGTGGGGAGGGGAATGAATGCAGTTGGGATTTTGTGCATAAGCTTGCACTGCCCCTGGTAGAAAACAAAGCCCTGGTGGGGGCCCAGGGTGATTGTTGTGGGGAGATGCTGTACCTTGCCTGGATTCCCAGGCTTGCTTTTTAACACTAGCCTGGCTTTCCAGGCTCCAGTGCACAGTCCCAGTCTGTCCAGGATTGTCTTCACTTTTCCCACTTTTTCAGTGTCTTTTCAGTCAAAAAACTCACATCATTTTCCTTTACTAATCCAGAGTACATCTGAACAGTGACCAGACATGCTCTCTTTGTTCTTCCTATAGCAAAATCAAAGGCTTGTGGCTGGGGATTTGTCCTGGCTGCCTGGAGTTGTTCCCCTCTGCTCCTGGGATCTGTGAAGCAGAGCTCCCACTCCCAGCCTGCAAATAAGCCAAAGCCAATTGGCTAGTTTACATTAAGCAGGTCTTGGAGGATTTTGATAATGAAGTCCTCCCTCTCCAGCTGCAGTTTCCCTGGGGTGTCCAGATGTTCTTTCTTTATCTGGAATTTCACCCAGGAAGATTCTTCCTCTTGCCTCCATGTTTGAGGTGTCTCCTGTCCTAGGGTCCAGTGACTCCTGGTTTTGGGGTCCTCACTCCTCCTGCATAAGTGCAGGGGTAGGTCAAAGTTTCATATCCAAAACAATAAGAAATGCTCAATCTTAGCACCTGCTTATATATAGCATACATTTTTTAAATTGTTGTCTTTTTGAGGACCAAACCAGCTCTATGCAGAATATTAGTCCAAAGGCTCAGGATTTACCAGATTTGCCTGTCCCTTTGGGGTGCGCTCATTTATAAGAGTTATGTTTCTGGGGTCTCTGTAATTCTATCAGTGTGCTGCTTGTGTTATTTCTATTTCTATACAGAGCTCTGTCTCTAGTCCTCACCCTAATGGAGCTACCTTGCAGGGCTTAGTTTCAATGGGGCTGGGTTCCTCCAGCCACCAAATCAATTGAACACATACACAGTTTAACAGAACACATCTGAGTCAGGCTGGGTTACTCAGCACTTCCAGCTGACACCCTCATATGCCTTGAACTCAGCACAGGAACAGCGTATGTCTGAGCCAGGCTGGGTCAGTGAACATTAACAGGCTAACACCTTCATATGCTCCAGCTCAGCATTTCCCAATCTCTTGTCCCAATTGTCCTGGTAGTAACTCCCTTGATGAGCAAATCCCACAGAATTTTTGGGCTTTACAGGGATCTTGGCTTAGGTAAAAGAAGCATTGCTGCAGAGCAAATGGGGAGGTTGAGGAGAAGGAAGGGTAAATGAAGTTCAGAGAGAATATGGCAACCAGATTGACCATAAAAGTTATTTTATTGCCAGGTTTGTGAAACTTATAATGACACTAGTAGTAATAGCCATACAAGGAGAGACAAACAAACAAAGCAGTTACAATTTTACACAGTTTCAATTGGGTATTTGGGGAAGTCTAACTCAAGTTTGATCAGCAAAAGTCAGGTTTAGAAAGCGGTGCCTGGAGTAAGAGAGAAAGGGGGATTAAACCAAGTCTGAAGTTTAGAGAGTGCTCTTAAACAAAGGGAGAGAGAGAGCTGGAGTCTCACCACTCAGCAAAGCTTAAACCAATCAAGGTTCCCAGGTATTTGTTGGAGCTTGCAGACAGGCAGAGTCCTCAGCATGTTCAGTGAAGGTGTTTCAGACAGGAAAGTGGAGTTAGTGCAGCATTTGGATCCAAGCACCAGGACAGAAACTTGAGCCTGGGAAGGGGTTTTTGTAGGGCAACAACTATGGCTGAAGGGAAAACACTAGGTTTGTTTATGGGTAAACAATGGCTCCTATGCTGGGTAATAGGAACTGATCACTCCTGGCTATGGATGGTATTACTCTGAGGGAGCTCACAATGCAGACAGACAGATTCAGTGTTTTGGGTACCCATAAAGGAGTCATTACTAGAATTAGTCTGATACGTACTGAGCTGGGTGTGTGCAGATGTGGGTTGATTAGCATTTGGAGCAGGGGTCCCCCATCATGCAGCGCTCTCCTGCTTTTCTGGTCCCGGAGTTCAGTGCAGTCCCTGCCTTGGAATCCCTGTTCTCCATTCTGAATGCTAATGGAGATGCCTCCCTTTCCCATCTCTGATGCAAATGGGATTAGGGGAGTTGCCTTAACCCTGTCACCCTTATTCAGAGGAGTTTAGGTGCATCTTTTACTGCATCTTCATTACCTTGTTTAAGTCCTTCTGATCAATTCTTGGTCAGGCAAAAGTGGGGACAGGAGAGAGAAAAAGACTTTTGTGAGTCAGACAAGCTGCATTCTGCTCCAAGGCTCCCCAGAACACAGAGCTGACAGGTAACACTATACACTTCATCAGACCCGGCCCCAGCAGAGTAACAGTGTTTCAAGTCATGGTGACACTACTTAGCATGTGTGTGTACTCCAGATACCCTCCACAAAGGATCCCTCTGCTAATTAGCACCCCACTCATCACTGGAACTGGGTGTTCTTCTTGTGGGTTTTGGGATCCTCCAATAATTTATGTATAGATGAGGTGTAGGGCAACCTGGTCTGGCTCCACCTTATGGAGGGTGGGGCCGCCCTAATCAGGGGGTGTCAGAGGATTCTGGGTGAACTGTTTGGGGCCCTGATTTGGTGATGTTTGTCAGCTGCTTAAGGCTGGTGAAGAAACAGGAATGGGTTGTGGTTATTGTGATTGGAATGATGGTTAACTATAGATGTGTGTTATGGACTGTCAAGTAAACCGTGTTAGTCACGAGACAGGATAGAAAAATATAGGGATGTGTGTGTGTGTATACACATAAATAAATATTTTTGCAAAGCAAAATTATATGTATACGCGTGTGCGCGCACACACGCACAATTTTTTCAAAGTAGGGTTCCATCAGTATGTTTACCTATTATGGACCCTGCATTTTCTAGCCATGCTCAGTGTTGGCTGCATTTTAATCAGTTTTATAGTTGGTTTCCATTACTGAGCACATGCTGCTTTTGACAGCAGTTTAATGATAGACAGTGTACTTAATGTGGCTTCCTTGTATACGATTGTAAGATGAGCTTTTTCCCCATGCTGACTGGGGAAAAACAACTTATATTCAGAAAAATATGGTATATCAGCTCATGAATTCTGCAGGACTCTGTAATGTCTGGGATGAAGTCATACTGTATGGGTGTAGTCTGTTGATGCTATGGCTCTTTTTGTTTTAAGCACAACTGGTATTTTGTGGAAACAAAGGTTCAATTCCCTGCTTTACCCATGTGTCCTCTGTGACCATGGGTATTAAGTTCCTCTTTCTATGAAATGAGCATTACCATGCTTTCCCACCTTAGAAGGGCACTTGGAGGCTAAATATATAAAAGACAGTATAACGCAACTAGATACTGGAAGGAACAGAATCCTAACATTACCTTTTTCTTTACACTTTTTTTGCATTGTGCCTCCTGAAGTTCATTGTGTCCCAGTGCCTCTTGTTTCTACACAGTGAGTCAGATACTTCTCCAATTTAGCCACATGGTGTCAGTGAGACTCAAACCACCACTTTGAACACAAAAAGACATGCCTGCCTATCAACTGTACCCCTGTCCAGAAAAAACACTGTTGAAAAACCAAAGGGAATATTTGGCAATAAAAACAGTGGAGGATGCAGCTTGAAGTAATGTGATAGAGAGAAGTGGTGTTTGGGAGTTTTTCGCAGTGAGTCAGAGTAACCCTTGACTGTGCATTGTGGAATCCTGACATTTTGGCAGGGAATTAAGGATCTTGTTAACTAATATTTAACCACACGAAAGATTTCTTCGAGCAGGGGTAGCCAGCATGTGGTAAAGAGGCCTGTGCCATGTCTGCAGGCACTCATGTCTCCTTCCGCCACAGAAAACCTATTTACTCTGCCTACTTTCAGGGCTCAGGTACATGTAAAGAAGGAATGAGTGGGTGGGGCAAATTTTCCCAAAGGTGGTCTTGGGCTCAGCAGTGAGGTGATATAGACAGAGCCTGAATCTGGTCTTTGTTTCTCCATCTGTAAAATCAGGATAACAACACTTATCCACCCACCTCCTAGAGCTGAAGTCCAAGTTACTTAATTCATGGGCAATGAAATGCAGTGGAAATAAAAGTACTGTGACATGAGATAGGCACATTTGTTCAGCATCTGTGCTCAGAGCCCCATTTGTCTAAACTGCAAAAATGATTGCTATCGAGGATATGCCTGCTTATAGAGTGAGATGATAGAGAGAGGGAAACAGTACCACTTTTTAAAATCCATGGTGAAACATTTTTAACTGCCCATGCTAACTGTTTGTTTAGATTGAAAGAAAGTGGTTGCACCAGAATTGATTGTTCTCAGAGTGTGTAGATAAAACTGTCTTAATTTCCTGCTGCTGTGTTCTGTCCCAGAAGCAGCAGCATCTGGCAGTCTGATTTTGACATTCTGGTACTCATAGGCCATGTTTACATGTGCGCTTTACTGTGGGGTAGGCTAATTAGCTGCAGAGTAAAGTGGCAGTCTACACATGTGACACTATTTGGCCACAGCAAACTAATTAACACTGGGGCAGTAGTATTTTACAGCGGAGTAATTAACTGTGATTAAACACATATAGATGCTGACCGTGGGGGTAAATTGCACCTCATCAGCCCAGCCAGTAGGGGATTAGCTGCCTGCCTACCACCTAGCCATACAGTGGCTCGGCATTTTGAGCACCCTCATGCCCCAGTCAGCCCTTCCGCTGCCCAACACCTCCAGTTGGAGCCCTGGGCAGAGCAGGGCAGGAGCAGCCCTGGTGTAACCTGCCCCACCTCAGCTCAAATTGCTGCTGTCCCAGGTGCACATGTAGATATTGCACCTGGGAGTATACTTTGGCTCAAACTGCTCCAGAGATTATTGCTTCAAATTAATTGCACGTGTAGATTCACCCACAGTGTATAGTTTTTAAAATAGTGTCATATGCTTTTGCAGGAATGAAATATTAGTAGAAAGGATAGACTGGAACTCCTGAGATCTGGGCTCAGTATCTGGTTCCTGCCATTGTCAACTTGTATGAGGTACTTAGTTGCTCTGTGACTAAGTTGTCTACCCCCAAAACAGGAATTATAGCACTGCCCTACCGCATAGGGATGTTACAAGGATTAATATATGAAGGAGAGTAAGGTTGGAGAGGGGGAATATAAACAAACCAGATAAGGTTACTCTTCAGGAAACCACCTAGTGACAGAGGATGCAGAAAAGGCTGAGGTACTCAATGCCTTTTTCACATCTGTCTTCACAGGCAAGGTCAGCTCCAAGACTACTGCACCTGGTAGCACAGTTTGTGGGGAGATGAGCAGTGTACAGTGGTGAAAGAACAGGTTAGCATTGGCGATGTATAGGGGGTGTACATGGGTGCATATGCACCCCCTGAGATTGGCCACTGCTGCTGGTGGCATCTGTGGGTGGTTGCTGATTGCTGCTTGGCACTCACAACCCGCCTCCCCTGACCCCGACACTGCTGTGACTGCCTGCAGGCAGTGCTTGCTTGGCCCGCTCTTGCCACTGACATCACCACGGCCGCCTGTGGGCAGTCTCTGCTCACCTCGACCACTGCCGCTGCTGCGTCAGCTCTGTGCCCCCCCCAGTCTCAGGAGGCATGAAGCATTCATACAGATTAGGGACTGTTTAGAAAAGCTGGACGTGTACAAGTCCATGGGCTCAGATGTGATGCACACAAAGCTGCTGAGGGAGTTGGCTGATGTGATTGCAGAGCTGCTAAACATTAGCTTTGAAAATGTATGGCTATCAGGAGAGGTCCTGGATGATTGGAAAAGGGCAAACATAGTGCCTATATTTAAGAAAGGGAAAAAGGAGGATCCAGGGAACTACAGACCAATCAGCCTCACCTCAGTCTCTGGAAAAATCATGGAACAGATCCTGAAGGAATCCATTTCTAAGCACTTGGAGGAGAAGAAGGTGAAAAAGGAACAGTCAGCATGGATTCACCAAGGACAAGTCATGCCTGACCAACCTGATTGTCTTTTATGATGAGATGACTGGCTCTGTGGATGTGGGGAGACCAGTGGACGTGGTATACCTTGATGTTAGCAAGAGTTTTGATATGGTCTCCCACAACATTCTTGCAGGCAAGCTAAAGAAGTATGGGGTGGGTGAATAGACTGTAAGGTGGATAGAAAACTGGCTGGAGCGTTAGGCTCAGAGTGTAGTAATCAATGGCTTGATGTCTAGTTAGCAGCCAGTATGAAGTGGAGTGCCCTAGGGCAGAGGTTCTCAAACACTGGGCCACAGCCCAGTACCAGGCTGCAAAGGGTTGGCTTCTGGGTTGTGGCATAAGCCCCTGCTCAGACCCCTGTCCATCTGCCCGGGCAAATGGGTTCCACTGCCAGCAGTGAGGTGTGGGGTTAAAGCTGGGGGGTGGGAGCGCCCTGTTATGCTCCTGTGCTGGTCTGCAGATTGGGAACCACTGCCCTAGGGGTTGGTCCTGAGGCAGGTTTTGTTCAGTATATTTAATGACATGGAGGCACCCTCAGCAAGTTTACAGATGACACCAAGCTGGGGGGAGTAGTAGATACGTTGGAGGATAGGGCTAGGATTCAGAGTGACCTAGACAAATTGGAGGATTGGGCTAAAAGAAATCTCTTGAAGTTCAACAAGGACAAGTGCAAAGTCCTACACTTAAGACAGAAGAATCCCAT
Organism: Crocodylus porosus; assembly: GCF_001723895.1. NCBI lineage: Eukaryota > Metazoa > Chordata > Crocodylia > Crocodylidae > Crocodylus > Crocodylus porosus. The sequence goes on along the minus strand of NW_017728931.1, from coordinate 15,446,817 downwards.
GTACCGGTACAGGCTGGGGGCTGACTGGCTGGGCAGCAGCTCTGCAGAAAAGGACCTGGGAGTTACAGTGGACAATAAGTTGAATATAAGCCAGCAATGTGCCCTTGTTGCCAAGAAGGCTAACAGCATACTGGGCTGTACTGGTTTGACTATGGCCAGCAGGCCAACAGAAGTGATTATTCCCCTCTATTCAGCACTGGTGAGGCTACATCTGGAGTACTGTGTTCAGTTTTGGGCCCCCTACTACAGAAAGGATGTGAACAAATTGGAGAGACCAACGGAGGGCAACAAAAATGGTTCAGGGGCTGGGGCATATGACTTATGAGGAGAGGCTGAGGGAATTGGGCTTATTTAGTCTAGAGAAGAGAAAACTGAAAGGGGATTTAATAGCAGCCTTCAGCTACCTGAAGGGGGGTTTCAAAGAGGATGTAGCTAGACTGTTCTCAGTGGTAGCAGATGTCAGAACAAGGAGCAACAGTCTCAGGTTGCAGCAAGGGAAGTTTAGGTTAGATATTAGGAAGAGTTTTCTCACTAGGAGGGTAGTAAAAGACTGGAACAGGTTACCTAGACAGGTGGTGGAAGCTCCATCCTTGGAGGTTTTTAAGACCCAGCTAGACAAAGCCCTGGATGGGATGATCTAGTGGGGGATAGTCCTGCTTTGAGCAGGGGGTTGGACTAGATGACCTGCTGAGGTCCCTTTCAACCATATGTTAAGGGAAAAAATTTTTTTGGGGGGGAAGTTTGCATGCACGTGTGCATGCACCAGGTGGGAAAGTCTGTGGGGGAAAGGATGGGGTGAGGGGAAAGAGCGGTGGAGGGGGGAGGGAGTGGCCCTTGGACCAGGCAGGGATTGGGAGGGAGTGGAACCGAGCCAGGCCCAGGATCGGAATTGGGACTGGGGTCCACTGTACCCATGCGGCCACCCCTTCCCCTGCACCTGGGGTCATTGCCCGGCACCGCTGCCCCCACACCAATGAATCTGCGTCCCCCAGCCCTGTATTGGCTCCAGATGCCTCCCTGTACTGGCCCTGGCCCTGCACTGTCCAGGGGGGCCAGAGCAGGGCCAGCCTTGGCTGCGCTGTCAGGCTGGAGGGGACAGAGTCCCTGGGATCCCCATGCCAACCCTGCCCCAAGTCGTTGCACTCCAGGGGAGGGGGGTGCTAGGAGGTGGTGGCTCCCACTGTTGCACATGTCCCGGGAGTACATGGGGGGCATGTGCCCCCCAGATCTGCATGGGGCAGAGCAGGGTGCCACTGCGGGCTGGGGCAGAAACTGTGCTGGGCTCTTCCCAGGCCAGCCCCCCCGGACTAGGAACAGCCTGGAGCAGCCCTGGCCCCAGCCTGCAGTAGCAGTCTGCCCTGCCCTGCACAGATCTGGGTATACATGTAACTTGTGCCTCCCAGGGTTAGGATAGCAGCAGGAACCTCACCCCCCAGATGAGCCACTCATGGTTCAGTCCCGTGCCCCACTGACTGTGCAGTGCCTGCCTCTCCTCTAGCCCCAGCCCCACTTCCACTTCCTCCCCACCCACAGCTTCTTGCTGTGCCAGAAGCTCTCAGCTGGACTGCTTTGTGGCCCTACCGCTGCCCCACATTTGGGGGGGGCTAAGCCCCATTAGCACCCCCTTCCACTGCCTATGCTTCCAACCCTAATTTTCTATGATTCTAAAACATAGCATACATTTATTTAGAGAGAGAGAGGCAGAGAAAGAGAAAATATTCTTGGTTTGGGCTAGGGAAGGGGAAAAAAAGGATAGCTTCTACCAGAAGTGTAACAGGGTAGCTCTGTTTCCTGGGTAGGAGCAGTGCAGGGCCAGGCAGCTGATTAGTAGCTGTGGTACTTTTACTTTTGTGCCTACTGCCCCATGTTAGCACCCAGGGTTACTGCTCTGGTCAGCCTCCCCCCCCGCAGTTATGTTATTGCCTTCTACCTTTCTGGCTACTGGAGAAATATTGATAGATTTGGGAAGGGACTCTGTCCAGCTTCCTTTAGAGTAATGGTTACCACAACGTAGGCTTTGAAGGTACTGAGGATCTGGCAGTGGGTGATTCTGGAAACCCTCATCCTATCACGCAGTCCTTGTAAAAATCTTACTGCACTTTTGTGTGCAGATGATTCAAACCATGGCAGAAGTACTATGCTATTATTACAAGCCTCAATGATTTAGAGTATTATTGTACAGGAACACACCGAATATTTTACCTGAGGAGGCAATGACATAATGTGGCGGAGGGGGGGTGTCAATGGGTGATAGGGTCAACTGCCTTGGGCATCAACTTGCAGGGGGGCAAAAAAAAGTGTTTGCTGCCAACAGCCTCGTGTTCATGTTTGCAATCATGGTAGTAACCGGAAGTTACCATTTCCGCTTTGACTTGGGTTCCCAGCTGCATCCCTATACTGCTGAGAGGAGGTATCCCAGATTGTGGTCCAAGCCTATCCCGGATACATATGTACAGTAGGTCTGTGCAAAGCTTTGGTCCCTGATTCGATTTGGTGGAACCCCTGCAGAAGGCTGAGAAGCAGGGATCAGCTGATCAACAGGGGTGGGACTGGCCAGTATATATAGGTTTACCTCCAGGACTAATAAATTATTCTAGCCTTGGATTCTAGGGTGAGAACATTTCTGAAAACTGTAGGGCACTTAAGCGTACAAGGAGAAGAGAAGCTGCTAGTAGGGGTAGGAGAGCCTGTCCTTATTGGTGAGTGTGCCTACACAGGTTAAAGATTTGGTTAATGTTTGTTTCTTTTCACCCAGTTGCTAAATACAGACAGTCAAAAAGCCCAAGGCTGAATTGATTCAATTTTTGCAGGCTATTCTAAGCTGTGTAGATGGAACCAATAAGCACAGATCTGGGAATACATGTAACTTGTGCCTCCCAGGGTTAGGATAGCAGCAGGAGCCTCACCCCTCAGATGAGCCACTCATGGTTCAGTCCTGTGCCCCACTGACTGCACGTAAACAGACATTCATTCACTTTTGATTCCAGAAATGCAGCCACATGCCTGCATTGACCCAGGCTAGAAACTGGGGGCACTGGAGCACTTCTCAGTTGGAGCAGACAGCCTGGGTCAAGGCTAGGCTGCCCACCCTGTGAGGGGGATTTGTGAGGGAGGTGCAAAGCATCCTGGGATGCTGGGGTAATGTGAGTTAACTTGAAGCTGGAGGGGATCTGGGACAGAAGTTTAATAAACTGATTTAACCTAAATCAGTTAAGTCTGATACTACGTTCATCCAAGCTTATCTAAAACAAGTTCTGGCCATTTTGAAAACAGTTAGTGCACTGACCAGTGGAGTTATATTTTGGTCCACAATCTATAGGAACTGAAGATCTGGAAGTGGCTATACTGGGTAGTTCAGAGGTCATGCAGAGAAGAGGGGCAGAAGCCAAAGGCATGTCAAGACATAGCAGGAAAGTGCAAGGGGAGGAAACACCAAAGCTAGGGACAGAAGTTACATAAACTGGTTTAAGTGATCAGAAACTAGATTAAACCTGTAATAGAACAAAAGCTTAGTACACACAAACCAGTTTCAAAATGGCTGAAACAGGTTTAAGATAAACCTGGCTGAATGTAGTATCAGACTTAACTGATTTGGGTTAAACCAGTTGATGCAAGTTCTGTCCCAGATCCCTTCCTGATTTAAGTTCAATCAGTCCCCCAGCATGCTTAACACAGCTCAGCCCAGAGCTGCAGTCAGCTCCAGAGAGCAGGGTCTGCCCCTCTGCTCCATAGCTGGAGAGGTAAGGGTTGGCTGACAAAGAGGTAGGTGGGTGGGGGCAGGCAAGCCTGCCTGGGGCCAGGGAGGGGGGTTAAACCCCCTTCCCCTGCTAAAACTTACTGCTGGCTATGACTGTGGACTACAAATCCCAGAGGCACCTGGAAGCAGGAAGAAAAAGTGATAAGCTACCCTGCAGCTGTGATTTTTGGACTGCAAATCCCAGAGACTTGGGGGAGGGTAGTAGGAAGAGGAAATGAACACACAGCCCATGCTGGCTATATGCTGGATGGACATGCTCTAGTGCTGCCTGGTTTCTGGCCTGAGCCACTGCATGCATGTGGCTGCATTTCCTAAATCAAAGGTAAAAGTCTGTTCACTTCTATTTAAGTTTAATTTCTGTAGTTTAGAGTAACCTGAAAAGACTGAATCAATTCAGCCTTGGGTTTGACTGTCTATACTTAGCCCTCAGAAACTGAAGCCTGCTCTCAGGGGCATCTGAGCCATCCTATGGATAGGCTTTGTTACCCTGGCAAACAGAGGCATGGTGTTATATATGTCATCAGTCCCCCTGGGGCTGCATACCCCTATGCTCTGAGGGTTTATGTGAAAAGGGCCTTAGGTAATCGAGCACACTATGTTAACATGACTGAAGCAAAGCTTTTTCATTGGATCAGTAGTATCAGTCTTTTTGACTAAAATCCTGCTGTCATACTAATACCAGAAAATCAAACATAGTGAAACATTTTTTTTTTTAGTATTTTTAAACTGGTTTAATTGCCAAAAAATACTTCTGTGATGCTAGAAGGCAATTCTGTTCTGAGTGGCACGCGATGTCTGGTTGAGAAATGAGACCAAAATATCCAGAGTGCGATTTTCACTGCCTTTGCCGAAGCTGGCACATAAGTGACTGTAAGCTGAGTTTGGCCTGGTGTCTGAGATTTTGAGCAGGACTTAATACATCACAATCCTCTCTTGCCAGTTTTTCAGATGAGAAGGGTTTTTTTGTTTTTTGTTTTTTTGAAATGAGGTAGAAGCTCTTAAAAGCAGATTCCAATCATGGACTAACCCTTTTGAGTCAGCCCTGCTAATAGCACTTCTATAACTAGTCTGAAGATTTGTTTGTTCTTACTGGTTGCGTTGGTCTGGACTCTGCCATGGGTGAGTGGTGGGACTGAATGAATTATTTGTACCATGCCTTATACATGCAAGTTTTTCCTTGGGAAGCTTTTCCTTGGGCTCTGCAGTAATGATATGCTTTGCTTTTAACTTTGCCTTCTCTTTGGAGAAATGCTCACACTTGTGTGTTTTATGTGGTAAAGCCACTTTGAAAGGGAGATAGATATATCTGATCCTTTTAAAGCATGATACAGCAAACGTCAGTGACATGGCAGGCACAGCAGAGGGCGCTTTGGTTGTAGTTAAAGAGGAAAGAACAGAGGTTTCTTTTACTTAGGATTGCCATATGTCCTGATTTAGCCAGGACAGTCCCAGATTTCTGAGGCTGGTGCTAGCTGGCTGCTGAGAATGATGAGTGTCTTAAACACAGGGGCAAAGGGTATTTGCTAGGAGTTGGAGTGGCTTAGAGCACATTGCAGGTGGGCACCATTTCCTGCCTGGCATACAGCCCTACCACCACCAACTTGTGAGAGTGCAGGGATGAGGGTGCAGTGCCCTGGATTTCCATATGGTCAGCCTTTTTTTACTGCATGTAATCAGGGAAGGATTTTGTTTAATCTCCTCTGCATTGGACTCTGCTTGTTCCTCTGAATAAGTGTTTAGCCATTGCCTCTGCTCTGATGTACATATGGCAACATATCTGTCCTTCTCTTCCTGCACATGTGAAGCTTATGAAGTGAAGTTTCCTCATTAATCCTCAAAGGGAACTTACAAAACATCTTTCATAGATGACCCTACAAACTTCACTTCATAAATCTACTGGATACAAAAAATCATCAACTCAATATAGACATTGAATTTATGGCACTTTACAACCTGCCTGACTTCTGATTCACCTGGTACCTGCCTGACCTGACCTGACCTCTTACTCTTCTCCCCCCACCCCTGTTGCCCATGCCAGTTCCCTCAGCCTCTCCTCATAAGTCTTGTGTCCCAGTCCCTGAACCATTTTGTTGCTCTCTGCATGGACTCTCTGCAACTTGTCAACATCCTTTCTATAGTGGGGGGCCCAAAATTGGGCACAGTACTCCAGATGTGGCCTCACCAGATGTGGCCTCCCCAGTGCAGAATACGCTGCTAACTCATATTGATCTTATTATCCACTGTAACCCCTAGGTCCTTTTTTGCAGAGCTGCTGCTTAGCCAGTCAGCTGCCAGCCTGTCCTGCTGCATGGGATTGTTCTGTTCTAAGTGCAGGACTTCACTCTTGTCCTTGTTGAGCTTCCTGAGATTTCTTTTGGCCCAATCCTCCAATCTGTCTTAGTCACTCTGAATCCTAGCCCTACCCTCCAGTGTATCTACTACACACCACAGCTTGGTGTCATCCACAAACTTGCTGTGGGTGTAATTCATCCCATCTTCCACATCATTAATGAAGATATTGACTAAAACCAGCCCCAGGACTGACCCCTGAAGCACTCCACTTGATTCTGGCTGCAAGCTAGACACCAAGCCATTGATTATTACCCTGTGAGCCTGAGAATCCAAGCAGCTTTCTATTCACCTTACAGACCATTCATCCAACACATACTTTCTTAACTCATTTGCTAGTCTTATAATCAGGGTCACCTTTTAGTCAAGTAAATATGGCATATTTGTGGCATGGCACCCTGATTGAGAATTGCTGAGCTAACTGCAGAACTAGCTTTTGTGGGCTAACAGGGAAGAAGTCATCTCTCTTGTGGGAAACTTGGAAGGTTGATCTTAATGAACAACAATATGAAGAATAATTCCAAATACCTTGCAAAACTAACAATAATCCATGCATAGAGGGTGACAGTGAATTGGCAGATGAGGGTGAGTGTGCACAATCCACACACTTGTACCTTGTTCCATGCCTTATGTGCGTAGTAGGAGGCATCATTGTGGGATTGTGAATTGGATCCCATCATGCCTTATTGCTGGTGCAGGGGGAGAGCAATACTGGGCTCCCCCTGCACCAGCAAGAAGTAAGCTCCTTTCAGCTGACCTGGATACCTCTGTGGCTGAGAGCCCTATTGGCTGATGGGTCTCTCACCTATGGAGGCATGTGCTCCTGTGACTAGGAGCCAGTGTCATCTGGGAGTGCCAGGCTTGGGGGTGCACATGGGGAGAGGACTACTGGGAGCTCTGATTAGCTGAGTTCTCAGCCACAGAGGCCTCTGGCCATACAATTAATGGCAGGATAGGAAGCAGCTACAAAGTTATTGCTCATTTTTGTGGAATAACTTTGTAGCCTATCATACTTTTTATTATGCCATTACTTGACTGAACATGTGGTTTGGTGACCACTTAAAATAGGATAAACTGGTTTATCACACCATAAGTGTAATGTGTAGATGGTAGGCCTGTGTGAGCAGGCAGGTATTCAGTCCGGCTTCAAATATGGCTGCTTCAGATGCCAGTGATCCTATCTGGAGCTCCGGACTGGGTTCCCTCTTCAATCTGGCCGAAGCAGATCTGGCCATAGGGTATAATGGGGAATCAATGAAATATCTATAACTTTGTTGTTTTTTGTCTGATTTGGATGAAACTTGAAGGGGTGGTAGTCTCTGCTGAGAGCATGAAGCTGCTTGCCAAGTTTCAAGAAGTATGGTGCAGGGGTTCATGGGGAACTGCACCACAAATTCTTGAAAGCAAAACTCATGTCACGTGTATGTGTTATGCTGCGGGGGGGTGGGGGGGGTGAAAACTGCAGGGGTAGCAGCCCCTGGTCAGGCCATGAAGCCTGCCAAGTTTCAAGGAGATAAGTACAGGGGTTTGGGGGGGAACTGCACCTCAAACTGCTGACAGGCAAAACTCATGACAGATGACCCTGTGTGTGTTAAGATGCAGTGGGCTGAAAACTGTAGGGGTGGTGGCCCCTGCTGCGGCCATGAAGCCTGCCAGCTGTCAAGGAGATAGGTGCAGGGGGTTCTGGGGCCCCCCATCAATGGGCCCTGCAGCTCTAGCTGCTGACATGGGTGCTTGTGCAACAGACTGTCTCTGTCTTGGGGCAGTTGATTGTCTGTATTGATTCTTTCCTCTCCTTAGTCTGTGATTTCTCCTTGCTAATTAACTCATTAACACCTAATTAACGCCTATACAATCACAGACTAAGGAGAGGAAATAATCAATACAGATAATCAACTGCCCCAAGACAGAGACAGTTGCACAAGCACCCATGTCATGAGTTTTGCCTGTCAGCAGCTAGAGGTGCAGAGCCCCAGAACCCCCTGCACCAATCTCCTTGACAGCTGGCAGGCTTCATGGCTGCAGCACAGGCTAACGTCCCTGCAGTTTTCAGCCCACTGTGCCTTAATGTACACAGGGTCACCTATGTCACAAGTTTTGCCTGTCAGCAGCTTGAGGTGCAGTTCCCCCCAAACTCCTGCACCTATCTCCTTGAAACTTGGCAGGCTTCATGGCTTCACCAGAGGCTACCATCCCTTCAGTTTTCACTCCTCTGTAGCGTAACACATACATGTGACATGAGTTTTGCTTTCAAGAATTTGTGGTGCAGTTCCCCCTGAACCCCTGCAGCAATCTCCTTGAAACTTGGCAAGCAGGCTTCATGCTCTCAGCAGAGGCTACCACCCCTGCAAGTTTCATTCAGATCAGACAAAAAACAACAAAGTTATAGATTGATTCCCCATTATACCCTATGGTCGGATCTCCAAGGCAGCTCTGAAGCTTTTCCAAAGTGGTCCGGAAGCTCCAAACCACTTCAGAAAGCCTAAAGAAGCCAGCACTTTGATCCAGACATGCTGCTTCAGATGCCGAAGCATCTGAAGCTTCTCTGGATCTGAAGCACGGTCTGAAGCCTTGCACAGCCCTAGTAGATGAGGCCTGACACTTGCTTTGAAGGCCCCTGTTAGTTGAACCAGCTTGCAAATAGGTAACTGTGCATTGGGCTTGGGACTCAGTGGTGCCTGGCTGTCAGTCCATTATGTGTTGCTGCCTACAGAAGTTGGTGTTTTAGCTTCATGGGCCCTCTGGGCTCACCATACTGCTAATGGAGGTTCTCCTTTAGCTCTAAGCTGGTGCCCTTGGAGCTGAAAAATGATTGTGCTGTGCATGAGCATGATTAGCTTAGCTGGTTCCAGCTTAGATGTGGAATACAAACACTGCACAGCACATGAATAAGGAAAAGCAGAGTAGTGGGGAAGTTCCTGCTGGCTTTCAAAAGTGGTGGGAGGAACATGGGAAGGGCACAAATGTAAGCCCTTGAGTGTTTGTTTGGCCAGGAGCCTAGTTTCTGCAACTATCATTGGGCCCATTTATCAGGCGGAGTGTAACCAGTCACTGATTGGTAGCATTTTTTTCTACAGCTTCCAAAAAAAATTAGTTATGAACTGCGGCTGCTGTAATATGAGAAATGAACAAATACAGAATGAAAAATGCGTTTGTGGAGTTTTGTGCTTTTTCTTCTAAGCTTGATGGTTTCTCCTGACTGCACTATGAAACCAGGTCATGCCAATATCTGTACCCCCTGCAATGAATCAACAACAAACTAAGCCCTAAAAAAAAAAAGCCAACCTTTTGCTTCTGTCTTAAGAAGGACTAAATGAAATGCTTCACAGTGAATAGGCAAAAGAACATCATTGCGCAAGTTTGATGAAGTAAGAGGATGCATTTGCCACTGTATCATTTTAGATTTGCTTCAGTTTCAATTGCTAGAGTTTGGAAAACATTGTTAGAGCTGGATGAATAATTTGCAACAAATAACTTAATGATTGAATTTAGCCTTTCTTTCTGTTTGTAAATTATCTGAGAAGGGGTCCAAGTGTTCTTCACTGATTGAAGTAATATTTGTGGTTGGAAATTGCTCTCCCAGTAACTTCTGCAAACAATCCTTTGCCTGTAGCTTGTTCATGAACAGTGTATTTAATGTAACTGATATTCAAAATGTGAGCTGTTTATATTGGACAAACAAGCAACATGTTTCTCCTCTTTGCTTAGAGGAATGCAGGTTTTAAGTTTCTATTGAGAATACCCAGAATTACTGGTTATACCTTTTTACTTTCTGAAATTAACCGTAAGCTTTTCTGGCAGATGTTCCTAACAATAAATTCAGCTAAAATATTAATGGAAAGTAGGCTTAAAGGAGTGATGGAATACAGTTAAAACAAATCTGTTTGAAATATAACAAATATCCAAAAAAAAATCACTTTATAGGTAAATAGATAGCCATACAAACTGAGACTGCCTTTCTGGAACTTTTAATCAGTAGTTTATTTAAAACAAAGAGGTTTGCTTGGCATTGGCAAGGTCCCTTAGTTCCATGGGCTGTAATAGTGTTCATTTTGATAGATACACTTTACTGTCTGTAAATTACATTTTACTGCATATTTTTGTTACAGTTAATGCTGTCAGTTCTCATGGAAGCAAAAGGTGGAAAAGCCTGGGCAAAGAGCCCTCTTGACTGTATATGGCTTTCTCTCTTTCTTTGGGTGGGGAATGGCCATGATTCCTGGGGCCATATCACATAAAGAGTCTGAGAAAGAATGGTGCTGTAGCTCAGGAGGAGTATGAACCTGGAGTGGGTAATACTGTGAGTTTAAGGCTGGCCTCATCTGTCTTACTGAGCACAGGGCACCTGCTCCACTTTTCAACAGACTTGCTGCTGAGATGGTTTTCTGCTAACCCAAGCATAGCTCAGACTGGGTTCTGAGCACATCTGACCAGCTGCATGTCTCCAGGATGCAAAGTTGGAGGCCTTGGCTCCCCATCTCAAACTCTGTTGGTGGTCCAGAATGGAGAGCCAAGCCCTGCAGTTTCATATAGGAATCTATACTGTCAAAATATTCTGACCTATTGTGGTCTTTTGTTCTGAAGAACTTAGAAAACCTGCTCTGTTTTTCTGCATGTGCTGTGAAAGCTATTTTCCAAGCTGTGTCCTGAACCTAATGAGGAGTACCTTGAGTCTGAAAAGGTCTGTGTCTATGACCTTTTTTCCTTCCACACGGGGCATGTCTTACACATGAAATTCATTTGACACAAACTTCAGCACGTATTGCACTAGATTTTATTGCTCCTGAGTACTGCATTTACACATGCGCCTGGGACCTAAGCATGTTGAGCCAGGTCAGAGCAGCCCTGGCTGACAGGAGGCTTGGGGGGTAACCTGCCAGCTAATGGCTGCCTGACCTGGCTCAACATGCTGCAGAGAAGCTGGCTTGGGCATGAGGGTGCTCCAGTGTGGGGCTAGCTGGCAGGCAGCCCCCATACTGAAGCACTCTTATGCCTCAGTCAGCCCTGTCAGTGTCTACATATGTGTTGAGGCACAGTAAATGATGCTGCCATAGGATAGTACTTGTATTTACAAGTACTACTCTATGGCAGAGTTAATTTACTGTAGCCTAATAGGGCCACATATATAGATCCTGAGACTTTACTGAGGCACTAATTAGGCAGCTCCACAGTAAATGTCTTGTATAGACGTGCCCACCTTCAGGTAAAGGTGTGACTTGTGTGGCTGGGTCTGGCCAAAATATCAGGGGACTGAGCAATGCCCAAGGCCTGGATCATTTTCTTGTAAGGTTGCCAGCTCAACAAGCAATAGAAAGAGGGAGGCCAAAGGGCCCATGGCTATAGCTTGCTGTGCTCTTGAGCCCAGTCTCCTGGGTCTGAGGCCCCTGGCTGCTTGGGTCAGGAGTTGTCTCAGCTGCACCTTTTTCTTTTATATTTGGAGAGACTCCAATCCCCCCACCTTTTAAAATTTTTTTTTTAGTTGGGAGGTGGGGCCATAAAGAGCCCAAGAATAGGGCATGTGTCCTTGGTGCTCTATAGCTGCAGGGCTGGGTTTTCAAATAACAAGGGGAAGGGATATGAGTTCAAAACTGTTTTGCATCCCTATCCTACTGGGCAGAGGTGCCTACTTTGTTCATTAGTGTCCTTGTTCTTTAAGGTGTTGAGGCATTTTTTCTATCCCTTCCCTTCTTCTTGCTCCTGTCTCCCCCAGCAAGTATAGCTTAAACAAGATACATTTGAACCCTGAGAGGGACTTTGGATCTGAAGTCATGCCTACTATGTGCCATGTGATAAATACTCTGTAATTTGGACAAATCAGTCATTTCTGGCATGCAACATCTCCTCTGCCTGTGGCTTTAATCAGAAATTAAGAGCAGTACCTGTTTGTATTGCCTAGTCTGGAGTTCTCTCAAACTGGCAGAGGCTGTGCACACACAGGACATGGTCATCATGGGAGACATCAATTACACAGACATCTCTTGGGAGGAACACTCAACTAAGTTGGATTGGCCATGTTGTGTCCTTACCTGTATCGAAGAGCTCTACTTGACACAGGAAGTGCACAGGCCAGCCAGAAGTAATGATCTCCTAGACTTAATCTTGGCAACGGAGACAAACTGGTATGCAACTTGAATACAGAGGGTAGCCTGGGTGACAGTGACCATGAAACCATCACATTCACTGTCTATCACAAGGCAGGCAAATCAGCTAGCAGGGTTGAGGTTTTGGACTTCAAAAAAGCGAATTTCAACAGGCTCAGGGCAATAGTAGGGAAAGTGCTATGGGACCAGGGACTGAAGGTAAAAGGAATGTATGAAGAGTGGTCATTCCTCAAGGACACAATCCTCGACGCATGAAAGAAGTCCATTCCCATGTGGGGGAAAGGTAGCAGAAGGGCTCGTAAGCCCTGTTGGCTTAACAGGAATGTTATGGTTCTCTTGAAAAAGAAGAACGAGGCATACAAACGATGGAAGCTTGGGAACATCCCCAAGAAGGACTATACAAAAATGGCTCGTACTTGTAGAGAGCAGATTACAAAGGCTAAGGTGGAGACTGAATTTAAACTAGCTACAGAAATCAAGGACAATAAGAAGTCCTTCTTTAGAGATGTAGGGAGCAGGAAAACAAATGGGAGTCTGGGGCCATTGCTCAACAACTCAGGACAGCTGGTTACCAACACTCGGGAGAAAACTGAACTCCTGAATGACTACTTTGCTTCAGTGTTTCACTGGACTAAGGGGAAAATCATACTAGATAAGGTTTAGAATAGGAGGATGGTCATTCCCACCATGTTCACTGTTGATGTTGAGCTGGTGCATGATCAGTTAGAAAAGTTAGACATTCATAAGTCAGCAGGACTGGATGAACTTCATCTGAGAGTGCTGAAGGAGCTGGCCAAAGTCATTGCAGGACCTCTGGTGAAACTCTTCCAAAAACTTGTGGCACTCGGGGGAGGTCCCTGAAGACTGGAAAAGGGCAAATGTTGTGCCCATCTTCAAGAAGGGGAGGAGAGAGAACCCGGGCAACTACAGGCCAATTAGCCTAACTTCTATCCCAGGAAAATCCTGGAAAAATTAATCAAGGACTCTATGTGTGATATGCTTGCAGAAAGTAGGATTCTGAACAAGAGACAGCGTGGCTTCGTTGCAGGCAGGTCTTGTCTTACCAAGCTCATTTCCTTCTATGACCAGGTAACTTACCACCTGGATAAGGGAGAGGAGGTCGACATTGTATATCCAGACTTCCAAAAGGCCTTTGATCTAGCATCCCATGATGTTCTCATAGGCAAATTGGAAAATTGTGGGTTTAACTGCTTGACAGTGAAAGTTGGCTGTGGGGTAAGACCCAGAGAGTTCTAATGAATGGATTTGTGTCATCCTGGTGAAGTGGCCAGCAGTGTCCCATAGGGGTTCTTGCTTGATCCAGTGCTTTTCAACATTTTTATCAACTATTTGGATATGAGGGTGAAAAGCTCACTGTCCAAGTTCATGGACAATGCCAAGTTATGGGGGAGCATGGTCACACTTGAAAATAGACTGCATATACAGGTGGACCTAGGCAGGCTGGCAAGTTGGGCAGATCAGAACCAGATGAAGTACAACATTGAAAAGTGTGAAGTGCTCCATCTGAGGACAAACAATCCCCAACAGGCTTGGTGGCACCAAACTGACTAGCACCATGACTGAAAGGGACCTACCGGTAATAATAGACCATAATATAAACATAAGTTATCAGTGCGATCCTGTAGTCAGCAGGGCTAACAAAACTCTGGCATGCATCAACAGATGCATCTCAAGCAAAACCAAGGAAGTGATTCTTCAGCTTTACTCAGCATTGGTGAGACTGCAACTGGAGTACTGTGTCCAGTTCTCGGTGCTGCACTTTAACAAGGATGTGGAAAACTCAAGAGAGTCCAGAGAAGAGCAACCCATGTGGTCAGAGCTTGCAAAGCAAGCCATATTCCTTTGAACCACCTGTGATTAACTGCATTTTCTGGGAGCTGGTAGCAGCTTGTATGTACCCTTTCAGTGGCAGGAGCTGGTAAGTGTCTAATTTCAGTCTTGCTAGGAAGACCAGGCCAGCTGCAGGGGATAAATAGCTGGCCTTTAGGAAGTTAAAGGCTCCCAGGAGGAAGATAGTGAAAGGCAGACAGGGAGAGGTGGACTCTGAAAGCAAGAGCTTTGAGTGCGGAGGGGGAGAGGGCCAGTGGGTCTGTTCATGGAGGAGCCTGGGGATCATGCCTCTCAGAGGATCATGAGTGCAACAAAAGGACTGTAAGCAAGCCCTTCCTGTGGCTTAAGGGACTGGAAGGACATGGGAGAGAATGACCAGATTCAAATGTAAGGGTTTAACACCAACTCTTAATGCAGTTTTACTTGACTGTGGCAATGTTTTTATACTGTGCTTCCCCCATCCCAGAAGTCCCCTACTCACCACCACATCTGGTACCCATAACTGTATCTTGCACCATGATGTCCCCACCTCAGTCCACCCCCTAGTATTGCCCCACTTCCAGCCTCTCCCTGCTCCTGGCCCTGCACCTCCATCCTGACTGTACCATCTCCTCCCTATTCTGTTCTATGCCTTGCTGCCCAGGGCCACGTGGCTCTGCCTACATGCAAAGCAGCAACCATTACAGTGTGGTGATGGGACACAGCAGCAGCACATTGCCTCATTGTTTGGGGTAGGGGGAAAGGGTTATGGAGGTTCCCATGAGCCCAGCACCAAGCTGTGCTCCCATTCAGACACAAGGTGGCACTGCTGTGCTCCCTATCCATCTGCAGTTGCATCCAGCCTCATTTCAGTGACAGATCTTCAATCAAGCTCATGATTTCTTAGTGATTTACGGAAGACTTATTCTTTTTCTGGACAAAAATTTTTAGCCTTTTTTTAACAGACTGTCCATAAATGTATGGATAGCTGGCAAACATGGTTGCTTCCCAGAAAGCTCTGAGCATGTCTGTCTGTGCAACTGGCCAAAACAGTCCTAGGATCCAATTCTAGACTCTTTCGAGGCAACTGAAGCAGAATCTGTTGATGGATAGGTACAATGCTTTGCACAATGAGGTCTTGGTCTGAAACTGAGGTCCTTACGTGTGTAACCCTGGCAGCAGTGCTACCCAAAGCCACATCCAAATTTTTGGGATCCTGGGGTGCCAATAAATCTTGGTCTACTCCCACTCTGTCTATAGACTGGAAGACACCACTCATTAGAGCTGTCTCCTGTGGTCCTCTCTGCACCAGACTACACACCTAATAACTATTTACAATAATTTATTATTTACAATAATAACTGAGAGACTGATAAATTCAACATCCTGTAAATAACAAACAAAGTATTTCAAACGAGTTCAATAATAATCTATACCAGCAGATAAAGCAAATACTTATCATATAACAGGAACTGGGATTACTCAGCCTGGAGATTAGCAGACTGAGAGGATTTGATAGCTTCAAATACACAGAGGGTGCACCTACATGTTCATGAATGTGCAATAGTTACTGCGCATTTATTAGTATTTGCTTAATGAAGTACTACCTAAATGTGCAGTTATTGCAGTTATAGTGCAGTAGAGCCAGCACAGGTTTTTTTTAGTGATGCTTACTGTGCAGTAGCCTAATACTGTTGCACAGTAGTGCATTAGCATGGCTTTTGCCTGGCATGCTACTGCACAGTATTATTGGGAGACTGTGCATTAAGTGTCTCATGTAGATGTGCCCCAAGTTATTGAAAGAGGATAATGACAGTGTTATCCAGTCCCCTGTGCATACAGATAAGAACTCATGGGCTTAAATTGCAAGAAGAGAAATTTAGGCTGGATATTAGGAAGAATATGGAACCAGGTTATCCACAGAGGTGCGTGTGTGGGTTGTTTTTTTTTCAAAGCAGGTTAGGCAAATCCTTGCCTGAGATGAGTTAGGCAGGGACCATTTTTCCTTGAGCAGAGGGTTAGGCTAGAGAACCTCCTTCAAAATGCCCTTTTCCCCTCCTACTAGTCATGTGTAGGATGGACAAAGAGTCCTAAATCACACTGGATAAGGCAGATGTCTCATGTCAGCTCTTCTCAATACCTGTGAGGAGGGTACTGGGGAAGGAGATAAGCTACCTCTTACTGAGGAAGTCAGGGATAGTTAGAGTACTAGGGATGGAGGAGGACAGGCACTGAAGGCAGTGGGGGTGGGGGGAAAGCACACAGGAACATATCTTTGTATGGTATCAATGTAGGACAGGATACTATGAGGGGACTTTCAAGAGAGCTAGGTTCAAGCTCTTTCATGAAGAGGCTGTCCTCTGCCCTGCCTCCTGAATTTGGCCACCTCCCCACTCCACCCCCCCCAAGGTCTAGCCCCCAACTTTTTGGGGAATGATTGAAAATGGAGTTTTTAAAGGAATTAAACTCCAAAACAGAATACAGTCTGTACAACTACATTTGCTCCTGATTCTTTCTTGTCCTGAGACTTTGTTCAGTACTTCAGGTTTTGAAAGGCACCTTCTTATATATGCCCACTTTAATGCAAAAGTTGGAGAGGGAGGTGAAAAGGAGTGACTATCAAGCTCACAGTATGATATACAGTAAAAGCCCCATTATCTGGCATTTTACTAACTGGCATTTCTATTAACCAGAATTTCCGGCTGGCCGGCCAGATGCAGAGGGTGGGAAGCTTGCACACAGTGGCTGCTGTTGCCTCCTACCACCCTGTGCTGCCATTGCTCCACATGCGGCTGCTGCTATTCCTCACCCCCTGCTCTGTGTGTTGTTGCTGCCACCCCTCCCTCCACCCCTCCTTTTCCATTTCCAGCTGGAAACCCCTGTGCCTCAGGTAGCTGTCAGGGACCCTGGTGGGGACTCTGCTCTCACAGGGGAGACACCACGGTCTGGAGGGTGGTCTATATTGAGCAGATTCTTTTTGGTATTGGGTGGTGGAACCGGAGCGTGCTCCATCCACTCCA
>NW_017728931.1:15395289-15429660 GCF_001723895.1 Crocodylus porosus | reverse complement strand
TTTATTTCTTCTGTGAATGTTAGGAAATTTTGTAAAAGTGAGTTTGTATTAACTTTGTGAAACCTCAGGTGCGTTTTGTTTACTTGTAGTTTTTCTTAATGTGTTTCATAGTGACAGCCTTTTCTAATAAAATGTTTTTAATATAAAAAACAAAACAAAACAAAACTTTTAGATTACCAGCATGCCGCATTCCCCACTCATGCTGAAAAACAGGGCTTTTACTGTACTTTGATTTAAATTGAGTTTGATTTAAATTGAGTTTGTTTTATCTGGATACTCCATATCATTTTGACTGTTCTATAACCTAATTGGTGGGGCATATCAGAACAATAAAAGATAAAATTATTTATTGTCAAAACTCACAAGTCATTTAAACCTGTGATCTTATAGGTTCTGCTTGGCATTATACTTCTAGGCCAATAAGCCTGAGCAAGTTGGCAATATGCAGGTGCACAGCAGAAGCTGAGCAGCAGGAAAGACATGGAAGTAGAGAGCTTTGGAATACGCACAAGATAGATGTGTCAACTTCTGGTCTCTTGTGCTGCTCACAGATGTAAACCTCCCTTCCCTTCCCCCCCACCCCAAAATGGCACTTTACAGTACTTGAGGTTTGGCGTGCCCCTGTGCCAGGTCCAGTGCATGCCCAGAAGAAGTATTGTGTTAGCTGGACCCAGCTCACAGCTCACCCAACGTCTGTATAGATTGGGCACTTCAGTGTAGCTTTTTTGGTACTTTTTATCTAATAGCTGATTGAATCCAACAATTCTCCCCTTCTAAAACTGGACCCCAAAGCTACAGTACCCCATGGATCCACTGTTCTTATTCTACAGGGCCAACTGGGTTGGCCACATGTAGTTCTTCCCTTTGAGAGTCTACAGCCAGACTTCCTTAAAATGAAAGTATTGGATTCATTTCTAGCAATAGGAACAAAATATGAGAGAGAAGATTTTGAAAACAGTCTGCATGTACATCTGTATTTACAAGTTCTGTTCCCCTCCTAATTCAAACATTCCAGTGGATGCCTGTGACAGTCTGAGCAGGCCTCAGCAACTACAGGTGTTCATATAACTTAAGGTAGGTGCTGAGCAGAGATAACCAAGCTAACTCTTCATCTGCTAGCTCTGGAAACCAAAACACTATAGCTCTCATAGTGCACCTCTGTGCTAGGTTTAATTAGCTCTGCTCAGTGCAGTGCTGTGATAGTAATGGTCCCATGTGGCAAAACAAGTTTTCCAGCCTGGGTAGAGTGAGATGGTAGAAAGCTCACATCTAATAACATGGGCAGTGCCTGATAACAATCCTGGAGTGGTGGCTTTTTTTTTCTTGTAATGCGGGGGAATGAAGGCATCAGACAGGTGGATAAGGTCCAGTAGCTAAAGACCATTTCCTTTATCTTGTGTGACTGTTGCAAATTAAAAAAAAGCCTTCTTTTACTGGACTTCTGATGTTTTGCCACCATAACTTGTTTTTCTAAGCATAGGAGAAAACTATTTCCTGTGCCCAGTGGAGTAAAAAAAAAGGTGGAGGGAGGCTTTTAAGTTGAAGCAAAATTTCCTTTTAAGGCTAACAACAGGAAAACAAAAGCCATTTCCATTACAGTCACAGTTCAGGCATCTCTTTAAAAATGATCACATATAGGAGGTGTTAACAAGCCATGTGCAAGGGTTACATTCTCTTTTCCATTCAAGTGTCAGTTTTGCTGGCTTGCAATTGGAGGCAAATCAGTGATCCATGACTGAGCACATCAGAGAAGCTATGATGTAATGGGCCCTGCACTCAATCCGCCCTTCACATGGACTGCAGAGTCCAATCACATTAGTTAATCATTGACATGAAAGAGTCCATTTCAGCATTGATACTAGATGGCAGCTGGGGAGAGAAACCAGAAACTGAAGTGTTGGAAATTTTTCCTTTGTATAAGAAAGCTCCCAATTTCTGATGCTATATTTAGGGTTGTTGGGAAAAGGTTTTGAGGACTTCTCTGCCTGTTTTCCATTTGTAGGTGATCTTTAATGCCTGTGTAATGGCTTCCCACCACCACTTTTCTAATCTCTATGACATCTACAGACAAAACAGCTACTTGGCATTGTGTTGCGGATGTCTGCAACTTTTGCCAGGGCATTGAAAAGAATCCAAGAACCTGGGTGGAGATGGGAGCCAGAAGGTCATCTGGGGTTACTGCTATTTGTCAGAGCTAAATAATGTCATGAATGTACTAAGCCCCACATCCATCCACTGATTTTTTTCTTTCTTTTTCTTTTTTTCTAAATGCATTTAATAGGCATTTTTTCCCAGTGGACTTATGCCCATACATAAATATGCAAACCAAAACACTCCATTCATTTGTGCCCAGAATGAAACTTAGGTCAAATTTTATTGAGAAAACAAAAGCAAAATACTCTTTGCAAAGATTTGATTTCTGAACACAAGGGTTCAGTTCTTGGTAATTTATTTCCCTGAAGGCACTGATCAAATATTCACCTGCATGAAACTACTAGCAACTTTTTTGTTATTGTTCCCTGGGGGTGGAAGTTAAATATATGAAAGTGAGCGGAAACAAATAATGACTTCTGGAATAGCAAATTGGAAGCTGAAGCCTATAAGCCTGGCATGCTAGTAGTCTTTACTCCTGTGAGTAGTGCTGCTAGATCACTGGGCTCATTTGTATGAGTTATATGAGTAAGGCTTGTTTGTTTACACATCTAACTATTGAATGAATAACCTAACAGTACAGACATGATTACTTTTTCATGTAAACCCCAGGTTTATTTAGATCACCAACTCAATCTTAACATCCCTTAATAAAATGTGTTTCACAAATAATCAGGTTATATGTCCATGGAGATTTCTAATGATTTGACATCAAGCACAACCTGTTGCATTTTTTCCTACAAAGCCCATGCAACACTGGCAAGGTCATGACTTAGTTTTCATATGGAATGCCAGGATTCATGGGAGAACTTCCCCTGTGCTAGCAACATCATCTAGTATACAAGAAATACACATTTCACCATTTTATAGCATACTAAATGCTGATGGGTGTGTTAGGTTACACCCACTTTCTCTGCCATGGTTGCAGATAAATATTCCCTTCCTTGGTATTCAACAGGGCTTGTTTCTGTGAACAAATTTTGTAGCCATACCACAGCTCCCCAGCAAGGTCTTCAGCAGCAGTGAACAATATGTTCATCTTCTCGGTACAGCATAACTTACTAATGTCTTTCTGGCAACACAACTCATAGCAACCTTTCCCTGCAATATGAACCCAAGCCTGAGGCATGAATGATCACTATGCCTTTGCTCCATTTTGAAAAAATATCCTGAAAAGATTGAGGGTTATTAAGTTACTTTTCTCCAAACTGGTATTGGAAATACCTGGAACAAACCATCTCCCCTGGTGCTTCTTCATTGCTCCTTTTGGATTGTGAACTACACCAGTTTTGATCATTACAGAGCAGGGTGGATTGATTTATATCAAGTCTAGTTAAATCACTGATTTAAATCATGATTAACAAGACAAAAGCCAGACAAAAGCCTGATTTAAATAATTGATTTCTATCAGCTTTCCTCTGTTTATATATTTTTGTTTTTTAAAGAAAGGTGTATTTTCATAGGTTGATATAACATTTAAAACATAATGGGTGCATCTACATATGCATTTAAGTGTGATTAAATTTAATGTGCACCAAGTGACTTTTGGCAGGTGTCTACATGTGCAGGGACTTGGCACTAAAGTTAGTGCCAAGCCTCTGCAGCGCTGCCACATGCCCCTACTCCCTGGGCAGACCTGGCACTAAAGTTAATGCGCTTTAGCTAATTGTGCCTAAATTTGATACCTGCATATGCAGGTATCAAATGTAGGTGCGATTAGCTTAATTTTACCATTTTTAATGTGCAGTGAGGGCATGCATGTGTAGACACATGCCAGTAATGCCCATTAAATTAAGCTAATGTGCATTAAAGCATCTTGTGTAGACGCACCCATTGATTTACAACTAAATACAGGTTTTACAGTAAATTTGGTATATATGTTTCCTAGGTACACAAACTTTATATATAATTATACAATAGCTTAACATAGTTGGATTGTTAGAAATCCTACATTTTGGTATGCTATAAAATGGTGAAGTATGTAATTTCTTATTCACTAATTGATGAACATTCTTGTTATAGTTGTATCAAGCTGCATTCAGATATCACAGAATCATAGAAAGAAGGCCCAGAAGGAACCTCTAAGATCATCAAGTCCAGTCCCCGGCCATAGGAAGGAGGTAATTGGACTCAAACGACCTCAACAAGGTACTTGTCCAGCCTCCTCTTGAATACCACCGGGGACGGTGATTGCACCACCTCTGCTGGAAATGTATTCCAGATTTTGGTTACCCATAAGGAAAAGAAGTTTTCCCATATGTGTAGTGTAAACTTTTCCCCAACCAGCTTCTGCCCATTGGTTCTTGTCCTCCCAAGGGGTGCTTTTTCTGAAAAGTTGCTCTACCAGATCCTGGTGTTCTGCCTTGACATATTCGTAGGTGGCTATCAAGTCACCTCTCAGCCTTCCTTTCTTCAGACTGAACAAACCCAGATCCTGAAGTCTCTCCTCATAAGGCCAATCCCCCAGGTCCTTGATGATGTGGGCAGCCCTTCTCTGCACCCTTTTGAGCTTGTCCACACCCTTCTTGAAGCGTGGTGCCGAAAACTGGACACAATACTCCAGCTGTGGCTTCACTAGTGCTGAATAGAGGGGGAGGAGCACCTCTCTGGATCTATTGGTGACACATCTGCTACTGCATACCAGAGTTCTATTTGCTTTGTTGGAGATTTCATCACACCGGTGGCTCATATTCATCCTCTGGTCAACTGTCACCCCCAGGTCCCTTTCAGATGTAGTGCCAGTCAGTGGACTGCCATTCATCATGGTGAGGATTCATCCTTCCCAGATGAAGGACCCGGCACTTGTCCTTATTGAACCTCATCTGATTGCGTTCAGCCCATAAGACCAGCCTGTCAAGGTTGTCCTGGATCTTTGTCCTGTCCTTAGATGTGCCTGCTTGTTCCCACAGCTTGGTGTCATCTGCAGACTTAATCATTGCGCTTTTCACTCCCTCATCCAGGTCACTGATAAAGTTGTTAAAGAGAATGGGACCAAGCACTGGTCCCTGGGGGACACCATTGGAGATGGCCCTCTGGGATGGAGACACCCCATCAATTACCACTCACTGAGATCAGCTGCTCAGCCAGTTGCCAACCCACCTCACTGTAGCCTGGTTTAGGCCAGTACTTTCCAACTTAATTGAGAGGATTTTGTGGGAAACAGTATCCAACAGCCTTGCTCAAATCTAGGTAGATGATGTCCACCTCCTGTCCCATGTCCAGCTGGTTAGTTACCTGGTCACAAAAGGACACCACATTTGTTAGGCATGACCTCCCCTTGACAAAGCCATGCTGGTTTTTTCTCAGTACCCCACCAGTTGCAAGCTTGTGGTTGGTGGCCTCCATGACAATTTTTTCAAAGATTTTTCCCCAGATCAATGTCAGACTGACTTATCTATAGTTAGCAGAGTTTCCCATCTTTTCTTTCTTAAAGATGGGCACATTAGCCCTCTTCCAGTTGTTTGGGACTGCTCCTGAGTTCCACGACTCTTTGAACAGCCTCACCAGAGGCACCGCTATGAGCTCAGCCAGTTCCTTCAGCACTCTCAGATGCAGGTCGTCTGACCCAGCCGACTTGAAAATTTCCATGTGATCTAAAAGTATCTTTACCTGTTCAGGACTGATTTTATGTGGAATGCTGTCATTGCCATATTCTTTGCATCTCTGGACAGGTGATGAGTTCTTGCCTGGTTTCAGGAATACTGATGCAAAGTAAGTATTAAGGAGCTCTGTCTTTTCACCAGGGTCAACTGTGGGCTTCCCCTCCGTGTTCAGTAGGGATGCCACACTGGAGCTTGATTTTGTTTTTTTCGTGCTCCCTATGTACCTATTGAAGAATTTTTGTTGTCTTTAACTTCAGTTGCTAGCTTGATTTCTATGCATGCCCTGGCTTTCCTTTTCTCATGTCTGTAGACCCTGGCTTGTATAAGCATACTCTTCTCTGGATGCTGAACCATTTTTCCATTGCATGTACGCTGATTTTTTTTTTTTTCTTTTTGAGAAGTTCCCTAATGTGTCTTTTGAGCCAGGCAACCCTCTTGGCCCCTCTTCCACTTTTTGACTGCATGGGGATGGCCTCTTTTTGAGCAGTGAGAATAGTTTCTTTGTGGAAGCGTCATCCTTCATGAGCTCCCAGGTCATCCAACTACTGGTTGCGAAAGGCCTTACCAACTAGACTCCTAAGACTGCCAAGGTCTGCCCACCTGAAATCTAGGATGTCTGTTCTGCTGATAAAATTTCCAGCCTTTCGGTGGATGGTGAATCTAATCAAATTGTGATTGCTGTCACCCAGACCACCTCCAATCTTCAGGTCACCTACCATGTCTTCCTCTTTGGTCAGCACCAAACCCAGAGCGGCTCTACTCCTAGTTGGCCTCTCCCCAGCCTGTGTCAAGAACAGGTCGTCTATAGTTGCCAAGAAGTTGGTTGATCTGCTGGAGCTGGCTGAATGGTCTTTCTAACAGATGTCAGAATAGTTGAAATCACCCATGACAATCAAGTGTTTAGTACTGGCTGCTTTGGTCAGTTTGCTGTAGAATTCCTTGTTGCTCTCCTGTTCTTGGTAAGGAGGCCTATAGTAGACTCCCACCATCAGGTCCCCTTCTCCTGAGCCCCCTTGTATCTTGAGCCAGAGGGTCTGAAGGGGCTTCCCCCTGCCATCCAATGTAACCTGCAGGGAGGGGTACTTCTCTTTCATATAGAGGGTCACCCCTCCACCCTTCTTCCCTACCCTCCTATAGAGCCTGTAGCCCTCAATATCCACTCCCAAGTCTCCGTCAATCCAATGATGTCAAATTTCTCGTCTGCCAGAAGGAGTGCCAGTTCATCCTGCTTGTTGCCTATGATTCTGGCATTCCCATAAAGAGAGCTGAGCTTACCCCTAGTTGTCTCAGGTTTTCTGTCCCTCTGCAAGTGTCTCTGGGCATCAGTAATTATCTGGATGGCAACTTGAATGTAATGAAACACACAAAACCAGCACTTCAAATTTATTAAACAAAACTGTAATGTTTTGGATATAGAAACTTTTGTCTTAAAATATGGTGAAAATTTGTAACAAATTTAGGAATTTATTAATTACTAGTATGAAACCATTATAATATTAGAAGTTTCTTTCACATTTTTAGAACTTGAAAATCTCATCCTCCTCCCCCCTTTTATTCATAGATAGGAAGAGAAAAATAAGCATTCCTGCTTTTTCAACTTCCAATCAACTTCTCAACTTTGACTGAATCAGTTCAAATGAAGAGGAGCTCCTTATTATGCTCCTGGTCCCTCTCCCTCCTCCACACAAGAAATCAGCAAAACAAAATTCCTTCTTCCTGTGCTTATTTACATGTGCAACTGATGTGATGCAATAAATTCTGATGCAATTTGTGCCAGAATGTATTGCTCTCAGATGCAGTGTTTACACATGTGCCTGGGCTTGCAGCATGTTGAGCCAGGGCAGAGCAGCCCTAGCTGGCAGGGGGCCCCAGGGTCAGCCTGCTAGCCTGGGGCTGCTTTGACCAAGCTCAATGTACTGTGGAGGGGCTGGCTGGGGCATGAGAATGCTAGAGTGTGGGGCTAGCCAGCAGGCAGCCTCGAGTCCCAGCTAGCCCCATCACTGTCTACATGTGTTGTGGTGGTGTACATTACTCTACTGTAGAGTACTTGTTTCTGGCAGTACTATCCTAGAGCAGAGTTAATTAGTTTACTGCAGCTTAATAGCACTGCATGTGTTAGACTGTGACATTTTACTGCAGTGATAATTAGTCAGCTATGTAGTAAGTATCTCTGGCAGACATGCCCCCTGTGACATAACCCACCACACCCTTCTCCCTTCCCCCACCACAAAAAACCCAGAACCTTCCCTCTTAACAATCCATACAATCTGTAATTTCTGCTGTTGTAATCTGCTGGCTCCAAATCAATTCAGAAAGCCTAAAGTTTCCAATTTGATTCAGATTTGTAGATTCAGCATCCAAATCATCTCCAAATCTGAATCATGATCCAAAGCTTTGCACAGCCCTAGCTAATACACAGTTAACCTACTACCTTTTATTTACAGGTAATAGATTTCATAGACTTCATAGACATTAGGGCTGGAAGGGACCTCGGGAGATCATCGAGTCCAGCATTAACCTAATTTATTGTGCAGTGGCTGCTGCACACAATTACACAGTGACAACTTACTGAGCAGTAGATTAGTCTAGTGTGCAGGAAAGCGTCTCATATAGATGGACCTGCAGTATTTTATTTTAGAGACATGGGTAAAGCACTTGAGAAGTTAATGTTTACATCTCTGTACATATGCAAAGAGACCAAGAAAGGCCATTTAACTGAAGTACCCAGAACCATTCAGAAGCAGGGGGTTGGTAGGTACTGAGCAGATGGTTGTTTTTTCATGACCAGGAGAATAAGCCTCCATTATGGGTGCAGAGTCATACATATTCATAATAAGAGCTGAGGTAATCAGAGGTCAGATGGAAAAAAATTAAGGCGTTTCATATCATCCAGGTGTGCTCAGTGGATAATCCTGATCAAAGAGTACACATGATTGTGTCTGCTGTTGTCCAGAGGCCAGGTTCCAACACTTGTGGTAACTTCACTGATGCTTTGCATGCAGTAGCATAGACCCTGCACCCGTTGCAGGTCAGGTCCCTAATACATGAAATATTGTGCTACATTTTTAAAGCTTGACCTCTAAAGTTAAATGTCTTCTCCCTCATTCTTATATAGAAGGAAATTAGCCTTTAACTCCAAAGTTTTTAGTAGAGGCTTATTGACTCAAAATCTTATTTTATTTAAATTATTTTAATAGGTTATACCAAATGTATACCTTAGTCTATGATTTATTACTTTAAAATTTCATTTAAGCAGTTTATTGTTTATAAAGGAAAACTTGATTATAATTTAAATAAAAAGTATAAAAATACGATTTAAACAAATCAATTTAAAACCATCAATTTTTTTATCCAACCTGTTACAGTGTGTGTCAGTGAATATTAGGAAGTATGGTGGGAATGGGAGTCAAACCCTGAATTTGTCTTTATGACCTTTGGTTGAAATGTACCAATTGTTGCCTGGTTGTGGCCTATAGAGAGAATTCCCTGGCTTTTTTCCCCAAATTACATTCCCCAGAGAGTCCTTATTGTAGTTTCAGTAAGTTCTTCATGCCATTTCCTTATTTGTAGAGTGAAACATGAACTCCGGTGCTCTACCAAACTGCTGCTCCACCACTGAGGTGGCTGCATCTTAATAGTGGTTAGAATGATCTTTGCATATAGTATGTATGCATTTCTGGGTTCTTTCTGGATTTGAGGTGCTATATAAATTGAAATATTTTATGTGGTTATGACTTGCAGCATAGCGTATATATATTTTTTAAGACACAGTAGAAATCTGACAGTAAGGATAGTCTAACTGCTGGGAGAGTTCCTGAACTCAATTTTGGGTAAGCACAAATAATGAAGTGAAAGGGATTTTGTGGAAAGTTAACTAGGATGATCTCAGTTTGTAGAAGGCAAACTCTCCTGCATTCTATTGCATTGGCGTGCCTATACCACAGCAAGCCATGCTGCCTCGTGGCTCAAGAAAAGATGAGACTTATTGTTCAACCACAAGAATTCAAACAGTATTTTTCATGTGAGTGGAAAAAATATGTGCTATTGGGTGGTAAAAGATTTGTAGCCATTTAAAGTACAATGTTGCAATACCCAAGCAAGAGGTGTGTTTGGGGAGGAGGGAGGTTGTGGCTTAATTTAGGCATGTCATAAAGTTTGTTGATCTCCCCTCCATTAGCTGAAGCATCAGCTCAGAGGCAGTGGATCATGCAGTGTGTACTCCACTGTTCGTCTGCAGCTGCAAACAGAAGTCACATTTGTTCCAGAAGTCATTTTATCCCAGGACTAAGTGCAACATTTCAGATGTCCATGTTCCAGGACATTGTGAAGTGAATTTGAACAGTTGTCCCAGGATTGCATCATTGAACCAATGAAAAAAAAGTGGCAGTGCATTCAGCTGCTCACTAAATCCTGATTGGAAGGGTGATGTGTGTGCATGGCAATTCTGGGACTTTTCTGTTCCAGGATGAGCACAGACACAACTTGTCCAGGGACAAATGCAATGTCTGTTCATAGCCTGTCAGACCATTACAAGAAGTGACAGCCATGCTTTTGGCATAGGTAGGCCAGGTTCTTTGGGTAGATGTGATATCTTTTATTAGACCAACTGAGCAGTTGAGAAAAAAAGTTCTTGGCAAGCTTTCAGGTGCAGTCACCCTTTGTCAGGCATAGGGAGTTCCTGCTATTTTGTTTCTTGGAGTCTCAGAATAGCAGTGTCCCAAGAACTTTTTTCCAACTACTCATTTGGTCTAATAAAAGATATCGCACCCATTCAAAGCACCTTGCCTGCCTATGTCCTTATACCAACATGGCTACAACCAAAAACCTATCAACATGGTTTGGCAATAATTTTAAATCGATTTTTTTTTAACAGACAATAGGCCAGGGAAGTGCACAAATCAGCATGGATTTCTGCTGACTGTAGAAACAGACATCAATATTTTAAATATAAAAAAGGCATGCTGTAATCCTCCAGGTGCTAACCTTTCCTTTTGGAGCCTGTAATGGTACTCGCACACTGGAGCCTTTCTGTGGGTGGCTCCGCCTTCCTGTCTTGGGCTAACCGCCTGTTTACTTTCCTGCCATGCCTTGATCTTAATTGAATGAGTGATGTAATTAGCGGGAGGCTGCCCACTTTATATGCCCGGTGTCAGGGGGCGCTACCTGCGGCTCCTTTTCCTCCCCTACACCGCAGCCCAAGCCTCGCAGATGTTACTTGACATGGTTTGCCCTATATCTTGGCCCTCTTGTTTACTTCTGGTGTCCCTCTCTCCCTCTCTTGCTCCGGGGCTCCTTGCTGCCCCCTCTCGCTCTGGGGCTCCTTGCTGTCCCCTAGCTCCGGGCCTGGGACTAATGTGCCCCCAAACAATGCTGCGCCCTCTCCGGCGCTAGGAGACCCCACGCTACTGTGGAGCTCCTATGAGGCCTCCTCTACCCCTAATAGCCTTGCCTGGTCCTCCAGTTGGATAGTAAACACCAAACACAAAACACAAAGCACCTGGGCTATAACGTAAACTAAACTGCCCGGTCAAAAATCCATGTTCTGTCCCTACCGGGGTTTTCCTCCACCCAGTCTCATCACGCCGCAACTGCTCAGGCCATCCGGCTTCCCTGTTCTGCTTGCTCAAACAGAGTTCCACCTTCCTTGGCTGCCAGAGGGGAACTGCCCTCCTGGCCTTATGCTTGGGCTTAAGAAGGGGCCAAGCCCTGCCCCTTCCTGCCAGCTGACCCCCCTGGTTTCCCTGGGAACCAGCACCTGTGCTGCCCTGGTGACTGGCAATTGAGCCTCCCCCTCCTCACCACTAGGGGTCTCTCCTGCCATTTCTACTTTTAGGTGCAGGGCACCCGCCTGCGCTGCGACAGAGCCAAACAAAATGTTCTTCTTCTCCATTCCTCACTTTTGCTCCTTCTTTCTTCCTTCCTTAAACAAACAAGACCCCCTCCCTCTCTCGTAAGCCCTGCCAAAAGATTATCTATTATCCTGAGTCCCAGTATTGTTCATGTAAAAAAAGAAAAAAAAAGAAAGCTGCTTTCCCACAAGTGGAATAAAACTCATACACACTGATTTGATCACCTGGGTGTTTGATGGAGCTTGTCATCTGGACTAATGCCAAAATGCCTTATGAATTGCACTGATGGGTTGTATGAGCTGGATGGAGGAAGAGAGAGAGAGCATGATGGGATGCTGTAAAGGTAGTACTAGGATACGTTTGGAAGAACCTAAATGTAACAAAGAATGCTTGTAGAAAGATTCCATTGCTCCATGTAGCACAGTGACAAGTGTGTGTGATGTTCATCATCCCAAACAAATGCCCAGTCGAGCCCGTGCACCAAAGAAGATTAACTAAAATATGTCATATTCATCCATCCTGTAATTAGACGCATTTACTGCCAGAGTAATATAGTTCCAACTATAAAGGTGTAGGTGAAATTAGAGATTTAAAAAATAATAATTATTAATATTTTCTCCCACGATTAACCAAAAATATCTTTGCTGTGAAACATAATTTCATGATTTTAAGATCTGATATTCCTGGACTTTCCTAGGCAAGATTTGAGCATTTCTCTGGAAAGGTGGGCACTTTCTCTTCCCAATAGTCTTTAGCACACCTTCCTAACCCTGATGTTATCTCAATCTGCCAGTAAGCCACAATTAAATACTGTCTTTGGTTTCAGGCCAAGGTAATTTTAAGGAGAGAAATGTCTTCTTTATGCAGGGAGGGAAGGTGGAGAAGGAAATCTTTATTTAACAGGAAGGTGTATATGTGTACTGACTCTTTAAAACTACTCAAATGCAAGAATGCCTGCTGGGAATGAATGGGCAAAGTGAAGCTGACTGTTATAAAACCTGTATGATATGTACAATTGTTCATGTGGCACCACTTTATAAGAGGGAGGCAGGTCTTGGCAATGATTTAAAAAAACTGGAGCCTGAAATGAAGCCAGAAAATCCATGTATAGGTACCTGATTTTGAAAAGGCTTTTGTCCATAGCTTCTTTGACTTGTAGGAATTACTGCCATCATGATAAATGTATATACGTCCATAATTTGGATTGTGAAAATCTTTACTTGCTATTAAACTGCAGCTATTTCTGGGGTGAAACATGACAGATGTTAGACCTTTCACAAAAGTTCTGCACAGCAGTTTCAAGTGGGAAATGAAATATATCATATCCAAATGAAACTGCAGGAAAGATTTGGATAGGTGAGATGTAATTACTGGAGTTGAAATATGTCCAGGACACTCTGGGCCTGACTTTCTTGGTTTTGCAAATTTGAATTAAACAGCTTTAATTTTAAACACCTGATGGTATTGCTCCTAGTCAGAGCAACTGGAAGATTTGGTGAGGGGAAAAAAATGAGGCAGTATTTCCTAAGCAAAAACATATCCAGGGAAAGAAAAATGGACTTTGTATGCACTTCAGTGAGGAAAATATGAAATATTGCTGGAGAAGCAAAGTTACTTTTTCTGGACTCTACCTCAGCTGAGATTAAACGACTCCAAAAGCAATGCTAATACTTTAAGTGATGAACTACAGAAGTGGAATTATACAGGAGGAAAAATGCACGGAATCCGAATTGGAGGGTGGGGGGGGAAACAGGGTGGATAAAAAACTCATTCTCATTTGCTTTTATAAACACATGTATAAACCAGTTTTTATTTATGGTATTGCAGGTATCCACAGTTACCCAATGGGTTCAGACCACCAACTCTCTTACACTGAAATTCACTGACTCTACAACAATTCAAGCAAAGCAAAATTAATACCTGAATGAAAGCACCTTGTATAAGACATCCTCTAAATTTCAGGATGACCTTTGTTGGCCTTAGTGTTACCCATTAGGCTTGCCATTGGAAGGGAGCAAATTCACTTTTCACACAGTAGTTCACAAGCTTTGGACTAAATAAGACTGCAGACACATGACAAGCATACTCTGTAGTAATTAAACCTGGATTCAACTCTGCAGTTAATTTACTCTGTGATAAAGAGCAGCCCTATGTTTGGCTCTAAAACTGCCTGCCTAAATTTGACTCTGCTACAGTGCTTGGTCAGGGCATGGCAATGCAGGCAATTTGAATCGAGTAGATGGCTACTCTAAGGTGAAGTTAACAATGGTAGTGGGTATACAACATGTATACCAGAGTAACTTTCTCCAGAGAAAATTTGCTTCTGATTTCTTTGGAAGTAACTTTGTACTAGAGAAAAGCATTTCTTTCAGAAAAACTGCTGTTATATCATGTGTATGTTTCACTTTTCCTCCAGAGGACTTTTGTTAATACTTTGGAATAAAGTGTTGTGTGGCCACATCCTAATTCTTGATCCTGCCTCAGGGAAGGGAGTTGGAGAAGATCCTTTGAGGTCCCTTTGATCTCTGTGTTTCTAGTCCCTCCCCCTTCCCCTCATTAAAGAAATAATCCTAAAGGTAACAATGGAGCATAGCCACCTATTTTAATTCATCTGCAGATTCTCCAGATAAACAACACAATCCAACAGAAGGGCGCACATGCTAGTTTGCAAAGGAATGGGTTTAAGCAGCAGAAGGAAGTTATATTTTTATTATCCTAAAAATAACTGGAAGCTCAGAATATTATTTTCTTGGTTTCCTTGTGGCACGATTTCTTCAGCTGTTGCCAAAGGAATTAAATTCAGATCTACTATACCTGAGAATGTGTTTCCATGTTTGTATAATACATAAACAATTGCAAAGGCTGATCTTGGACTTGCTGTGTTCCACTCTTGTCTAATAGGTTGTTGCACATAGAACACACCTCTATCTTCAGTGGAAAAGCCTTAGAGGTATATGCTTCCCTAAATCTGTATGTTGGGAATCCTATTAGTACTAATGGGAGTTGACTTGCAGATGGAGAGAAGCAAATAGCTCTGAGTCATGAGTGCAGTTTATATAAGGCATGTTTACTTGTGATGCTACGTCACCATAGCAATGCGGTGGTGATGTAATACTTGTGGTAAAACCTGTGATG
The DNA here is from genome assembly GCF_001723895.1 of Crocodylus porosus. Lineage (NCBI taxonomy): Eukaryota > Metazoa > Chordata > Crocodylia > Crocodylidae > Crocodylus > Crocodylus porosus. The sequence continues at coordinate 15,414,923 of NW_017728931.1, read as the reverse complement.
ATGCAGCTACATCGCCATAGTGACACGCTTCCCTGTTATAGCACATAGCTTTTGCAACGTAGTGCCCAAAAATAACCGTGTGCAGCACCACCTGCTACTGCACCGTCTTTTAGTACTAAATGATGGCTCAGTAACAATGGCGCCATAGCGGCAGGTGTATACGTGCCCATATAATAGGGGGCTCAGATGGAGTTGGCTACATGTTTATTAATATGTTGAGGTTAAACCAGGTATATAGTATGAATTCCTGATGCAGTTTATCCTCTGCTGTGTAATCAGAAGTACATTTAAGACAGCTGCATAAGACCTTGAAACAGTGCTGCTACCATGTCTTTTAATGCCCAGATCAGTTTCTGATCACAGTACCTTGCTTCTCATTGCAAATGTGCTGCTCGGGTGTCTGATCCACGGCCTCGTACTCATGCAGTTAATCAAAGTCAATGGTCAGCAAATCAAGCTGGAATACAGTATTATTAGACTGGGTACACCTGAGCACTGTATATATAAATGGAATGTATACCAAAGCTGTAGTATTCTGCTTTTTTTAAGCAGATTGCCTTCTCCATAAACGTTAAGACTAGGTTTTAGACCTACTGAATTATTTCTATTGCTACAGAGGAAAATACCCCTTTAAGAAAAAATCTAAAACATGTTTTAATTGGAAAACATGGTTGATAGGAGATATGGGAAGAAAAATATTTATTCCCTATTTCCTTCCTAACTTCTCTGTCAGAATGTTGAATAATGAATAATAGCAGATATCTGATTATTCTCTCCTCCCTGTGCCTGGCAGACCTCAGCAACCAATCAGAGTATTTCAGCAAAGCTTCTGACCATAGTAGGGAGCATCGTACTGGAAACAAGCCCTATGTCTTCCTCCATGTGAGCTAAATGCACCAAATCTGTAAGGCAGGTACTGTCTAGTGCACCCCCTGAGTGTGCTTAGAGCCACTGTCAGTCCTGGATGTATTTATTGGCAAATAGTCAGTGTTTTTCTAATGGAGAAAACAAACCTTTTTCAATATTTGGTGCTCACAGAGTGGGAGCAGGAGAGTGGGTGTATTTTCAGGGTGATACGGCCTAGCAAGGACAAGCATTGGATTTTCATAGCACTAGGGCTAACAGCTGTTGTGCTGCCCTTACAGAAACCATTTTTCTTTTCCTGTTACAACGTGTCTATGGAAAGAAGAGGGGTTTGATGTCCATAGTAACTAGCTGCATTACATCAACTTCTGTAATGGAAATAACTAGTGCAATATACTTCTAGTGCAGCATCATAGTTAGCAGATATGTCAGAATACAGCCCATTAAAACTTCTCACTTGTGGTCTCACCCCTATTAAGTTGTGAACGTTTAGAAATTCTGTATTAGAGCAGGTAACAACTAAGGATCAAACACCAATGCCAAGTAGTTCACCAATCATGTAAACAATTGCTTATAAAATTCTCAGATTTTGTAAGGCCTTGCTTCAGCAAAAGTCCTTAAACACGTTTAACTTTATGCACATGATATTGTGCTTAGCTGGATCAGAATCTTAGTTAATACCTGGTCTTTTGCTATTTTCTGGGACCACAGTGTGAACAGCATACAATCTCCAACAAGTTATCATCATTTTCTCATGCAAAAAGAGGTAGCACTTTCCCCCTGTAAAAAAACTAAGTAACATTATGGTAACCTTGAAAATGACAGAGTTAAGAAGCTCTTTTTCAGAGTGCATGTCATACCAGTCAAAAAATAAGGCTGCTTTACCACACCACAGTGAAACAAAAAGGCACACAGAGTGTCACTGGTCTGATTTTTACAAACACGCAAACACACACACGATTGTGCAATCATTTTTTTCTTGAATTAAAGTCACACACTTGAAAATAATTGGTCTGTTTTAGTCACCAGCAACAGTATGAAAAAACCCTTCACACTGCATGTCAGCACACCAGTTTTGAGTACAGCTATACAAGGATGTCACCACAAGGTTAGCTAGGGTAAAAATGTACCGTGCCTCACCCAGTAACTTACCTTGTGGTAACTTGTTTGTGTAGCCACCCTGTCTCTTATAACAGGATCTCTCCATTCACAAACACGTGTGCTGAATTAGTTATTCACAATTCTTGTCACATTCTAGGTCTAATTTAGTTTCCAGTGAGCAAAACTCCCAAAGATTTCAGTAGGAGCAGGATTTCTGTCCATCATTCCCAACTAAGTCACTGCTTGAGAAGAGAAGGCATTTTTCTTGGGTCTTACTTGTCTAGAGCTGAAAATGTAGACTCTCATCCTGCAACATGCATTGCATATAGGAATGGGCTTAAATCACTACATTTTATCCTTGGGAGGAGATATATTTTGGTAGCTTTAATGATCAATTATTTAGGCCTAAGCATTAGTACTTTTAAGGGAAAAAACAAGATTATTTTGTCTTGATGTTGCATGTGATATCAGTGTGTACTTGCATATATCTCTTCCCCTGGCTATTGCCTGCACATATATGTATATGCACATATAAATCTGCTGTATGTGAGAAGCCATGGTTGATTTTGATGTAGCTCTCAGCCATGGTGTAAATGTCTAGAATGCGCAATCTGCAGAGGTCTTTCCAAACTTATTCATTAAACCCTGAAGCCTAAGTGTGTCCTCAGGCACCAAGATAATTTTGAGTGTCTATTTTATAGGTTTTTTTTTTACATGTTATACACTGACTACTATGTGTTGTAAAATTTCAATTTACCTAAACTGGTTGAGGGGGGAGGAAGAGAAGGGACTGGAGAAGGGTAACAGAAAGGAGGACATATAAAAGTTTGTGTATGGTACATAAAAATCTTAGAAGAAATAATCCATGCAATGCCAAGAGAGACTGATGATCCAGTGCTATTAATGGCCATTAATTTTTTTGTTGAAAAAACGACATTAATGGAATCATAGTTCGGGTACTAGCAAGAAAACACCAGCCTAGAATGTCATCTTATTGGCTGTGGGCATTACAAAACCCTGTAGACAATAGGCAAATCCTGCCTTGGTTTTCACCCAAGCAAACTGATTGACCTCAGTGGAACTGTAGAAGTGAAAATGAAGATTGAATTGCGCCCAGGAATGACTTGTAAACAAGGGTCCCCAATTCTATGGATGCAAGTGTGCATGCATATCTGTGTAGATGGACAGGCAGCACCAAATTCTCCTTAAAGTAACTGTAGCTGCCTTTTACCCCTGCAGGGAATTTACACACACAAGTTCTGAAATAAGTCCATGAAAAATTGCTCTAACCAAGCTGTAGGTGCAATTTGGCATCTAAAAAATCACAGGCTGAACTGGGAAATCTGAAAAATCAGACCCGTACAGTTTAGGTGGTGAAGCTTATTGAATGGATAAACCACTAAAACCAGGGAAGAGGCTGCAGATTAAGGGTGTGTACAGAAGTTGCTTTTTTCACCAATTAAAGCGCCTTATTGCTGTGACTTAACAGAAGTGCATGGCTTTACAGCATTTAAAAATGGGTACAGGGCTTTAAATTAACCCTTATTAAATGAGGTTTTAAATTTGAAGTGCTGTATTTTACAGCATGTTAGCAACTTACAGCACTTAAAATAACTTATGTATGGTGGTCAAATTTCTAACCAGTGAAGAAGCCCCAGGAAGTTGTGGAGCACCCCCTGCCTCCTAGCCTGGAAAGTGCAGGAGGCTCAGCGGCCTCCCTTCCCCACAAACCAAACACTACACTTCTGTCATGTTAAAGACTGCTATAACTTTATAGCACTATAAAAAGTGCTCCAAATTGCAGCCCTGTAAAATGTGCATAGAGCACTTCTGTACATACCCTAAACACATAACTATAAAAAAAGAATTAAACATGGTCCCAATTCCATGTTGAGTTGTCCAAATACAGTGTTACATGTGCACAGTTTAACTTTAGGTTCCCTGCTGTCCCATGCACAGAAGGCTGCTACTATTAGCCAGTTCCCAAGTTCGCTTACCAAAACACTGAAGATTAACCACTCTTAGTTAAAAGGGATTCCAGCTCATTTGGCTTGACATCATCCTGATGCTGTTTTTGTTGTGCTTGTAAGGCTTGCCATTGCTGCTTCCATGAATGTCTCTCTCTCTGATGCCCTAAGTGTTCATAGCTTGCACGCACAATTTCTGACCATCAAATATATTTGCCAGCTCTTTCAAACATCTCTGGTGCAGATTAACCCTGTGTTCCCTTTCAGAAAGCCACATTTTCTGAAGCAGCTTTTGTGTTAGTTTTGACTCTCTTCTTCGCTGAGTAGTAATCTGTAGAAGAACCAACAAGCAAACAGAATTAGAAACTCTGGGATTAACAAGTGGTGTTTGCAAGACTCTCTCTAGTCTCCCTGCTTTTCTAGTAGAGTCATTTAGGCTTTTCTTTTAACATCCGTGAGGGAACAGAACTAATACCTTTAGCATGTTCCATATAAAGCTGTGGAATACCAAGCAAAACAAAGGAAATGGGCTGGCGTTTATCCAGCACAGATCAAAGGACTTTGGATCCTCTTATGCAAGCTGAGCAATGTGACATTTTACTCCCTGACTTCTCAGTTTTGTGGTGTTTTCTGGTCAAAAATAGATGTTTTTCAGTACTCTTTTATCCTCCTTAAAAACAGACCCTCGGTGTAGAATAACATTAGAAAAATTATAGTTATGCTTGACTTCATTAGTCATGTTCTACTTTTGATGTTAAACTCTAGAAACAAAGACTACGACCTTGCAATAACACTGAGTATATAGTCATTCTGCACTGAAGAAAGGAGTAAGCACAAGTAGTTATGAGGAAAATACTTTGTATTTTTCATATGCAACAATGTGATTGCCCATGCAAAATTCAGATCAGTCTCAGCTCTGGAATCATGGCCAGCCTTTCATAATTAGTGGAAACATTAAACAGTGATATTTTTCTCCTGACAGAAAAACAGACAGGGCAGAATTAGCTAAAATGAAACCTAAATGTTTACTTACAGTTAGAGGTCCGGGATTCTTAGCTGATGTAAACAACTTCATTGACTTTTTAAGTCCAGTTAAACCAGCTGAGAAAGTGGCCCTTGTGATGCTTTCCATATAAGTAAACTGGTAATGTGTACAGCAAATATCCATGGAGACCTAATAGCTTATGCCTTGTATTCATTTCAACAGGGAATAATGTTGGCAGGCTTATCGGAATACTATAGGATTTCACAGCCAAAGTTCTGCAAAGTGTATTCTTTAGCCAGTTTCATTAAGAGTGCAGTTTCATTAAGAGCGCACTATGCCGAGACACCTAGGGTTAGCTTAGGGACTGGGATAGGCATATCAGCATGGTGTTCCAGCCTAGTCTAATTAGCTAAGAGTACATCAGTCCTAGCAGAGTGCTCTACTGTTGCTATACCATACTATGGCTTAAACAAATGTTTCATCTGAAGTAGTCCTGATTATCCTGGGTTTTAACCAGCATCAAAACACCAGGGGCAGCCATTTACATCCATGCCCTTTCCTGGCTGCATTTCTGCCCCTCTGCCAGTAGATAGCAAGTGAGAGTACACAGCCTGACAGGCTTGTCCTTACAGTGACTGGTAATTAAGGTGAATGACACACTATTAACTTAAATATGTACACGGCATTGTAGGAGGGAGGAAGTGATGGCACATTTTATCTTGCATACTGCACAGGCATTTAAAAGGGGACAATGGATTCCTAGAATTCTCTCCTCCTGGGAGAAATGCAACAACTGTTTATACCCTATATTAGTAGCTATACTGCTTCCGGTACCTGTCCTTTTAGTTCTACGGCTAAAAAAGGTACAAAAACCTTAGAGGTCTTCCAGGAGAACTGTGTGACATTACAAGGCCCAAATATATTGGGCTGAGCCAAGTCCTGGGGGTCTTGAAAACAAAGAAGTGTGTAAAGGGCCGGCATGAGAAGGTGGTGGCTGGTGCTGCATATAAAATCTCTTAGTTTCTTTTCTTCCATTTACCTCTGCCCTATGAAGCCCAATCAGAAGGCAGGGTGAGTATGCACCTTTACGCTAGGTATCAGACATTCAAAAAGCCCAAGCAGGAATCCATCTAAATTAGGTGGCTTTTTGTAAGCAGTGTAGTTTAGATCATTAGCGAGCAGAACACACATTTGCCTTTTGGTGGGGGGAGGAGGTTGGGGAGGAAATCTTACACGAGGTTCCACCATTTTAAACTGGTCTATGTGTGCTGAACTTCTGTTGGTTTATGGGTATAGATGGGTTTCCAATCACTTATACTGGTAAAAGAGTAATGTCTGTACCTGGCCTTATAGACTCTCTCTCTCTCTCATATATATATGAGAGGAGAACAAGCTTTGTGAACTCAAGTTCACTTCATCAGATGCTGTAAAAGGACATGCAGAAAGCAGGGTGTAAGAAGGAGGGAGAAATCAGAATACAAAGGATGAGGGAGCTCACAAAAGTCTGTTTGGTTTAGTTTCTGGCAAAGTTTAGTTAAAACCTAGCTATATCTGGAACTTCCAACTCTGTATTACTTGCATGGAAACAGAACATAGGCTGAACCAGTTGCAAGAAGAAATCAGTAGCGATGGGAAGAGAGAGAGCAGAATGGTGTCTGTAAAATGACCTGGTAATACAGCAAAAATCCTGCATTTTTATTGGTTAGCTCTTCCTGCCTAAGGATACAGATATAGTTGAAAAGCCTCAGCTCCTCCCACTTTGGTGGCTCCAATATCTACCAAACCTATGGTTGGTTTTTAATAAGGTGATGTTTATTTAACAGACCACAATCTGTCTTTGAAAGTTTAAATTAAATGCACATTGTGAGACCTTCAATGCAAAATGCTGCAGGGCTCTCCTTGACTTAATGTGATTACAGACTGATCTGAGAAATAATCCTAAACTACCTCCATCTCTAGAATGATAAAAGGTTGGGGTATGGCACAGAATCATTTTCTGAGTGTCATCCCACCCGATAGATAAATCCTGTCTAATTCAATATGCAGCAGAGAGCCCTGTTCTTCCCAGTTGAAGAGAAATGTTGATACTGTTGAATTGGTAATAGGAAAACTAAGAGTGTGTGTAATAGAGTGAAAGATAGATGGAAAGATCTTAAAGCTCTGCCAGAAAAGGAAGAATGCACATGTTTGCTGTAATCAGGTTTGTTACATCCAGAAGCTTTGGAGAAGGAATTGATTCAACAATATGCTTTCTCTTTTAAAAGCAAAGGTGGAAAATTGTTAAATTATGCAGATTGGTGTGCTGGCTTCCAGATCTCCTGTTAAACGGTTCTTTACTGGGGAAAATGTTCCTTGGACATCTGCATAATTTACTACCGAATGCCCAATCAGTAGCATAACAAGGGCACCCCAGGCACTGACAATGAGAGGACACCAGAATCTCCCCCAGGAATCTTTGTCACAGCAGGGGCAGCCCTGCACTGCCCCTTCCTGATCAGTATAACTAGTGGGTGAGGGCAAGTGGAATGGTGCCCCCTCTCTCCTCCTTCCCTCTAGGAGCCTTTGCCAGAGCAGGCATAGACCTGCTCTAATATGTAATATAGGGGAAGAAGCAAATGTGGCACTACTTTCAGCTCTGGAGGAGCCCAGTTACAGGGCTGCTGCTGCTGCGGTGGACTGATGCTGCTGCAGCAGTGGCAGTAGCAGCAGTTGCTTAGGAAGGCAAGTCTTGCCTTGCCTTGCCTTGCCTTGCCTTGACCTACTTGCTACCCCATCTGGCCTACAGTGGTTGTACCTGCTCACCACCCTGGGTGCTCAATGAGCTTGCTACCCCGCTGTGTCCAGCAAGAGATTTGCAGTTGAATAGTGACTCCCACATGTCACTAAGCTCAAAGGCAAATTCCACTTAAATTTTACTGTTAATTGGTTAAAGCCTGAAAAGCCCAATGGACACCAAAAGTGCATTTATTATGTACCATCGCCCCATCCTCTGGTTCTCTTTCCACTAATCTATAACCTACCCTTGAATACCTTTGGTGATGATGATGACTCCATCACCTCTCCTGGCAAGCTATTGCATTGCCTGATTAACTTTTGTATTAAAAAACATGTCCAAAATCTTAGTTTTTTTGTTTAAGCTGGTACTTAGTGTTCTCTGTCTCAGGCAGGCTAGAAAATATTTTGGTGACAAACTGTGACAAGCCCAGTAAGGACAAGTAAAATATCATCATTTAGGGGCAGATTTTCAAAAGAGCTCAGCTCCCTCTAAGACACCAACATGAGGAATCTGATTTTCAGACAAGTTTAGTGCAGTGTTCTGAGCACTTCTGAACATGTGACAATAAGCATCAGAATAGGAGCCTCTTTGAAAAAAACGTATATGGGAGCCGAACCCTTTTGAGTATCTAGCACCACGTATCAGTGTTGAATACCTGAAAAAGTGGCCCTTTCTGCCATCTGGCCAAATTTCAGACTGATCTGTCTCTTAAAAAAAATCTCTGGAGGCTTTTGCTGAAGATCATACACAAAATAATTCTCATATCTACAATGGCTTCTTCCTTCTGGTTCCTGACCTACCCTCTTCTGCTGTTTCTCATACTACGTTTTTTGGGTCCTCATACTACATTTTTGGGAAGACAGCACCTGATTAACTGTGGACAGCTTTAAAAATAAAATAAAATAAAAAGAATAAAGGGAAGTGGATACATGCTTGTGGTGAGACCCAAGTTCCCTTTTAAGGTGAGATCAGCTACCATATTTTCTCACATACTTTATGCCTTTGTATATAGCACATCTTTTTTAAGGGCAGAATGAAGAAAAAAACAACAACTTCCTTTGTTGCTAGGGAGTCAAGCCTACTGCCAGCCTCATGTGCTGGATGGGGTCCACAGACAAACCCAGTACCCCGGGGCCAGGCCATGTGCTGGGTCTGACCTGGTGCACAAGGGCCATGTGTTGGGTCTGGGCCTGCCTGCCATGTATAGCTGTGGAGCAACCCTGCATGGGTGGCTGAATTGGTGTGCAGAGCCATGTTGTCTGGCTGGGGGGCTCCCTGTGGGTCTAGAAATTTGGCAGTGGGGGAGTGCTGGAAGTGTTAATGAGCGTGGCTTGAAGAGCACTCTGGGACTGCTGCCACTGCTCCCTTACCACCAAATTTCTGGACTCATGGGGAGCCCTATTTCTCACATATAATGCATATCCCAAATTCTGCCAGCTGGTTTTGGGGGAAAGGTGCAGGTTATATTCAAGAAAACACAATATTTTTCTTAGCATTCCTCCCCCTCAACTACCTAAACTGCTTTCCCATCCCCACAACATTTTAAAGAGTAACCAATCATTATTTGCCTTGGATTGACTTTCATAAGTCCTGAACAAAAAGAAATCCCAAAGAAATCTGTGGCAGCTGCAGGTGCTCAGCACTTTCTAAAAATAAAGCCAATGGTATCTCATGTACACTGAACATTTTAAGGCTGCTACTTCTTGGCATCATTCATGCCATCTAATTTATCCGAAGAGTTGCCTGTGTGAAATCAGGACTGGTGAGAGGCCTATCAGAAGCTAATATCTGCAAAGCCCTGTCTCTGGTTTTTCTGGAGTAAGCAACAAACAGCAAAAATCTCATGCACCTGTGACGGAAGCCTGTCTTTGTTTCCTCGCTTCTTGGCTCTTGCCTACAATTTTCTTGGGAGCTTTGGATTTCTCAGTCAGTGTCACCTTGGCAAACTGGTGAGCCCTGGCTTCCTTGCCCATGGGCTGGTTCAAGAGCTGCAAGGGCTTGCGAGCTTCTCCTACCACACAGCTGTGGTAAAAGGCTGGGACCTCATGGCCCTGTAGCTCTTCCCATTGCAGAAGCCCCTCAGCTGGTATTTCTCGTAGGAAGTCAAAGTTCCACTTCTGCTTGGCTCCCTCTACACTGCTGCGCAGTAGCTGCTGGAAGTCCTTATGCAGCTGCTCGTGGTCCACAGGACCAAAGAGGTTCCTTCGCACACAGTTTGTCTTCACTGGTCTCTGCACCATCTTTTCACCCTTCTGCTGCTCTCCAGTGAGCCTAAAGATCAGCAATTCCCTGCCAATGACAGACCATGAAATATATTCAATTTAACAAGCATCATATATTCTTGGTAGGGATAGAGGGGTAGCTAAATGCACAGACAGAAGTGACAATTTTTGCTGAATCTGGCCCCTGAAAGTGTTCTACAGCCAGGACCTAATGCAAATGCACAGTTGCAGAGCACTTTAAAAGGGCCAGATTCCATGACAATCTAAACCCTCATTACATGAGGGTTCAGATGAAGGCACTTCAAAGTGCAGTGCCTCCATTAACTTGTCTGCATGTGCCAGGAGCAGGACTGGGCTGATGCAGCCCAGTCCTGTTCCTGGCACTATTTTCAGAATGGAAAGGGGGAGAAGAGGGTGGAGGGAGCTCGTTTTGGGGGTTGCCAGCCCACCTTGGGAGGGGGGACTCCAATCTATCCCCCACTCCAGCTCAGGCTAGGGAAACCCCAAAATGGACCTCCCTCTCTTCTTCGACTCCCCATCCTCCTAACACAACAGCTAACGTCTCTTGGTTTGGGAGGATCTGCCTAACCTATGGCACTTTCTGTGAAGTGCCATGAGTTAGAATGGGAAGCTGCACTTCTGTCTGCACCTTAAATGGTTGGATATTTCTAAGTCTCTTAAAGGAAGTGTTTCAAAACTTCTCCAAGTCTCCATTCCTCATGGAGAACTGCCCTTGGGATGCAGCTGGAGGCTGATATCTTACTTGCTATGAGAGGTGTGGGGGGAAGGAAAGGGAGTCCTTCCTCTCTCTTTTGTGTGTGGTTTACTATACAATGAGTGAAAGATGTAGGATCATTTATCTTGGAGTCCCAGGGGAACTGACTTTAAGTTCTTTGGGGTCAAGAGTGTTTGGTTATGGAGTGTCTCCTACAATGGGCTCTTAGTCCAGGACTAGGACTCATGGATTTTAACACAATATACCGTAAATAACAACAGGGTGGGCAAAAAGATATGGGGACAAGTGAGGCGACACAGGAGACAATGTGTGTTAAATATTCCAGTATGAAGGGAAGGGATTGAAAGAAATCTCAGGGCGGAAAAAGTGGAAAAAAATGGTAGTATAAGAGTGATGTAGCTGTGGTGGTCCAGAAATTATATGAGGGGCAAGGATTTCTTAGGGTGATACCTTTTACCGGACCATCTGAATTGTTGATCAGACCAGACAAAGAATTTCTTGCATTTGAAAGCTTGTCTAACTCTGTCCTAACCACACAGTTGGTTCAATAAAATATATCAACCTAAGAAATCCTTGCCTCTTGGAAGAAAATATAAAAGCCAGGATATAGTGGAGATGGTATCTCTCCCTTGGCTACTGTTCCTATTTACATTCACTATTTAAGTTGGAACCTGAACCATGCAGAAATGTAACCACCTCCCTGTAATTTTATTCTACCTTCTGAAACAAAATGTGCGTGTGGTATGGGTGAAATTCCCACCCATAGACAAAAATAAAAGCAAGCCTATGTATTTGATCCTGTCAGGGCAAATCCTGCCCCAACACCACTTGGGATTAAAAGCTTCCTATAAAAGAGAATATTTTGAGAGGAAAAGGAGGGACATGGTTTGGAGGTTGCTCAGGACTCTGACTTCTCTGTTTTAGGGTACCCCAGTGGCTACAGCATTTTCTTGGGTGGTTGGAAGCCTCAGGTTGAAATCCCTATTCTACAAGGAGCTCCTTAGCTCTAGTTCTGGGACTGCACTGACTCTATGCATGACTTTGATCAAGTCACTTAACCTCTCTTAGCCTTTCTTTCTTATTCTGTATCTGCAGAAAGGTTAAGAGAGGTTAAATGACTTGATCAAAGCCATGCACAGAGTCAGTGCAATGCCAGAAATGGAGCTAAGGAACTCCTGGTAGAATAGGGATTTCAACCTGAGGCTCCAACCTCCCAGGGAAGTGCTGTAGCAGCTGGGATACCCCAAAACAAAGCTGACCATTGGCGATGGATGTTTTGCTTGGGTCGCATCTAGCTTAAGCGTGTTCTGAGTATACCTACAGGAACAGACCCCTGTGATTAGAAAGGCAGGACAATGCTGAAACTGAGAATCTAGCTTTGCAGTTAGGGATCTGAGCAGCTCTTAGATATGGAGCAGTATCAATGCTTAGGTAACCTTGCACATACCCTTTCTTCTGCTGGGAGTGTCTCTATCACTCAGAACTATGCCAGGCTGTGTCATACTGAGACATGCTACCTCTGTTCCATCTACACTAGCTCCCACATTGGAAGTAGCATCACCAGCACAGTGTCTCAGTACAAGGCTGCCAAATGCCACAGTAGAGTGGCGTGGACATCTTCTAAGGCACTGAGGGAATTTTGCAACTTTAGGGTTAGGCACCAAGTGAGTGATAGTGCTTAAGCTACCAGTTATGCAGGTTGTGAATTTTCATTTCTAACTAGGAGAACTTTTGCAGTCTCTGCTCTTTCCTACGCCTGATGAAGGGTGTGTGTGCCCCAAAGCTTGTAGATAAATGCAGTAGTTTGTTTGCAAATATCTAGTTGGTTTAATAAAAGATATCACCTCTTCCACGAGTTTTGATCCCCTAAGCTATCAGTAGCACCTAAATGATAGATTTTGGTGCCCAAATCCTTTTGTGGCTCTAACCCATAGCTCTCAGTGCCTCTAAGGGGAGGCAGCTGCAAAATACAGCAATAGAAATAAACCTCTGGGTGGCGTCCAAGAGCTCAGAAGGAGACTGCTCTTCCTGCAATCATGTATCACTTTGCCCTGAACTGTTAGGATATTCGGCAGTATCGGTTGTCACTATAGCTAATAACAGCCACACTGCTGCTATGCTGCTTTTTCATCTGGTGCCAAACCTCCAGCGGTTTAAGTTAAGTTCACACAAAGGTAATCCATCACATTTGGGAAAGGAGAGGCAAGGCACTGAAGGAAACAATCTTTTGTTTTAGCAGCTTTTCTCAGATGAACGGTGAACACTTCTTTGATACAACTGCACCAGGATAAAATAAAAAACAAACAAACCCTGATGTTTCTCAAACATATAGGGCTTTGTGATAGTATTATTTTTGAATATCTTAAGTAACATTTACTAGACAGGAAACTGCCTTGCTTACATCTTACCTATCTTCTTTCTGACAGCAGTACTATTTTGTTTTTCAGGGGAAAGTATGGGGAACTTAAAATGAGCAGTTACGCAATAGCATCTCGCCAGAGAACGTTTTTCCTTCTCTTTGCCGTGTGTGTGTGTGTGTGTGTGTGTGTGTGTGTGTGTGTGTGTGTGTGTGTGTGTGTGTGTGTGTGTGTGGTAATTATAGAGGCTTTCATTATTGTGCATGGCTTGGGCATGGCTTGGGTAAAATCCTCGCTATAAGGATTTTACTCCTTGCCCCCTTTTTTAGAATCCTGCTAAAATTCTTGAGCCTAGGGGTGTATTGTGGCAATGAGATTGCAATATTAATTCTTCATTGTGTAACAGCCTAAACCTTACCTGCAAAAAATAAAACAACCTAAAATATTTTCTGTATGCAAAATGCTTAGAATTTGGAAATTCCTTGTGGTCTGTATGGTTCATTTCCTCCTTTTCTCTTGCATCCATTTTTTTTTGAAGAGTTCTATCAACTGTCAGCCTGACCCTCTTAATTGGTATCTAGCAGTGGCATTTCTAACTCCCCTTAAGTTTATCTGACCTCTTAAACCTGTTCTAAAAGGAATACTGGGCACATCCACACATGTACCATTATAGTGCAGTATTTTAGGTTACTGTGCAGTAACCAAAATTACTGTGCAGTGTGGTCATGTGCCTACATGTGCATGCTTGTACCACACTGTAATGCCTGTATGTGTAGATGCTGGTGTAAAAGCTGCTACGACTCAGTAATTTACTGCTGAGTAAATGCACATGTAGACATGCCCACTAAGTTCTGTGATAAAGGAATATTATTGATTTCCCATTAAAAGTCAAAATTTCAAATGAATTTCAAAACGGACTAGGTCTAAAAATGAATAGATGATGGTGATGATGTGGTGACACTGGAGTACTGCATCCAGTTTTGGGCCCCTCACTTCAGGAGAGACATAGATAAGCTTGAGTCCAGAGGAGAGCTACCTGCACAATCAAAGGTCAAGAGAGCACGCCTTATGAGGAGAGGCTGAGGGACATGGGATTCTTCAGCCTGGAGAAGAGAAGGCTCAGGGGGGACTTGGTGGCAGCCTATAAGTATATAAGGGGAGTGCACCAGGATCTGGGAGAACAGCTGTTCACCAGGGCTTCTCAAGAGATAACAAGGTCTAACGGCCACAAACTTCTGCAAGGCCGATTTAGACTGGACATAAGAAAAAATTTCTTTATTGTCTGAGCGTCCAGGATCTGGAACAGACTCCTCCCAGAGGTGGTGCAAACACCTACTCTGGACTCATTCAAGAAATGTTTGGATGCTTACCTTGCTGGGATCATTTGATCCCAGCAGACTTCCTACCCATGGCAGGAGGCTGGATTCAATGATCTCCCTTCCGGCCCCTAACGTCTATGAATCTATGAATGATTTTGGCAAAATAACTCCATGTTTTTAGGGGGATTTTACATTCTTTTCCTTGCTGGTACACACTAGTTCCCTCTGAATGACAAGGTGGGGGAGGGCATTCAAATTGCTAACCACACAAATGGTTACTGCACAATAAGGCGTCTACACATGCCTGACTGTGTAGCAACTACTCAGGCATAAACATAGGTGACGCATACAGGGGCACGTGCTCTCCCTGCTGCCTGTGTCACCGCTTGCAGGCGGTCACTGCTCGCCATCCTCCCTGCCTCCCCACCGACACCTCTGTGGCTCCTATGGGCGGTCCCCGCTTGGCTCACCACCATTACTGCAGCTGCTCGCCACCGAGGTGCACCTGCTGCGGACACCTGCCATTGCCCCCCAGCCTCAGGAGGCACACGTTGTTCATGGGTGTTAATTTGCTACCTACATCACGCAGATAGCACATTTACACCCAAATCGGCATAAGTCACCATAGTTACTGCACAATATGGGCATGCACGTGTAGGCACAGGACTGTGCTGCACAGTCATTTTTGGTCACTGCACAATACCCGCCATTACTGTGCAATAATGGGTTTTCAGACAGGCGGTTGTCCCTGCCAGGTGCTTTGCAGGGTTTTATCCATCCCTTGTTAAGGCCGCACTAAAGCTTCTGCCCCTGCTGCTAGAGCTGCCGGACTCCTGCAGTCTGCAAGCCCCTGGCTCGGAGTCGGGCCCTGGGCCGCGGAGGGGAAATCCCAGGGAAGAAAGAGCCTGGGCCAGGCGGGCAGGCGCTCCTCACGCGGGAGGAGGTGGCTCAAGGCAGCCCCCTCCCCCCACCCGCCGGCGCCGCGCGCCACTTCTCCCGGGCACTGGCGGGCTCCTGCGCGGGCGGCGGCGGCGGCTCGGGCGGGAGGCGGAGGCGGAGGAAGAGGGCTGGCGGGTGGGGAGTGTGCCGTGTAGTCAGTCCTCTTCCCCGCCCGCAGGGATCCCGGTCCCGCTTCCCGGGCCGGGGCAGCGCACCCGCGGGCCGTCACGGGGCCGCCAGCGAAGGGCGCCCCAGCCCGGGGGTCCCGCTGCCCGGTCAGGTTGGAGGTGGGCAAAGGCTGTGCGGGAAGAGCACCCTCCAGGGCTTGAAGGGTGGGGGTAGTAGGGGCTGCCCCTCCAGCCCTCCTTTTCTAGGGGTCTGATTCCAGGGTGCAAATTAAGGGGGAGCTCCTGCGTAAGAGAAAAGCCCCCCCCCATGGTAAGATTTGAAATCATAAGGAGCAGGGGTCTCCAATCAGACGCCTCTTTCACTTAGGTGGACTTTTTAATCAGTGAACTGGTTTAATTTTTTTGCAGACCCCCTCCTCCCAGCAGAGGCAAAGTGTAATTCAACCCTCAGATTCCCCTCCCCGGTGGCAGCTCACTTACATCCCTGCTGGCCTCTGCTCTTGGCTTCCCTGGCTCTGGCTTCGGGGGCTGGTGCCCAGGTGAGGAGGGGGAGGAGGAGGAAGAAGGCACTTGTTGCTTTCAGATGTCCTGGCAGCTTTCTGATGGCATCCAGGAGCTTGTCTTTCTCTCCATCCAGCTGCAATCAGTCACTGCCGCCTGCCGATGGCTGGGGAGGAGGAATGGCCAGACCTCTCCCTCCTGCTGCCCCTCTTCATAGTGTGTCTCCGTGCCTCCTCCTCCTCCTCCTGGGCTCTCCCTCGTGCAGTTTGTAAAGCTTTTGCTTCGCGGCTGATTAACTTCCACATTCCTGTCTCCTTTCCAGGTTCTCGGTGGCACGTGGATCTGCAACGTGACTGCCTCCCCCCGCCCCCCCCTTTCCATATACCTGGGGCTTGCCAAATAGGCCAAGTCCAAGCCAAACACTTGCAGTTGCTGACACAGAAAAGGGGAGGAAGAGGAGCATCAGGCCACAGGGTGGGGAGGAGATGGATGAGTCAGGACAGGACCGCGCCTGCCTGGGGTAGAGTTCTGCCGACTGTGGACATTATCATACAGGCAAAACCCTTCAGCGGAAACTTTTCACCCATCAGGCTGAAATCTAGTCAGCTAAAGAAAGAAATAGCTTCACGCAGCCCATCTCTCCCTCCTCCTCCCCGTGCACGGTTACATTGCCCTATTTTTAAACTCTTTTTTCCCGCTCCTTCAGGCTCATGAATGAAAGGCTGGCACAAGCCACAGAGAAACAGCTTGGCGGAGGAAAGCAGAGACACTAAGCAGGCTCACAGGGCTGTCAAAGAGACAAAACAAAACAGAGCTGAAAACAAATGCTCGTCATTTTTTTTTTCTTTTCCCCCTCTCAGAGTGCTTTCAAAATATAGTCGTTTAGGGGGCGCTTGCGGCAGCCCGCGGGCAGAATGAGCTGAAGTGGGATTCTTAAAGTTGCCGTCTTTCAAAAAGGGATGGTCCCAAGCTGAATAATTGGGGCCCCTGCCACGTTACACTTAAGATCTGATTAACCAGTTAGTCACGTCTTCTTAAGCTGTGACCTGGCCATGCATTCAGTTAATGAATGGCATGATAAAATGAGGAATAAGCCACAAAGTTATTCCACAAAAATGTATAATAACTTTGTGGCTGGTTCCTGTTAGCCATTAATTGAACATGTGGCCTTGGGCACCCCTGTGGCTGGGATCCCCATCAGCAGATTGGGCCCCTGGCTGCAGGGGCATACCATGGGCCGGGAGCCCACAGCTGGTAGGACTCAGCCACCATGGTGCATCTCTGGATGGAAGCCAGGTCAGCTGATGAGGCTTGCAGCCACAGAAGATTGCTATTTGTCAGTGCAGGCAGAGCTGGGGATCATGATCCAGGGCTTCCCCTGCACTGGCAATAAGGCACAATGGGATCTGATGTGTGATCCCACAATTGCGCCTCCTGACATGCAGGTATGGCACAGCAGGATGTGTGATTACTTAGATTGTGCATCAGATCTCATTGCACCTTTACCTGCATGTCTGGCAGGGGTCTAAGATTTCTTCGTATTTTAAACATTTTTTATTAAAAAACTCCCGTCTAGTCCAATTTATCTCAGCAGATATGTCCTCACCACCATCGTT
This sequence comes from Crocodylus porosus, assembly GCF_001723895.1. Taxonomy (NCBI): domain Eukaryota; kingdom Metazoa; phylum Chordata; order Crocodylia; family Crocodylidae; genus Crocodylus; species Crocodylus porosus. Next base: position 15,397,412 of record NW_017728931.1, on the reverse strand, counting down.
ATTTATCTTTCTGTTTGGGGGCTTATGTCCACTGACGGGACTTGGGCTCAGAATTGCGGTGCTGACCTGTTAGACACACTGTTGCCTCATGACTTTCTCAGCCCTGAGCTGAACTTGTGGAGTGAGATGCCAAAAAACAGTATCCAAAGGAGTCAACTGAACTACAAGGGTGGGGCTTGGCTCTGCTTCTCTGAGGTGGTTTGGGAATGTCTTCATTGGCTCCACGTTGAGGCTGGGAAAGCTACCAGAAGCAGGCCTCACCCACTCATTCCTACTTCATGTGCATCAGCTCCCCAAAATGGCAATGTAATTGCCTTGGAATGACTCCCAGGGCACGTCCATCAGTGCTCTTAGATTATGTTCTGGGTGGGCTTAATAGCATTGGGTTGCACTGTTCTGGGTCTGATCATGCATGGAGTGAGGGTGAGTGGGTGGGGTATGCTTCATAGGAATACTGCGAAGTACGTCATAGAAGTGACATAGACACATCCTGAGGCACTTAACTACTTTATTTGATGGGCTAGAAAGAGACAGTGCATGAGAATGACCTTATAGCCTGGCAATTAGTGCATTCACCTGGAAGTAGTGAGTTACAGGGTCTTCTTCTAATGCATTTTATATAAAAAAGGGAATAGTTTATACAGTTAAGCACAAGAGAAACCCATTCAAGTACACCCTACAGCCTGGGAGTTAGGGCACTTTCTTAAGAGATCTGTGTTCAAAACCTTACTTCAGATCTACTACAGGAGGGAGCCGAACTTGGCTCCATATCCCTGGTGGATACTTTGAGTCCCGGGCATGGAAATAATATTTTACCTTACTTGTTGAAATCTAGTCCTGTAGGGGTGATTAACGCATCCCCATTGAGGGAATGTGAATTCTTCAGAATAGTTTATGAATCCTGCTGAGGACTAAGCATTCAATGTTTCGGCAGCATGAGGACTTAGGTGGCTTTGTGCATGCTCGATTAGTCTGCCGGAGCATGGAAATTGATGTGCTCCAGCAGCCCTCTGCATCTTGTATATCAGTGTCGCCATGCGTCTCTGTGCTGAAAAAATGGTGGCAGGGAAATTTGAAATAAAACATGTTTGATGAGCTTTAATGCAAAGCACCCTGCTGCCTTTTTTTCAGTGTGGGGACACATGGGCGCTTTTAATTAGTGCAGCTCGCTAATTAAAGCACCTGGCGCCATGTCCCAGAACACGTAAAAATGATCAAGGAGGTTTTATGAGAGAAATAGGCACACTGGGATTTTAAGTGTCTCCACAATCAGGTGGCAGCTGTACTGGCCTTTTGAGGCTCTGAAATTATAGGAAGATGGTCAAGTTCCTTTGTGGATCTAACTCTCAGTACCTGTAAGTATTGATCTCACTGACCATAAAAACCTCCATTTATATAAACGTAAGTGGGGGGGGAAACTCGGGGAAAGTTCATTCATTAAAATAATGAAGGAACACTTGGTAATCATTACCAAATGAATATGCACACCCCCCTCACACACACACCATCTTTATACGTATATAATCTATATATACACTCATACAGTCATCATTGTAATAAGCAATATATTTCCCTGCCTTATAACATTTGTCACTTTCACTTGTTGATATATCTTCAAATGATTATTCAAATGTTAACTTCCCAATCCCTCTGGAAAAGTAGATCGTGAAATAGGTAGAGGCTTGTGTTAGCAGGTTAGTGGCTAGTTAGATAATCACCGGGCATATCTACAAATGCAAATAATCCAGGAGCAGTTTATTTATAGATTCATAGATGCTAGGGTTGGAAGGGACCTCGGAAGATCGAGTCCAGTAGCCCTACCCCAGGGGCAGGAAGTCAGCAGGGATCATAGGATCCCAGCAAGATAAACATCCAAATGTCTCTTCAAGACGTTCAAAGTAGGTGATTGACCCACCTCCAGGAGCAGTCTATTCCAGACCTTGGGGGCTCAGACAGTAAAGAAGTTCTTCCCTATGTCCAGCCTGAAACAGCCATGGAGCGGTTTGTGACCATTGGACCTTGTCATTCCTTGGGGCGCTCTGGTGAACAAACGTTTCCCTGGATACTGGTGGTCACCCCTGATAAACTTATAGGCGGCCATCAGATCACCCCTGAGCCTACGC
>NW_017728931.1:15374723-15394444 GCF_001723895.1 Crocodylus porosus | reverse complement strand
CTCTGACTAGTTTGTAACAGGCTACGAGATCCCCCCTCAGCCTTCTCTTGTGGAGGCTGAACAGGTTCAGGTCCCATAGCCTCTCCTCGTAGGGCCTGCCCTGCTGCCCCCTGATCATGCGAGTGGCCCTCCTCTGGACCCTCCCCATGCTGTCTACATCCCTCTTGAGGTGCGGCGCCCAGAACTGGATGCAGTACTCCAGCTGCGGCCTGACCAGTGTCTCACAGAGGGGGAGGATCATGTCCTTGGACCTGCTTGAGCTGCATCTGTGGATGCATGACAAGGTATGGTTCACCTTCCTGACCACAGCCCCACACTGTCAGCCCATGTTCATCTTGGCCTCAATAATGACTCCAAGATCCTTTTCTGCCTCTGCACTGATGAGAAGGGAGTTCCCCGGCCTGTAGGTATGCTGCTGGTTCTTCCTCCCCAGGTGCAGTACTTTGCACTTGTCAGTGTTGAATCCCACCCTGTTCTCATCTGCCCACCCCTGTAACCTGTTTAGGTCCAATTTGCAGCCTATTCCTCCCTTCTAGTGTGCCCACGTCTCCCCACATCTTAGTGTCATTTGTAGATTTGAACAGGGTGAATTTTACCCTTTTGTCCAAGTCGCTGATGAAGATGATGAACAGTGCGGGTCCAAGGACCGAGCCCTGCAGAGCCCCACTGCCCACATCCCTCTAGGTTGAATAAGACCCATCCACAACCACTCTCTCGGTATAGCCCTCCAGCCAGTTAGTGACCCATCTGACTGTATAGGCATCGATACTACAGTCTCCAGTTTTTTAATGAGAATGGGGTGAGAGACCGTGTTGAAGGCCTTCCTAAAGTCCAGAAAGACTATATCCACCGTGACACCTGCATCCACGGATTTGGTGACCTGGTCATAGAAAGCCACCAGGTTGGTCTGACAGGACCTGCCTCTAATGAACCCGTGTTGGTTGCCCCTAAGCATAGTCTCCCCTGCTGGCCCCTCATTGACATGCACCAGGATAATTTCCTCAAAAAGCTTTCCCAGGACCAAGGTAAGACTAACTTGACTGACTTCCATCAACCACCACCCTCTGGGTCCTACCGTGGAGCCAATTCCCCAGCCAGTGGATCTTGGTGAGGCTGAGGCCACAGTTGGTCAGTTTTGCCAAGAGGTGATCATGGGATACCAGATCTAAGCCTTTTTTAAAGTCAAGATATATGACATCAATCTCTTCCCCCTTGTCCAGGTGATAGGTCACCTGGTCATAAAAGGAAATGAGATTGGTCAAGCAAGACCTACCCGCAACAAACCCATGCTGGGTATCCCTCAGGATATTGCCTTCAGCTAGTCTGTTAAGGATGGCCTCTTTGATAATCTTTTCCAAGACCTTCCCCAGGATAGAGGTCAGGCTGATGGGCCTGTAGCTTGCCAGATCTACTCTCCTCCCTTTCTTGAAGATAGGCACCACATTGGCCTTCTGCCAATCTTTGGGCACTTCTCCAGAGCACCAGGAGTTCTCAAAGATCCATGCCAGGGGCTGAGCTACGATGCTTGCCAGCTCCTTGAGTACCCTTCGGTGTAAACTGTCAGGCCCGGCTGACTTGAAGGTATCCAGCCTCTCAAGGTGTTCCTTCACAATTTCAGCATTGATGCAGGGTAAGGGATCTCCAGCACCTGGGCCTCCTTGTCCCGTAGTGGGCAAGGAGGTCCCTTAGGACTGGTGAAAAATTGACGCAAAGTACCCATTTAGCAAGTTGGCTTTTTCCTGGGCATCAGTTGCCAGTTGTCCCATCTGGTTTAGTAAACTGCTCGAGAGTAAACTCTCCTGGACATGTGTCTACATGTGCAGGGACATGGGAGAAGATTTGCTGCTCTTAGTAGAAGACTGCTCCTGCTCCCTGCGGCCCTGTAATGGGCCCCTGCCTGTCTAGGCTTCCCCTGGGTGCTAGCTCAGGGACCAGGAGACAGCTGCCTCCTGGCGGGGACTAGGACATTGCTCCCTGCCCCTGGGAGCTGCCTACTGCTGGGGCAGGCTCGGCCATTGGAGCCCAGGTGGAGATGATGTCCCCCTCCCCTGGCAGCAGGGAGCTCCCAGCCCCCATTCCGCAATTGTGGGGGTGGGCTGGGAGATCCTTATCTCAGAGGGCCAACTCTGTGGTCATGGAACTGGTGCTGGGAGATCTTTTTCTCCCAGTGCCATCTCCATGGTTGCAGGGCTGGTGCTGTAAGTTCCTTGCCCAGGGGATTGTCCCTACCTGGGCTCCAGTAGCAGAGCCTGCCCTGGCAGTGGGTAGCTTTCAGGAGCAGGGAGCAATCTCCCACCCCCTGGTGACCAGGAACAAATTTGCTCCTGGTCAGGTGTCTACACATGTACTACTGTGCAGTAAGTAATCTCAAGTAAATTTGCTACTTGCATTTGATTAGACCCAATTACTGTGCAGTAAGCATCTGCATGTGTAGACGTTAATGCTTACTGCATAGCAATTAGCTTTACTGCAGAGCAAAGCGTTTGGTGTTGATGTGCCCACTGAGAAATATCTCAGGTACCTGGCTGGCAGGTTACTCATATGCTATGGGGGTTAAACCAGTCACCAGATTTGGGGGCAGGAAACAGTTTTTCCCCAGGTCAGATTGAAATGAACCATTGGAGGTTTTCATCTTTCTTCTTATTGTGGGGCATGGTCCATTTTCTAGGATCCTCTGGATATGTGTTACTTAATTATTTTTCTGTCACTGCAGGGCCCCAGGGGTTTGGTCTCCTGCACTCTTGCTTTGGTGACATTGTAAGTGTTTTTATTCCTTTGGTACTAACAATCCTGAATTGTTTTTGAGGGGCCTTGTCGTTGAGATGTGAAGAAGGTGGTGGAGTGGATGTTCTTGTGGACATTTTAGGACAAATATTTACTAAGTGGTTGCCTACTGTTACAGAGGACTGGACTTGGTGACTTAGGAGGTTCCTTTCAGTTCTATGTTCCTCTACGGCTAAATATAATTATCCTCATTTTACAAGTCATGATATTGCAGTAGAAGTGGTAAGTGGTTTTCCCCACATCAGCAATGACCTTAGTGTTAGCCAAGGGTTTATATCTCAGAAATTCCTGGCACGCACAGGTCAGACACAAATCTATGACCCCATGCATTTTTATTCTTATGAATGTTTAGCTCAGTGCACAAGAGGGAGGGAGTTTGTAACAACTAGAGAGCACCAAAAGGCTAAGAAAATAGAGGGTCCCCTTGAAAGCACCTTTACTATCAGAGAAAAGAGGCTTTGAATGGAGGAGGGAGAGTTAAATATTATAGGACACAGCCGCAAATTTTCTAATCATGTAGCAGTAGATTTTATGCAATCATAATTTGCCCTTTCCCTTCAAGACCTTTAAAGGACCTGCCATTCTACCCCTAAGCATTCACATTCTAGAATGCATATTAAATCTATGGCTTAAATTTCCCACATTTAAAACCATCCTTAGAATACTGCAGGGGAAGGCAGGGCTGGTTTGGCATTTTGCAGTTAAATGTAAATCTTCAGTGGCAGAGTTAAAATTTAGTGCTTTCCTATGAAATTGTTCTCTTGTGGGGAGCAGAGGAGGACTTGCATTGAACCCAGGCGAAATGCCCTTCCTGGGAATCTTCAGAAGTTGTGGGTGGTATGATATGCAACCCTGGCTCCATCACTGCCCAAGATGAGATTCTTTTACTCACCCACCATCCATCTGAACTTTAATTTTTATTCCCACCCAGATCCTAAAGGGGTGGGGAGAGCTGAGCTCTGGATTGCTACAACATAGTGATCTTGGGGCATGACATGTTATGTCATGGATCTCAATTTCTGACCGTTTTCACTTTGAGGGTCTCATGTATTAGCATAAGATTACAATGTCTGGTTTGCAAAGACTGCAAGTGAGGGTGTTTTAGGTTTTGATTGTAATCAAGGAATCAGGACAACATGGCCTCTGGCTTTAGATGTTGTGAAAGCTTGTGAAGGATTTTTTTTTTAACAAAACCTAAAATTTGGACCAGATTTAACCTATGAACGTCAAATCACAAGTGATAAAAATAATATATATAATACATAGAGTTTATCTGTATTCCAGTCTACGTGCTGTGATTTCCCACCAAAATAACAGTTCCATTTGCGTCAGAACTTTGTTTTGCAAGAGCCTGGGCTGTTTGGAAACTTGGAATTCTTTTTCTTCCTTATGGGATTTTTATGGAAGCTCAACTTATCAATTTACTTTCTCGCACAATTGCATGTCATCACATGCATTTTCTTAGGCATGTGGATCTGTAAGTGCCAAACATTATGAGTCATATTGTATTAATTTCAAATCATCATACAATTACAGAGGCAAATCTTATGGAGCTATCACAACATTCTCAAAGTTCTACTTTTGTTCCACAACATTCTCATTCACTAGCTAAGCATCCTCTAGGTTTGGCTAGACTCTCATCATTTTGATACCTCTCACTTTTACCCTGCAAAACTAAACCCTACTCTAGATACAACAGTTGGTCACAAACAAGGGGTCCTAAGTAAAGTGACCCTATGAATGAGTTTGTGAATTCCATAAAAGTTCAAAAAGAAAATCTGGGCTTTCACTGAAAGATTAGGAATCATTAACATGCAGAGACTGTACTGTATGACTGTTTCTGGACTGTTGGGGCTCTTTGTTGGCTGGACTTGGACCTGGTAGTGGTAGGAGCTGCAGGGGTGAATACAGCTGGGGCTCCATACATACCCTGGATTTTGGTGGTGAATGAACCCCAGCCCTAAATTCTCAGCCCCTTCAGGAACCCTGTGGGCCAAATGACATAGCTCTGTGGGCTGTATGTTTGACAGCTCTTCTGTAAGGAATATGATTATTTTCCTGGCATAGTTACACAATCAGCAGTTGTACAGCCACCACTACAGTTCCAGTTATATCCATGTAAAGATGCTTTGTTCTGTGAGAGCTTATTCCTGTGCCCATTCCAGAAAAACTACATTGGCATAAATCATTTTTGCACTGGTATAACTACATTCACACTGGAGAGGTTGCATCATTTTAATTATACTAGTACAGTTATAGTGGTACAACTGTTGTGTGTAGCCTGCTTACGTGACACATTGCTATTGCTTTACTATGATTTAACTCGATGTTATCTGAGAGGGAATATAGTATGTAGCTGCCTGCAGCCCCTTCCAGTCCTATGTTGCCATGTTGCAAAACAATCTCAGTAACATGGTTCCATGGTCTTAAGGTGCCTGTGGGGATGTTGCTCTGATGCACTGTAATTACAGAATGGTGGAGCAGACTCAATTAATCGAGACTACTGGAGCGTGCTAATTAGCACGCTCCAGCAGTCTCCACATCTTGTGTATTCAGTGTCCCCACACTTCAAAATGTCAGCGGAGGCACTTTAACTAAAGCTTGTTGAATTAGCTTTAGTTAAAGCACCCCTACCACTATTTTGGAGCGTGGGATGCTGAATACCAGAAATGCTGCAGGTGCTTTAATTAGGGCAGCTCTTCTTGGAGTTGCTGTAATTAAAGCACCCCTCCCCACCCTCTGGAGGGCCAGGACTAAAGGGTAACAGACTCATTTCACAATGTATTAGATCTGTAATGTAGAAGAGATATACCTATTTAAGGTTAGCAGGTTGTTGCTAGAATATTTTTTCCCTCTGTTTCCTGGGTAGATTTTAACTGAAGCTTCCTATTTTGCTGCACACCTGTGAAGGGGTGTATTTACTTTCTGGAATTCCCTCTGTTTAGCATTCTACAGGCAAGCTTAAAAAGGAAAATGATTGCTTGTTCTAATGGATTCTACTGCTGTGGGATTTGTTTTCTGCAGAAGTGGTTCCCTGAGGCCCTTTTTTCTGAGGAGCAAGACTTCCTATTTGGACAAACAAATTAGCCCTCTCCAAGGTGAGGCCTCAGGAGGGCCTGGTCAGAAGGATATCAGTCTGCCTTCTGAACTATGAACAGGCTTACAGAAAACAGCATGGTCAGAACTCTAGGGTCCATGGGGGACAAAAGGAGGACCCAAAGGAAACAGGACATGAGTTAAAGCAGCCCTCCAGCATCTTGTAAGTATATTATCACAGTACAGTTCAGTGCCATGCACTTCTGTAGACAGGCTTTTGTATAGGTGGGGCAAAATCTCATGGTGAACCCTCCTGTGCAGAGGGCTGCTGTCGCCCTGATTAAAAGCTGGAATAATGCCTTTTTAAGTAAATGTAAGAGTGATTTTGTAGCCACGAAGTTCCAGGAATTATGTGAGAGGAAAGGATCTCTTACAGTGATACATTTTATTGGACTGACTGAGACAGAGTTAGACAAGCTTTCAATGCAAGATATTCTTCATCAGGTCCATTCTTCATTAGTGACGAAGAATGCTTTGCATTCAAAAGCTTGTCTAATTCTATACCAACTAAGCAGTTGATCCAGTAAAAAGCTATCACCCTAAGAACTCCTTGCCTCTTTTAAAGTAAGGTCATTATTTTGTATTACACAGTAATATTGGAGGTCAAGATCTGGCTCAGTGGAGTTGCAATGCACCTGCCACACATAGGGTGAACCAAAAACAAATAGCAGTATGCCCACTCCACTCTTCTTTGCAAGGTGAATGTGTGATGAGAGGTGCCATGGGAGAAGCATGATTTCAGAAGAGAGTCAACATTGGAGACAGTAGGTTGGTGTCCTAATAAGACAGGGTGTGCTAGGGACAGAGGGCTAGAAAATGTTGACTGCTACTAGTGTAACTAGGTGGGGTGAGCAGGGCACTGGCTATTGTGGGTATACCAAAATATCCTTTGGGATTAGGAGTTTTTGCTGTGGCAGGGGTGGCCCTGCACTGCCTGGCTATAGGAGCCGGGCAGGTATGGTCCTACACACAACAGTATATCTAGAGGCAGGGCATGGGGAGAACCACATGGTGCTTCTTTCTACCCCAGGAAATCTTTGCCACAGCAACACAACTCTGCATCCAACAGCATGTATGGTGATGTGGGGAGTGAACAGGGTACCAGGAGTGGTTGGAAGGCAGATGCCTTCAATGTGTGAAGAGCCAGGGCAAGGTAAATCTTCACTCCTCCTCCCTTACCCTCAACATACCTGCCTGCCCCTCCCCAGTCACAGTCTCCAGTGATTGACAAACCCTTCCTTCATCCTCCTTCAGGTGGTGAAGAAGCTCACTATGCCTCTGCCAAATGCTGAACACATGTGGACTTTATTTCTCAGAAAAGAATCCTTGAGACCTTGCAATTTGCTGCTAACAATCCACCAGAATTTAATTTCTCCTCCTCAAACACAGGTACCAGCTCCTTCCAGTTAAGGAGTCTAGTTAATGTCTTCCAAGAGGCCTCTCCTGCACCAGGAAGTAGTGTAATAACGACTCCCACTAGCAGGCTTTCCAAATATTACAATATGGGCCTATATCCCAGCTTCACTGAGAGAGAGTTTCAAGCTTATGATGTGCTATATGGCTCTCTGCTCCTAATGCCATTTCTGCATTTTATCTGATGACTTTTTCGTACAAAATGCACAAATAGCATTGGGAGTCAAGCCTCCTTCCCAAGGCAGCATCTTCCCCACTGAACTACAGAATCAGGCTTGCCCTTCTTCTGGCTTCAAGAATCTTTTCCCCTCAGTTGCTCAGTAGGTCAACTTCACTGAGCTCGGATGATGTCTGGTGGTTAAGGCAGCCGTGTGGGGTCAGGGAAATATGGGCTCAAATCCTCTCCAGGACAGGTAGGCCTGGAACCCTGGGTTCCTGCATCCTGGGCAAATGCCTTGTCTCCTAGTTGGTGAGCTAAAGGTGGATAACATGACCATGTTGTGGAGTGTGGGGAAACAATGGCTAGTGACAGTTTTTTTGGTTTTTGGGGTTTTTTTTGGGGGGGGGGGGACTTTAATGAATGTATGTATTTCTGCAGCAAAATTGAATTGCAAGGGAATTAGATGTCTAGGTAGCCTTATTGGATGGCTTTTGAGCTGGTGTAGTAGGACAGGTTTAGATGAGTAGTGTGGAACTGGAGGTGTGTAAGGAATTTAGATGTCTTATTGGATTTCAGGTTGCTGAACGGAGGAAAGAAGCTTCATGTCTAGTGACTCAGATGCCTGAAAACTGTGTGAGTGCTTAGACATTGTAGCAGTGGGATGAGATCTGGGTCTTAGCAAATATTCTTAGCAACTTGGCAGCTTTTATTTTCTTGCTGGTTAGTAATTAAGATACTGGATAGTGCTGTTTAGCTCTCAGTTGATTGTTTATACCATTTTTAAACCCTTGAGGATAGGGGTAGATAGTGGAAATACTGCCAACCCCCTGAGATTTTTGACTCACAAAGAGACTGGACATAATAGAGGAACAAGCCATTCCAAAAAGTAGAGCAGTGCATTTCACCATGTGAATCTAAAGTGGGATGTACTGTAATTCACCTGTAACAGAGTGGAGCAGGCTATAAGAAAGGAGGAGCTCTCATGAGGCACACAAACCGCTCTGGAACATCTGGCACTTTTTTGGGAACAGTGCCTTCAGAAGTGGATCATTTATTGATGGAAATAGGTCTGCTCTTCACTCTGTTCCCCAAGCTGCCTGGAGCTTCTGGTACCACTATCTGTACCTGTCTTTGGTAAAGAGCTCCAATTTTCCAGTGTGGATCCCACCACGGTGTGCTGCCCCCCTTTCCAAGGCCTGCATGGAAAATTCACCTGCCATATCCATATACCATACCTGCATCTACCATATCCACTTCTTCAGCTCTGTGTGCAGCTTGTATAGTCTCCTTGCAAAGACACATGGGCCACATCCACTGCCAACTCACCCACTTTTGCTTCTTGTTTCCACTTTGACCTCTTGTCACCAAAATGAGAGCTGAATGAATAGAAACAGTGGGTACAAGTTAGTGCTGTGAGCTGGATCCATGTCTTGATACTGGTTGAATAGGCTGAATGTACAGTGCAGGCAGGAATTAAGTGCTTCCTGGACTGATTTTTTGAGTTGCCTGTTTGCAGGATGTCTACTCACTATCCCCAGAAAGGACAGATACATTCCCCTGCATACCTGGTGAGAGTATTTAGAAAGTGCACTGTGGTTCTACAAGTTCCTGAAAGTCTTAGCATCATAATACCTAGTATTGGCATTGTATTATTGAGTCTTGGCATTAGACCAGATCCAGCCTGGAAAGAGGTCTGATTCAGACCACACAGGTCTGATCTGGCACTAGGAATCAATGGCACAGAGCTGTACTTTGCTGCCCATCCTCTTTGGAACACTCCCCTCTGCTATAGACCCTGCCATTCTGCTGTGTATGTGCTTACCCTCACTGTAGAGGGGATGGGGATTAGTGGTGGGTAAGTGCAGGTATCTGGCTGCACTAGGGCTGTACTTGAGGCCTGTGGTGAGGGCTGGGTTGCAAAGGGTGGTCTGTACTGCCACAAGGTTGCCAACCTGTACATTAGACTATTAGAAGAGAGCCAGAGCTGGTGTCAGGCATTCCAGCAATCCCTTCCCAGCACTTAACTGTTACTTTGCACAACAGCCACTCTCCCTCATGACATTTTAAGGATGAGTTACTCAAGAGATAGTGCGGACACAAATGGGGTAGCAAAGACTACTTCTGAATGTAAGTTAAAGTAAACAGTTTAAGTGGAACAAACTATCAATACCCCATGACTACTTCTACGCTCCTATGAACATTGGTGGCATTTTAATCAATAGGTCTAAAACATACTGGAACTTTTGGACTAGGTCTATTTTTTTCTTTTAATTGACCTGTATTTTAAGTTGGTGGTTTTTTCAGTTTATTTTGCATTTTACTAATGTTGTCTGGTGTCTCCTGAGCAGTTTGGTATGAGATGGAGGGGTCACCCAGTTAGCAAGTGGAATTTTTTCTTAAATTGCAGAGCTGTGAGAAATGCTTTGTTCCTTTGTGATTTTTTTGCATGAGAAAGGCACAGAATTTCCTGAAAATAACCAGAATGAAGGTCTGTATTACCTTTCTACCATCAGAGCGTCTCTGTAATAAGTACTGGGTCATCTAGACTTCATAAACCCCATCCTGAAGAAAATAAACAAGGGACTTTCAAAAGTCCTTCCTATTGTCCTGGCTACAAAGTCAGTTGTAAAAGTCCCATTGACTTTAGTGGGAGCAAAATTAGGTTAATTCTATGGATATTTAAAATCCTGCCTTAAATCTTAAATCCTCTCCTAGAAGTTTTATTAACACCCAGGTTTTTTGTGCTGGTTTCAGTAAACAAGCTGCATCTAAGGCCATGTATGCAAGAGTAAAATGACAAGGTTTATCAGCCCTAACCTAGTCATTAGCAAGAAACTTTCCTGAGTGTATTATTTTACACACTGAGGTGCATTCTGCATGTTTTATGTTTCCTCTGAAGCATTTGGCTTTGGTCACTGTCGGAGATAGGACACTGGATGAGATGAAACACTGGTCTGTTCCTGTATTTCAATTCCTATGTGCCTGTTGTCTTCGTGGGCTAGTGTCCTGTGATATTCTTCCAGCTGGGACTATGCCCAGGACAGAGTTTTAGCACCATCGGCCCTTCAAGCTGCTTGCAGTCTCACTGTAGCATTACCAAAAATAAAACTGTTTGAATGACTCAAGTGTTTGGAAATGAGCTCTCACTTTCTATGAAGAATAGGGAGAAATCAGGGGGTTGGAATTTCCAGAGCTTTGACAGTAATACAGTTGACCTCCCACTTCCAAGAAACACGAAGTGAAAGCTTGATCCATACCCAGCGTGTTTACAGTAATCATCCAAATGAACTTGAATGACAACAAAACCCCAATTTAGTTTCCCTTGGTACAAATGCAGCTGTTCCAGTTTCTTTTCCTGTTTTTCAATGTATTTGTTGAAAGAAACAGAGAGAGGCAGGAACCAAACACAGTATTAATCATATTGGGACCTGTACCAAGAATACTTTAATTTATTTTCAATTGTGTTGTTTCATTTTCCCTATTTAGCACCTACCCTCCACTCTTCTCTCACTCAGATATATGAGGAGTTACAGGTCATTGACTGGAACTATCATTCATAGCATAGATTCCCTAGAGTCTCCACCAGGAGAGTTTACTCCTCAGTTCAATTAGTCTCCAGCTGGAACACTTAGCCAGTTGGCTGGATGTCTCTTAATAAAGAGGTTATGTATTTTAAAGCATGCTGGCTTCCAGCATAGACTGAAACAAAAACATTCTTTCAGGAGAGCCAGCACATCTTTTTATCTTACTTACACCTGATACATTTGAGGAAGTTTTGGTGGAAAAAAACTGAATCTTGGGGCTATGGATACTAATTATTATTTATTTGTAATGCAGTACCTTAGTCCTGGGCCAGGTTTCCACCATGCTTGGTGCTATACAAACAAAGAATAAAAAGTCTCTGTCCCCAAACTGCTGTGTTGTAGTGGTGTGACAAGGAGGTGCCCATCTGGGGGTCAGTGTTTCTTGAGTATTTAACATAGGCTAAACAAATAAAAATTGATGTAGATGTATTAATAATGTTATACTGTTATAATGTATACAACAGTACCTTCTGTTCAGGATAAGTAAGGGAACAATTCATGGCGCTTCGTTTAGTGACAGTTGAAATAATGGAAAACCTGTTGATCATGGACCAAAACATCTATGGTGCTAGGCCATGGCTGGTTCATGCACTCCAAGCAGTTTCCTAGGAGTCTACTAACAAATTTAAGGGCAAGGGCTCTTGCATAATTTCTCTTCCTAATGGAAACAACTTGCAGAACCCCAAATTTTGGCTCACTGTTCAGGTCAAAAGGAACAATACTAATGATGATGGCAGTATTTTTAGGCAGTGGAAATAACTTACTGATTGATTGTTTTTTCACATGATTGGTTACCTTTCTGATCAATAAGGATAGATGAGCTAAATATGAGTTTGGCTAAGAGATGACTAAATCAGGGAAACTGATAACACCCTACACATATTTCAAGGGTATAAGCAGCAGTTGGAAGGAGAATTATTTTAAGTGGTGCCCAGCTGAATAACTAGGTATGAAAGGACAGTTTTAGCTTGAATTTCAGCATCCTGTCAGGGAGATTTGTTAGATTGTTGACTTGTCTCCTATAGGAAAGATGAAAACATGGTATTTAAAATGAGACGGGGCAAAGAACTAGAAGATATGCAATTGGAAACATCCTGCATAGCCTTCCAGGCATGGATCACTGTGATTCCTTTTTCCCATTTTTCTCCTCCAGGATTCTTCTCCCACAATTTATTTATCTCCTCCAATCCTTGTATATTTAAGGGAATTGTGTGACTGGAACAGACATGTGGTTTGTTCATATTCTCTGACCTCCTTGCTCCTCATTAGCCCTCTCTTTCTCTGGTACGTATCTCCTCATCTCTCTGGATTTCCTTTTTCCCTCAATTCCATTGACCTTTCCTTATCTCCTGCTGTTTAGAGTTGCTGTTTTGTGGGCTCTTATATCATAGCAGTATTAACAATGCTTTTTTTCCTCCATACCTCTCAAAGCTCTTTGTAAAGGATGGCAAGCGTCACTATCTCCATGTTTACAGCTGGGGAAACTGAAGCACAGAGTGGGGAAGTGATTTGCCTGTGGTCACCCATGCATAGGAGTGACAGTGCCAGCAACAGCATGACTTGGTTTTCTTGAGTCCCAACCCAGTATCTTCTCCTCTGGACCACACTTCTATCACCCTGGTTCTCCATTTATCTGGAGGCTGTGGGCAGAGTGAGAAGTGCCTGATCTCTTGAGAACTCCTCTGCAGTAGGCAGAGCAAGGAAATGATGGCTATCATGATGCAGGCCTGATTAAGGTGGTGATATAGGAGCTTAAGGAAATGAAGAGATGGGGTAATCCTCGAGGTCCTTCCTCATTCTCCCCATAATAAACATTTAGGCCAATGATGCCTAATAAATAAACAGGGCAGCCATAGTTCTAGTTACCAAGTAAGGAAGTCTATATAAAACATTCCCCAGATTTGAAGTAATCATGTTTTTTGAGAGAATATAAAAAAATTGGCAAGCAGCGTCTTCTCCTAAATCTGGGCAAGGTGCACACATTTATTTCCAGTAGCAGTACACAGAGTACTGACTGTAACTAAGTGAGAATACTAAACAGACCCAGTTTTGCCTGCTGGCTTCTAAAAACAGGGATAAATTCCTTCACAGACAAAAGACAGATGGTGCGGGCATGGCTAAAAACTTGGATTCCCTGACTCAGAAATGAATGCAAGTGTAAAGGCTCAGAGTAGGCAAGGTATTAATTCAATATTAACATTTCTGAGATTCTGTCATTCCCTGGTAATGTCTGTGTGGTCCAACAAACATCGCATCCCTTCTGGGAGGAGGCCCAGTATTTCCATGATGGTCTCAATTTTTCTTCCGTTGGAGGAATTATACACTCTTTATCATGCAAAGCTGGGGAATTGCTGCTATTGTGAAGGGATTCAGTGTGAATGGTGGATGGTTATTGACAGCTATTTTTCGCAAGCATAGTGTGATTTAGGGCATGTCTATGCTGAAACTTTGGTGGTTTTACATATCTGTGCTGAGTGATACACAACAACTATTGCATGAGCACTGCATCTACCTCACATTACTATCTCATGATTAAACTGTCATCCCTTTGGATCACTGTGCCCACAAAGCAGTGTGATATTTCAAAATAGGCTCTCAGCATTTTGGTCAGATATCCCATAGATGCATTGCTCTGTCACTGCACTGAATACATTGTGGGATTTTATGTGCTGCACCCTCTGGGATTTCTATCAGAAAGCAACACAATTTTGGTTGGGGGGAAGGGATCACATTAAATAACACCCATGATGTTTCTTGTTTTATTCTGTCCTCCTTGTTTTTGTGAGGCAGTGCCATTTTCAGACCACTGTTAAGCAGTATGAAGTGATAAACACTATGCGATCCTCACGCGGTGAATATAAACCGGCAGCTACCAGCATCTCTGAAGTGAGTGGAAGGAATGGGAAACTGATTGGTGTCCAACCAGTCAACTTCCCTCACACAAGTTGGGGGAAAAGGCAGAATGGATGAGAACCTGCAAAAGAAGGCCCAATTAGGGGTCAAGAGGGGTGGAGAATATGATGTGAAGTCCAAGAGGTTTGCTGGATAAGGAGCCTAGGACTGTGGTGAGAAGCTTGAGAAGCAACTGGAACTGGTTAATTGAGAAGAAAGGGACAAATGTAAGGAGACAGGTTAGGGAAGAGAAAGTGCTGGGATCAGGGGGATGGAGATTGGAAGTGATAAGACAGAAGGGATTGCACTTGGGAGGGTTTGGAAGAAGAGTTTGTGTCCACTGGAGCACAATCCTCCCCAAAGCCCGGAATGAAACCATGATTCCTGAGTCTCACCATTCCTCTGCTGTCGGCAACTCCCTGCAAACCCCCCGGCAAAACTGCCCTTTCCTTTAGTGGTGGTCCACAGAGACGAACTATTAGACACCCCCTTAGTTTGAGTGGCAGAGGCCTATAAAGTTCTAACCCTGCTGACAACCCATATCCCAATGATGTGGAATCACTGTGCTGACACATCATGAAATTCCTATTTTTTCCAGTTTGCTTTTTTAAAAATGCATTACTTTTTTCACTGGCCTTTTGCTGCCTTAAATGCAGGGCCTCTCAAATGTAGAACTGGGATAATGCCCCTTTATCTCGCAGGCGACTTGTGAAACTTGTTATGATATGGGAAGTGTTCGGCTACTAAAATGAGTATTGTGAGAAAGCTTGTTAAGAAATGAATAATTCTGATGTCAGTGCAGGGTCTGAATGCTGTGCAGTAAGCCTGGTGTGTAGCTGTATCTTGAACAAAAAGAGAAACAAAATCTTTCCTGTGCACTAAATGAAGTGGGAATCCCAAGAAAATATGTTATGTAATCCTGTGACTGAAGACCATATCAAAATGTACTTGCACAAAAAGGACTCATTATGGCAGGGGTCCTCAAACTCTGGCTCATGGGTTAGATCCGGTGGTGGTACTGCTCCTCTGCTAGTGAATTTCTGGATCCATGTGCCATATTGTATGGTCCTGTGGGCTGGATTGCGTGTGCAGGGTGGCATGGGACTTGATCCCAATGGGCATGGGTGGCACAGGACACGGGGGCCCAATGCCAGCATGTGGGGTGGGGGCAGGCACAGAACCCCAGGGGCCTTATCCTGGTATGTGGGGGTGGACTGAGTCCCTGGGACCTGATCCTAGCATAGAGGCCTGATCCAGCCCACAAATTGGCCCCACACCCTTCATCTGGCCTGTGGGACTGGAAGATTGAGCACCACTGCATTATAGGCAAACCGCATTCTGGTGCTTTCAATCCACCGAGTGGTTGTTTGCAAGCTAAGTTATGTTCTTTTGATGTTTTTTGTGTAGGTAGTATGTTATATGCATGTGTGTGTGTTCATACGACTATTTGCAATTTCCTCTTTGTGCACAAAAATGTATTTTTGTAAAGCCATTTTTCTTTTTGTGTGCTGATGGTTGCAACAGTACCGCTTTCAGTCAATGGGGTGGATATATGAAGAGAGAAACTGAACAAACCGCTTACAATTTGCCAGTTATTTTTCAGGCTTTCCCTGAAAATTCACTAGCTCTGTGCTTCTTATGAGCCTAAGTAAGCCAAATATCCCCCAGATCATTCTAGAAATAGTACTGTGATTTCTTGCCTCAGCCAGATTTATTTTTTTACTGGCTTAGGGGCTTGTTTGTCCTGCTGTGACATTTTGTAATGGGAAGGAAGTGTTGAATCCACAGCTCCCACAAATTCATACCAGTAAAAGGGGGAAGGGAAGGTGAAAATAGATTTTTTCACGAGTTCTCCTTCTAAAGCTGGAGGCTTCTTTCCAGTCAAAACAAGGCAATGTCAGATTTACTTATCTCAGGGATCTTAACCACGTTGCGTTTCGATAGCCTACAGTCAAGAGGCCTCACCCACTCAGTGCCGTGCTTCACTCAGGGCAGAGTTGGCTGACATTCTGGGAACTTTTATGACTGTTGCTCCACTTCTGTCCTTTACAGCATCAAAACATTGGCTTACAAGCCACCTGCTCCTTCCCTGCCTTTGAAAAAGCCTTTGTGTAAGGCATTCTCAGTTACTGTAATGGTTTCCTTTGGTGCAATGTGATTGCTTCATCACGTGGTAGTTGTTTTCTTTAATTCTTCCTCTTGGTGTCCAGAAAGTTTTCATTAGTCATCTAGGAAAAAAAAAGCTGCATGCACTTTCTTATGGTGAATGTTCTGGGCTAGAAGTAGTCTGTGATTCATAAAAAGTTAGGGCTGGAAGGGACACCGCGAGGTTGTCTAGTCCAACCCCCTGCTCAAAACAGGACCATCCCCAACTAGACCTCCCATTCTGTCCAGCCAGGGGGTTGGACCAAGGTAGTCCAGGGCCCCAAGGCCTGTCGCGCTAAGGTTCTTGCCCCATTGAAGCTTTGCAACAGGTACAAACCTCTTGCAGCCCCAGCAGAGACTGCCAAGCTGCTCAACTGTAGCTACCGCCCCTGCTCTCCCTAAGACAAAATGCAAAGTGTTTGTCGTGGAATCTGAGGGGAATTGAGGGGGGCAATCTGCTGCCCCGATCCCTTAGCCTGGGTAGTCTGCTGCTTCCTAGGAGCCCAAATCCGAGACACTGCAGAGAAGATCCCTGAGCTCCTCCGGCCCACTGGCCACTACCCTATGCTTCTTATCCATGTGGGCACAAATGACATGGCTCAGAGCACTCCCAGCCAGGTCATGAAGCGCCACAGGGATTTGGGAGTGGGGCTTAAGGAGTTGGGGGTGCAGGTGGTGTTTTCATCGATCCTCCCAGTTTTGGGTTACAGGCTGAGGGGGGGAGAGGAGGATCAAGGTAGTGAACCAAAGACTGTGATGCTGGTGTTATCAGGAAGGTTTCGGCTTGTATGACCACAGTCCGCTCTTTGGCGAGAGAGGCAGTGAGCTGCTAAGAAGGGATGGCCTCCACCTCTCTCCGCTGGGGAGGAGGCTCTTCTCAGACTGACTGACTGACCTGCTCCACTGGGCTTTAAATTAAGCCTGTCGGGGGATGGGGGGACCACTGCCACTGCTGGCCCACTGAGCAACCCTTGCAAAGCCAGCAGGCCAAGGCACTTAAGGGAGCCCACCCCTGCCCTAGCCCTGAAGTGAGCTGTAGGCAAGGCAAGGTGCCCAAAGGGACACTTGCATGCCTGTACACAAATGCCAGGAGCTTGGGGAATAAATAGGAGGAACTTGTCCTCCTGCTTAACACTAATAATTATGATGTCAAGGGATAATGGAGACCTGGTGGGACTCCACTTATGATTGGGCCACAGGTATAGACAGCTATACCCTGTACAAGATGTGGACAGGATCTTTTGATAGTCGGGCTTACGCAGATCACGCTCGCTTTAACGGTCAGGCTTAATTTTATTAATAAGGGTTAAACAAAACAAAATCAACTATGCTGGGTGCACCAGTGAGCACCCACTCACACTGGTGTTGTATTTCCGGGAAGGGTCACCGGGATCAGGCGGGTCTGGCATCCTTCCCTCCGGCTGGCCAGGCCAAAGGTCGCTCCGTGTCAATTCAATCCGTAGGGTACGTTCCGTCGGGCGTGCAAAGACCCCAAAGTTCACAGCACGATGATTTTTATACTCTCTGTGATGCAGGGTGGTCTAATTACATGTGGCGCTTTCTCATTGGCCCGGGGCGGTGACCGTCACATTATTGACAAGCCCTGGACTTCCCCTTGAGAGACCCCGTGCGGAAAATTCCAGCCGCATGGTGCTTCCACGCTGCAGCCCCAGAGTCTCCCATCCACCCAGCACTTGTTACATAAACACCAAACACATGCGAACATGGCCACCTATAGCACTTAGCAAGTGCAAAATAATTACAACACAGGAGAGATCAAGTGGACAAAAGTCGCGGGGGTGTAGCTCTTTATGTCAAGGAAAGCCGACATTGGCGCCCAAGGTGGACGACTGGAGACCCTCTGGGTTAAAATCTGTGGGGAACATCGCACAAGGGACACAATGGTGGGAATCTACTACAGACCTCCCACCCAGGATCAAGAGCTTGACCAGGAGTTCACCAGGGAATTGGCTAAAGCTGCACGCTTCTGGTGCATGGTTGTTGTGGGAGATTTCAACTACCCAGACATCTCGTGGGAAGAGGGCTTGGCCAAATCCAAACAGTTGCAAAGCTTTCTCTCATGCGTGGATGAGCTCTATCTGATGCAAGACATCTATGGGCTGATGAGAGGTAAAGCACTGCTTGACCTGGTTCTTGCAATGGGGGACGACCTAATCAGTGACCTAACAATCAAAGGGAAGCTGGGTGACAGTGACCATGAGCTAATCACCTTCACCATCCACCGTAAAGCTGGCAAGTCTGTCAGTAATACAGAAGTCCTTGTCTTCAGGAAAGCTGACTTTGACAAGTTCAGGAGGCATGTCAGCAAGGCCTTAAAAGGCCACAGTCCAAAGGGGAGGGGAGTTCAGGACTAGTAGTTGCTCCTCAAAGGGGTGATCCCGGATGCACAAGCAAAGTCTATTCCATCTTAGAGGAAAGGCAGCAAAAGGGCAAAGCAGCCCCCTTGGCTCTCCAAGGAACTAGTGGACCTCCTGTGTCTAAAAAGACAGACCTACAAAGGATGGAGGACTGGATCCACCTCCAAGGAGGAATATTGCGCACTGGTCTGGACCTGCAGGGAGCGAACCAGGAAAGCAAAGGCTGCGATGGAACTCCGACTGGATACAAGTATCAAGGATAATAAAAAGTCCTTTTTCAGATATGTGGGGAGCTGGAGGAAAAGCAAGGGCAATGTTGGACCCCTGTTAAACCACAAGGGACAACTGACGACCGACGCCCAGGAAAAAGCCAAACTACTAAATGGGTACTTTGCATTGGTCTTTCACCAGTTCCACGGGACACCCCTACCCATTCACCAGTCCCACGGGACAGGGAGGCCCAGGTGAGGGAGATCCCTTACCCTCCATCAATGCTGACCTTGTGAAGGAACACCTTGACAAGTTGGATACCTTCAAGTCAGCCGGCCCTGACAGGTTACACCCCAGAGTACTCAAGGAGCTGGCAAGCATCATAGCTCAGCCCTTGGCACAGATCTTTGAGAACTCCTGGTGCTCTGGAGAAGTGCCTGAAGATTTGAAGAAGGTCAATGTGATTTGAAGAAGGCCAATTCAAGAAAGGGAGGAAAATGGATCCGGCAAACTATAGGCCTATCAGCCTGATCTCTATCCTGGGGAAGTTCTTAGAAAAGATCATCAAAGAGGCCATTCGTAACAGACTGGCTGATGGCAACATCCTGAGGGATAGCTAGTATGAGTTTGTAGCAGATGGATCATGCCTGACCAATCTCATTTCCTTTTATGACCAGGTGACCTATCACCTGGACAAGGGTGAGGAGATTGATGTCACATATCTTGATTTTAAAAAAGCCTTTGATCTGGTATCCCATAATCACCTCTTGGCTAAATTGGCCAACTGCGGCCTCGGTCCACCACGATCTGCTGGCTGGGGAATTGGCTCCATGGTTGGACCCAGAGGGTGTCAATTGCCATAGTGCCCTGTGACCAGTGGGGTCCCTCAAGGCTCTGTCCTTGGACCTATCTTGTTCAACCTCTTTGTTAATGATGTGGACATTGGAGTCAGAAGCAGACTGGCTAAGTTCACTGATGATACCAAACTTTGAGGTAAAGCATCCACACCTGAGGACAGGAGGGTGATCCAGGATGACCTTGACAGACTCAGGAAATGGG
>NW_017728931.1:15358915-15374408 GCF_001723895.1 Crocodylus porosus | reverse complement strand
AGAGCCATGGGGCTCTTTAGCCTGGAAAAGCGTAGGCTCAGGGGTGATCTGATGGCCACCTATAAGTTTATCAGGGGTGTTCACCGGGATCTGGGGGAACGTTTGTTCACCAGAGTGCCCAAGGGATGACAAAATCAAATGGTCAAACTCCTCCATGACTGTTTCAGGCTGGACATAAGGAAGAACTTCTTTACTGTCTGAGCCCCCAAGGTTTAGAATAGCTTGCCACCGGAGGTGGTTCAAGCACTTACTTTGAACACCTTGAAGAGAAATTTGGATGTTTATCTTTCTGGGATCCTATTTTCCCTGCTGACTTCCTGCCCCTGGGGTAGGCCTACTGGACTCCATGATCTTCCGAGGTCCCTTCCAGCCCTAATGTCTATGAAATCTAGATCATCCCAGCCAAACTGGGCCATTACAGCTTTTGGCCTTGAAAAGTTGCTGACCACTGGTCTAGACAGCCATATTTGGAACCCCAGCACTCCATGCTCCCAGCTGACTGCCTTAACGGCTTGGCTGCAGAGCCAGGCAGCTCTTAGCTCATTCCCATACTGGCTCCAGGAATCCTACATGCTTGCCTTGGCTACCCTGTGGCCCAGAAGATGTGAGGGAGGATGCCCTCACTCAGACTGTTCCATACTTTTGGACGATTCCATAGCTGCATTTTCATAGCAATGAGCAACTGAGCCTGGAAGCCCTTATTTGTAAAAATAAAATAAAATAAAAAGGTCTCATTTGGGTTTTTTGTGGCAGCACATAAGTGTTAGGAACAACATTCAGACCTTGTATTAAATGAGGGAGCTGTGAGCACTCCACATCCCTAAACACTCAGGTCATTTACTTAGAAATCTGTAAGGAGGGTCCTTACTTTCTAATTTGAGTATCCCTGCCCCCTATCTTGAAAATGCTGGATTTAAAAGCACTTGATTCCTCATATAAGCCAGATCCAAGTACTTTGACAGTTCTGTGCTTTAGGATGCAAAATTGTGTCTGTTGTTTATACTCAGTCATAAAAATGTGGACACAGAACTGGAAGTCCTGATGAGTCTTTTTTGAAAACCCTGGCTCTTCAGTCCTCTTTGCTCCTTTCTCTTGCACAGGGCTTTGCATTGAAGTTTACAGACTCAAGTCTAGTCTGTTTTGTATTTACATTCAAGACCCCCCTGACACTTTTCGTAACAGTAATGCCTTGGCTTGGTATTTTTGGCTACAGTCTGTTCTTTCCAATATTGTTTTCAGTTGTTTGAGCAATTTTCAGGGCTGCCTCTTCCCACCAACTGGTGGCATTTCAGGAGTGCTTTGTGGCAAAGCACTGGAAATTAATTAGCTGGACACCCAGGGCAAAATCCAAATAGATCCAACCACCAAGCTACAAAATAGTTGGGGTGAGGGCATCTCCCTCACTTCTGAGCCACAGAGTAGGCAAGCAGGCAGGATTCCTGGAGCCTCAAGGGGAGGAAGCTAAGAGCAGCCTGGCTCTGCAGCTTAGAGGTTAAGGCAGTCAGCTGGGAGGATGGAGTCCTGGGGTTCAAAATATGGCTCCTTAGACCAGTAGTCCGCAACTTTTCAAGGCCACAAACTGCAACAATCCAGACTGAGTTAGAGGCATGTGGGCACAAGGCCCTGTCCACTGCTGTTGCTACCGCTTTTCCCCATTACAGCCTGGGAGAATGTCCCATGATCTCCACTTCTTCTTGCCACCGCCTGGGGAAGCCTCCTGCTGCTGCCAGTTACCCCTGTTGCAGCACAGAAGTCCCTGAAGCCCCATGTCCACAGACCATTTCCTGTGGCTGTGTGGGTCAAAACTGACCCATGAGCTGTTGGTTGCTGACCCCTGTCCTAGACTGTTTATGCATTTTACATTTTACAAGAATATCATACCTACAGCTCACTGAGCTCCTGATGGGCCTGGAAATTCAGGGGCAGGATGAGTCAGGGGAATGAGGGGCTGCTTCAGGATTCAGGGCTACAAAGCCCCACTGGGGATGGCCTTCACCAGCAAGGGGGTGAGTGATGGCTATGCTAACACAGTGCTGCTTGCCTCACTGCCACTCAGGCTGTTGCTTGCCTTAGTGTCAACAGATCTGGAGCTGTCCCAAAGGAGCTCTGTGGTCTGGATCTGGCCAAGAGGCTGGAGTGAGTTTGACACCCCTGCACTAGACCCTTATTGTTTCAAGAGCAGAAATAAGCCTCAAAGCACTACTATCATCATTACATCGAGTGATAGTGACTGTGGCAGCTGTGTCCTTACTGAATTCAGTGCTGTTGGTGAGGGTCAAATGTGCCTTGAATACACATCTGATTAAGCCTCTATGTTGATTTATACAGAGTTTTGGTGCCAGTCTCTCATATTAGGAACATAGTGGTGCTCAAGTGGGCATCAGATGCTTAGATATCAGGCTGGATTGTTCCTATACATGCTCCAGAGTCCATGTTAAGGAGCCTATTGATCTTTATAGTCCCAAACGGCTGTCCTAGATGAGTTTAGCCATCTCATGAGCTTTGTGGCTTTTGGAGTGGAGTTGGTTTGGAATTCAGGGGCCTACATTCTTTTGGCACATTCACATTCATGTGCCTAGTTGACCGGTCCTGGATCTAGTCCCCATTTTTCATTAAACTGCAATAGAATGTGTGTGCCTAACTCGGCTAGGCTCCTCTTATGAACCCAGCCATAGTATTACAGCAATTTGAGATCATTTTATATCAAAGGTGTTTTTTCTGTCTGAGATATTATTATGTTGGTGTCCTTTGGGGCATGACCCTCCCACATGTATCCACTCACACCTGCCTTCCAGCTTCAGAATCCCAAGTCTTTCTTACCACGCTTACAGGTGGCTCCATTTCTCTCAAAGCTTTTGAGGAGCCCCTTGAGGATCAGCACAATGGCTTATGGGGGCAGAAGTCTGGAATCAGGAAACAAAAACAGACATAAAACTCCCTTCCTTGGGTAACTGATAGAAACTCTCACTTGGGAGTCACTGCTTACAGGTTGCAATCAGTGGCCCAGACTAAATGGATGTTTTTAAAGCAAGCAAACAGACAAACCAACCAACACATGTGCTTTGTAAATGAAATGATTCATTGCAGTTTTGTATCTTGTTTCCCCATTGTTAATTATAAATTGCAGTTCAATTCTCTTTTATAATCTTTCTTCCTGGCTGGCTAGGATCTCACATGACTTATTCTTGGCTTCACAAACTACTGTAGGTAATGCTGCCAGAGTTTCTGAATATACAGTAAGTGGCGGGAGATTCATCTCTCCTGGGGGATATACTGAAAACATTTACCGCAGGAAGAGAGGAAAAGAGAGTGTTTACCATCTTGAGGAGTGGGGCAGGTTGTCTGGGGGTAAAAAAGAGTGCAAATGTGGCGCTCCCTTCTATAATCCATTGGAAAGCAACAAGCAATGGCAGTAAAGGAGCACTGCTGGGAAATTCCTTGATATACAGTAGTGATTGTGCAGGGATTTCTGGAGTTAATGAAGGAAATGAATGGCAGATGAGCATGTCTCAGCAGAAGACCTGGCAGGTTGTTGTGATACAGTGACACTGTGCAAGGGGGAGTCCCAGCTCTGTGTTTTCTCTCTAAATGGTTGCACTACAAAGTGAAAGCACCCCATCTTTACAGCACTGCATTTAAAGGGCTAGTCAAAGAATCTGTTTCTGCTGCTTGGAGGTGCGTGTATCTGAGCCATGACATTTTCGAAGATCATGGAGGACATTTTCAAACAAGTAGGCCATAAGTTAGGGCAGTGATTCTCAACCAGGGTGCTGCAGCACCTTGGCATGCCTTATGAACCTTTCAGGGGTACCACAGGGTGTGACAAAAGTTTGAGAACCACTGACTTATGGTCTTTAATCCATATTTAAAAACCTAAGCAAAAGTGACCTGGTTTTTCAAAGGGTCTGGGAAGCCCCTGAAGACAGATAGGTAGAGAAGTGTGGAGGACAGGAAGAGTGGAGTCAGGAGGTATGTGAGCCTAGATCTGGGATAGAGGGAATACTGCAGGCTTAGACTAGTAAGCCAAGTCTTTGAGTAGACCACTGGTAGACTTGGAGTAGTTGAAAAAGGAGCTTTAACTCCCATCTGTCTGATGCCTGGCACAAACCAGTGCTGGCTATGCTTCTTTTTTTTTTTAGCAATAAATTAATTCGTAAGTCAAATAAGAAAGGCACTTAAGTGAGATACGATGTGGGAGAAGTAAGGAGGAAAGAGTAGCAATGATTTCTTACAAAAAAAATAGAGAGGGAAGAAAATGAAAAGTTAGATTTTTAAAGATGGAGCCACAAAATAGTGCAGGCAAATTTGTACACCTTTAGCCTCTGCATATGAATAATTGCCACGCACAAATCAAATACTTAAGAATGCAGTCAGCTACGTACCTAATTGGCATGGCACAATTCTTATTATTTGCATACTTTCCTCTGGTACTTCTGTTTAGGATGGGATGGTAAATGCTTTAATTTAATTTAATTCTAATGCATTTCAGATTCAATAGCAAAAAAGGACATCAGTAAATATGCACTGCAGAAATAATGGCTACTAGAAGTAGCCAAGAGTGGTAAACAAGTACATACTTTACATTTCTTTTAAAGTAATTTGCAAAACTTTTCCACAGTTTATACCTTTTCAGTGAAAAATACCAGCCTCTAAACAATTATTATTTGTTTTGCTTTCCTTTGGATTTTGGCAATTTCTTCTTCTCTCCCATGTTTTTTAATGGCAAAGGGACAAAAAGAAAAAAAGAAAAGGAAGCAAAAAGGAAAAAAAAAAGGAGAAATGGAAAAAGGGAAAGAAATAGGAGATATTTTTTTCTGTTCCTATTTTTCCATCAGGACATAAAAACATTCAAAAACAAATGAACAAAAATTGTCATTTCAATTCTGGATTAGCAATTGAAGAGAAGGGGGCAGGATTGTTTGATAAGATCCTCCTTAGGGTCCTGTGAACATGAATGGAAATCAAATACATTCAGTCATCACGGGTCTATGTGTTTGCTGTGAGCTTTCTGAGACTCATAGGCCCTTTGACATTTGCAATTCAGTGGTGGATTTGCTAGAGCAGTGGTTCCTAACATTTTCTGGCTTGACTTTTTGACCTCTCCATAACTTTTGTGAATTGATTTGAAAAACTAATGTATATATTCTAGTGCTTACCTCCTTGCAGAAGAGCTGAACAGTGAGGGTGAAGGATCCTCAAGGCAGGGAGAAGCCTGAGCCTGTGCTTATCTGCTTATCTTGTCACACCTTGCTTATCTCCTTCCACCTTAGCACACTTCAAAGAATCTGGCAGCACTCCAGGATGCCATGGCACCCTAGCTGAGGATCACTGTGCTAGAGAATGCACATCACTTGCAGATGCTCACTAGCAGAGAGAGGTCCTGATGCTCAGTGCCTCTTCTCTCAGCTGAGAAGACAGTTCTGTCAATAACGGGCACCCACAAGATTTCTAAACACATTTTTTGAAACCAGTTTCAGCTGCAATGATATCTACCAGCTGAGGATCAGGCCTGTGGCCTATAGTTTCAAGGCTCATGGAATAGGTTCTGAATTGTTATTACAGCACTAGTAACATTCCATCTCCCTGGCCTGCTAATGCCCAGACACTGGATATTTCTACACCACTTACTCAGCGCTCTCCAAGTGCCACTCCTGAGCACACTCTGCTCACCCAACCCAGAAATGAGGTGGTGAAGCCCCTCTGTGGGTACTACCTGCCACTACTCCCGGTGTTACAGGGGTGTAGGTTGTAGCCGCGTTGGTCTAAAGACATAGGCAGACAAGGTTCTTTGGCTAGTCCAATATATTTTATTAGACCAATGTAAATAGTTGGAAAACATTTATTAAGCAAGCTTTCCAGTTCAAAAACCCTTAGTCAGGCTAAGGAAGTTTCAGCAGTTGGTGTGTGCTCTTCCTGGGTGGAATGAAAAGTAAAGAGAACAGACGTTGGGCGGGTCTGCATACAAGACAGGCAGTCAGTGAAGCTGTAGACTGAGGAGTCAATGAGTGAGAAAAAGGAATGGGGTGGGGGAAGAGAATAGGGGGATGAATAGTGGAGAAGTACCTGGTGAGTCAGATGTCAGGCAGGTTATAATGTGCCGTAAAACCAATGTCTATATTCAGTCCATGATTTTTAGTATCCAGGAGGTTGATGAAGTGGAGTTCATAGGCTCGTCTCTGGGAAGTGTTTTGAGGATCAGGACTCAGAGATTGGAGAGAGAGTGGTTTTCTTGTAAGAAATGTTCCCCCACAGGTAATTGGGTATTCCTGTCTATGATAGATTTTCGGTGTGCATTCATTTTGGTGCGCAGTTGTTGTTTGGTCTCTCCTACGTACTTTCCATCAGGGCATTTAGTGCATTGGATGAGATACATTACATTTCTGGAGGTGCAGCTGTAAGATCTGGGAATGCTGATGCCTCTGTTGTGGGGTGTAGTAATTGTGGGACTGGTGGAGATGTGTTGGCAGGTTTTTCTTTTCTTGTCATGACATGGTCTGGATCCATTCAGTGTGTTCTGGGTCTGAGGAACTTTGCTTCTGGTGATGAGGTTAGCAAGGTTTGATGCTTGTTTGAAGGCTAGGATGGGTGGCTCTGGAAAGATCTCTTTAAGAATAGGGTCTCTTTCTAGTATGGGTTGCAATTTTTTGAGGATTTTCCGTACATGTTTGAGGGAGGGGTGATATGTCATAACCAGCGGTGTGCGATTTGTGGGGAGTTTTCTTCTGTACCGCAGCAGTTCTTCACGTGGTATCCAGGTGGCTCTTTCAAAAGTGCGATCTATCTCTCTGGAGGAGTGTCCTTGTTGGGTGAAAGCCTTTTTAAGATTGGTGAGCTGGCAATCCCGGGTGTTCTCTTCAGTGCAAATTTGGTGGTATCTGAGGGCTAGGGTGTATATCACAGCATTTTTGGTGTGTTTAGGGTGATTGCTGGTTTTGTGTAGATATGTATGTTGGTCTGTGGGTTTCTTGTATAACATGGTCTGTATTTTATCATTCTGGATACTGATCTTCATGTCTAAAAAGGAGATGTTGGTGCTAGAGTATTCTGGAGAAAGTTGGATGGAGGGATGGTGATAGCTGAATTTCTGATGGAACTCAATCAGCGATTGTAGGTTTTCAGTCCAAATGATGATGTCATCGATATATCTTAAGTATAGCAAGGGGTTTGATGGTGCAGTTCTTGAGGAAGTCTTCTTCCAGGTGGCTCATAAAAAGGTTGGCATACTGTGGGGCCATTTTGGTGCCCATAGCTGTTCCCATCGTCTGGAGAAAGTGTCAGTTATTAAAAGTGAAATTATTGTGTGTGAGGATGAAGTGTATAAGGTCAGTAATATCTTTGGGTCTGTATTCTGAGTTGTAATCTTGTTCCTGTAGA
Source organism: Crocodylus porosus (assembly GCF_001723895.1). Taxonomy (NCBI): domain Eukaryota; kingdom Metazoa; phylum Chordata; order Crocodylia; family Crocodylidae; genus Crocodylus; species Crocodylus porosus. Next base: position 15,367,034 of record NW_017728931.1, on the reverse strand, counting down.
TCTGTAAGGCAGGCTTGGATGCCATCCGCACTACTCCCAATGGGTATTTATACACACACTTTTCCCCGTGATGTGCTGGAGATCCACTGCTCCATACATGAGCTGACGCACACTGCGCTGCGCTGTGTGCAGTTGTATAAATAGTGAAATGCACATGAGTGCGAAGAAGATGGTGGTGGTGTGCCTTTGAACTAAAGCGCCTTCGAGGTGTTTTTAGTTCAAAAGTGTTAGACTGCCATTTTCTCAGCGCTGATGCACATTTCGCTGCTTAAACAACTGTAAGTGTTGTAGTGCTGGGCACTTTTCAAAGTGCCTGGTGCTGCGGCACTTCCATGTGTAAAAACGCCCGATGGTTCCTTTAGAGGAGTTTTACTGCCTCGTTTGAAGGCTTGTTTCAGGCTGAGTGGCAGCAGGGCATGCCCAGTATAGTCTTCTCTGATTCCCCTTTCACGTCAGGAGAGGCAAGTTGTTGTGGAAACCTGCCAGGCCCCTTTACAACTAAGAGGTACTTTTTGTGAGATGGTCAGTATGCTCACTGGTAGCAAATACAGATTTCTCTCAATTATGAGCTTCCTCATCAGCAATACTAAACATCTGCCTTCTTCCCACGCACCCTTTCCTCTGGCCCAGTCTCAGCCTAGGTCCCAAGTCACTTTTAAAAATCTGTATTTGTATTGGAAGCTTGCATGCATCCATTAACACGAATGGAAATTACAGGCATTCACTGAAGGCCCGTATACTCTCAATGTAAACAGAAAATTAATCCAGACAAAAAAGAAATTTACCTCTGAGAAATAAGGGGGGAGGGGCTTTCAAAACATCTCAGCACTTCAGACATACATCTGCATTAAATTTGTTATTCGTTCAGTACGTTATGCCTTTATATTGTGTGTGACTTCCATAGAAAGACTAGCCAACCCTGAGACCCTATTAGAAAGGCAGTAGCAGCAACGGCTGTCTTGATCCCTTCTCTTCTGTGGCAAAATATTTAATAAAGAAGGCGTCTTCTACCCTCTCTCTAAATGGGTGTGTTTGTTTCTTGGTGCCAAAGGTCTCCAAACCTTAAATTTAACAAAGCCGTGAGGTCCCCCTCCCTTTTCAGTAATGGAAGAGGAGGGAGGGGAACCTCCCATTTGTTTTGTTCAAATGGTTTCTTGTGGATAATAGTCACAGACCACATTTTAGCACTCACTTTCAGGTGAAACTATGTGATAAAATCTAGCAAGGCTCCAACTTTGTGAAGCAGGAAGCACGTGCATAACTAAGTGCAGTGTAGCCCCTGACCCTTAATGAGACAATGCACATGTTGAAAGTTAGGCCCTTGTTTAAGTGCTGTGTTGGACTGGGTCTGAAACTGGGGCTTATACTGAAGGATGCTGAACAAGTATTAGTATCTGGAGGAGAAAGGGATTGGAGAAGGCTTTGCCTTTAGAGATGCCAGGGCCATTCCTGAGCTGGATTCACCACTGAATTACTGTAGAGCAGTGGCTCTCAACCTTTTTGGGGTCAGGGCATCCTTCCCCAATTCTTTAAAAATTTGGTGGCACTCCTCAGTTGAGAACCATTGTTGTGCTGCCTTAAGTTATCTCAGGGTGCTGCTGCTGCTGTAGTGAAAGTGAAATTGTCCCATGTGCCTGGTGTACAGCCAGACTGGCAAAAGCTGCAGCATATACACATGCTCCTGGCTCTTTATGGATTTTTGATAAAACCTAAAGCAGGCAGGAGAACTGGCTCCTGCCTCAACCCTTCCCAATCTGATCCTGCATGGTATCTCCCAGAAACAGAGGTGTCTGGGGAAGATGGAATTGTCTTGTGCATCTCTTTTTTCCAGGAACGGCATGGAGAGGCTGGATTGGAAAGAGCTACAGCATGGACCAGCTCACCTGCCTGCTTTAGGCTTATCAGGAAACCCTAATAGGGCAGGAGAGTGTATGCCTGGCTGTGGAACAAGTACACAGGGCACTTTTACCTGGTTGCAGCAGCAGTGGCAGTGCCCATACCTGTACCACAGCATCCCTTAGGGGTCTCATGGCATACCAGTTAAGAGCCACTGCCGCAGAGTAACTTCATTGAAATCAATTCCACTCTGTTAAAACCGAAGGAGTTAACATTTGCATATGACTTGAGTAACGCAGTGAGGAAACATGGGCTGAGGCAGGAAGAGTGATGTGAAACCACTGTGTACACTGGCTCTAGTTCTGCTCCTTAGGGATACATTGCGATAATCCAGGAGTTGTACATGAATTGGTGATAAAATATATGCACTGTGAGGAGTGGGAAAGAAGTGAACATTTGAAAATTTAATAACAAGCCTACATTTTTATAAACAATCTTTTCTGTCTAGAATGATATGTTTAGATAGGAGCCAGTGGCATAGTGCCATATAGTATCCTATTTAGTCACTTAGTAATGGCTCTAAAGAGGGAGAGAACAAATGCCAGAGGTCAGAAATTCTTAGGTGAACAAGAAAAACTAGAAAGATGTTCCCAAGGGATGCTTTAGGTTACCTCTTGAGGCCGATTGGAGTGGCCTAATTTTCAGCAGATTTGGGCATCTGCCCGCTGACTGGCAGGCTCCACCACATTGTCTAGGGATAGATCATTTAGACTCACTAGTCACTTTAGAAAACCATGGTCTGTGAAATGATGGGTGGAGTGCTGAAGGGCTTTGAAGGGAGGGCAAGATGTTTGCTGTCTAATGGGAAGCCAATGACAGAACCAAAGTGAGCAGTGGAAATGGGAACACAGGGGAAAGGGAAGGCAGGTTAGCAGAAGAGCAAGCTTCTTCAAACTCAGTATTAAGCTTGAATTGTCAATGAGCCATCCAGGAAGATGTATGTGAAAGATGGACAAAGGTGTGGGACTGGCATTGAGAGGGAAACATTACCAGCATAAAAATGTCTCCCAGGGGTGAGATGCAGGAGAAGGGAAGGAGGCCAAATGTAGAGCTCTGGTACTCTGCATGTGGAAACATAAGATGCTGCCTAGACTGTATATGATCTGTGAACAACCAGTAGTCACTCTCTATGGCTGTTGACTAACTCCTGTTGGGTCTTTTGTCTTGACCCCCTGGCCTCCATCCCATGTTCTATCTTATTACCTTTGCTCAGCTGATGTCTGAAACTTGTGATTTACCTCCCCACACCCCTGATGGCCCTTCTGTTCTCTTGCTGATCTCTATTAGTGCTTTTTATTGAGTGGGCAGAGGGAGAGGCCAACACTACTTTTTAAGGAAGTTGTTCACAACCTTATGGTTAAGGTGCCCCTCAGAAAATGCCAGCTTTTAGTTTCCACTTGTTTCTCGACTATGGAAAAATAGTAGAGCAATTCTTCTGTTGTAAAGAACTAAGAAAGAACATACTAGGTTAGAATGCTTTTGACCCTCTGGATTCCTATTTGAAATGTCTGGGTTTATCTTGTGAATCGTGTGTAGGTATTTGCATACCTAACAGTTATGTGGCACCCTTAGAAAGATTTGGAGGCTTTTCAGGGTACTGCAGCACCCTGCCTATAATTGCTTTAAGGGGTGCTGGTCCTATAGGGGCCAGACACTGAGGACCAGGTTTTCAGAAGCACTAAGATGCCTCACTCTCATTAAAATCAACTAGGGGTGAAGCCACTGAACTCCTTTAAGAACCTGGGCTCAGCACCTCCTACACAACCTAAAATCACTTAAAAATGTACAGGAGAAAATGATCTGGAGAAACAGGAGTGATTTGTTTATAATCTAGCTCAATCTGAGATTCAATTTGCAGGCAATCTGTGTTTTGTTTTCAAAGTAGAAACAGCTGGGGGAAAGGGAAAAAAAATAAAAGCAGTTTCATAACCAGTCTCACTTTCAGGCAACTGCTTGGATCAGATCACTATTGCCAGACTGGATTCTTGCTTCTCATATGCCTCTACTGGCCTCTTTTCCCAAAGTTTTTATTTTTCAAAATGAAAATGTAGGTCAGTGGTAGAATGTAAGTCACACCATGTTAGAAAATGTAGGTCAGACAAACCGTACCAGAAAAGGAGGAGGCCAAAAAGCTTTATGATGGCTTCCAGCAGGAAAAAGCCACACTGGGAATTGGGCTTTTGAATGGGATATCCTCTCCTGATCCAGCCGCCCTTATCGGGATGTCCAAAAGTTTTCAGCCAAGAACAACAAAGGATTGGAGAATGGGAAGGGGGAAGGGAAGGGAGGGCAGGGGAACTGACCAGTTTATATGACCCTCCATTAGAGATTTATAAAAAGGGCTGGGACAAGCTCATTTTTCATGCGTACTAATCCCTCCTCCTCTGATGCCAAGCCAAGAGCCTTCTGGAGAATCTGAGTCACAGGGACTGCAGCTGGAAAGAGAGGATTGATAGGAGCAGCTCAGCAGGCACAGCCATGTCTGGAGAGCTTGGAGGGGAGTGGCCAAGCCCCTGGCTTTCAACAATACATTTTTCTTTGAAGAAAGGCAGGAGACATACCAAAACTCAGACAGGGGAGTGCAATGGTTGTACTTATGCCAGTCTTATGACTGCTCTCAGGATCCCCTTCGACAATGGGCTTTTTTAACATGAGAGGGGGGGGTCATCTGATTTGTGATGTGACATTAGGCTTGGCTTTGTCATTGAGGTCTCTTACAACACTTGGTTTCCCAACTTGATTTGGATTTTATTTTCCTGGGAGGTTTTATTTTTGGTTTTATTTCTGCTGCAAGGAAGTTGAGGTGAAAGGGGTGCTTTCTGTTTAAAAAGATGGTTTTATCCTGACAGGGTTTTACCTTCTTTTCTTGCATATCCCTCTCCCCTCCCAAACACACACACCTTGTTTTGGAGGAGGCAGAATGAAGGGCGGGGGCATGGATTTCTCCAGATTTATGGCCACATAGAGCAGGGATAGAATTTAATCTTCAGATCACTTACCCTCCCTTTCCTCCTCAGGCAAAAGCTGCAGCTTTAACCCTTTTAAACCTTTCACAGTTGAATTGTCAGCAGCTCTTAGCTGCTCAGCCAAAAGCTGAATATGTAGCTGCTGCAGCAGACTGGACTCCATGGGTGGATGTAGGATTTTGAAGAGAACTAAAAACAGTCTGTAGGGCTCCAAAATAATAGAAAAAGAGCCAGCAAAAATTGCTGAAGAAAGGCTAGCTTGAGTAGTGGAACACTAAGACCATTTAAAAGGAGAGAGGGTCATTGTAACAAGGTGGCCTGCCCCCTAAGAGGAGGCAGCTAGTCTGGCTGAGAGACTGCAACTGTGTGAAGACTAATGAGGATATGACTGGCTGGGTATCAAAAACCCCAGTAGGCAGAACCAGAAGGAGGTGGAGGAGAACCACTGAAGATGGGAGGCTGCTAAGCTATGAGGAAGGCAAATCTGGGGTAATAAGGCTGAAGCCACAGCAGACCCCTCCCAGCGTTCAGGGCAAGTTTTTGTTTATTTGTGTTATTGTGTTCAAAGACAGTATATTACTGGAGTGTGCTGAGACTTGCTCCAGGCAGCAAAAGCTGGTGGATTAAAAAAGCTGCATATTACTGAGGCTTGCTGAGAGATCCTTGGAGAAAGGGCAAAATCCTGGCTGAAAAGGTCCTGAGGTGGCAGCCTACTGCAGTGGCTAACACCTGTGGAGTAAAGAATGATTAGCAAGAGTCAGGTAGATTATAATGAGCCATGAAGTCAGTTGACTCCCTCAGTGCTATCTGAATAGAAATGCAACTGCCGCTGCTGGGCAGGTAGTTTTAAATTTGGGGTGAAGCAAGAATCAGAGGTGGATGCCCCCTGCCGTTCCAGTCCTGGGCTCCCCACACAGCTCTGTCAGTGTTCCTCAGTCCTGCTCTGCAGGTCAAGTTTCTTGGATATAGGTTACCAGTTGTACTAAAGAATATCATGCTGAGAAGGGCATTACAGGTGCTTCCTCTGTGGTACTCCAGTGGAATGAGACTCCTATGGCTCTCAAGAAGAAGGGATACTCCTTGAAGTGACATGGACAGTTCAAGATCTAGACTGCTGCACTCATTATTTGGGCCTTCAAGGCTACTTGGCATGCCTTGCAGCTACCTGCATTGAAAAGTTGCCCTGAAAGGTGATGTAGTATATAGAGGACTGGGTAGCAAAGAAACACCACTCCTTACGTATGACATCAGAATGTCATTTGTCCTCATTAACAGCTGAGGTGAGGAGCACAGTTGGACTTAGCTATGGCACTAAGCAGTCTGTGCCACAGAAACAACTTTTTTATGGTGCATTAAACAGTCAGGTCTCTTTCTGGTTTTGGCAGAATTAAATGTTGTGACTGCAAATGGTGGTTTTCCTTTTTTACCCTTTGAATTCTCACTGATACAACAGACCAAAGGTATAATGTAAGTAGAGGAAAAGCCATGGAATAAAATCCTTCAAAGCAGCTAGATCCAGATTATAAAGCTATTTAAGCACCCAAATATGCAGATAAGCACATAATGGCCCTTTCAGGGGTGTTTAGGCTCCCAGTTTCCATTTACATGATAGTGTGGTAGGTGCTTTTGAAATTCCCACTCAGCACCTATCTGCATCTTTAGCCACCTAAATACTGGTGACATGTGGAACTGAAGCCACTTTGCAAAGGACCTAAATTACTTAAGCACTTTTGAAAGAGTTACTCTAAATCCCAGTGCATGGTATCAGATGAAGATGACATTATTGCACAGTTTGGCTTAGTCTGCTGGTCTAGCTATCTAACTGGCCAGTCATCTCTAAGGGCCTGGATGCTACAAATATTGACTTGACCCATGTGAGTTGTTTTATTAATTTCAGTGGAACTACTTACATGCACTAAGTTGCACACACATAAGCCAGACTGGGACCTACATTCTTAGTGTAAGAGAACAAAGTCTGCCTTACAATCCCATTCAAATCAGAGTGGTAGCATTTCACACCCTCACTTTGTACAAATGTAATAAAAGACTCCTGTGTGGCTAGGCAGTGAAGAAAGAGGGTCCCATGCCTGATTCTTTACTTACACCAGTAATACTTCATGAATTTTAGCTGAGTAGCTCCTGATGGATAGTAGTGTACAAGCAAGAGATGAATCTCATCTCGGAACTAGCCTGGAAGTAGCATGACAATACATTTTGCAACAGATCCTCTCTCTCACACAGTCAGGCTGGAGACACCCTCAATACAGCCTTGCTTAAGAGTGTTCTGGCATTTCTACATTACATTTCCAGATTGTGACCTGGTATGAACTGTCATAACCTCATTAAGTTGAAAGGTTTACCTTATTTACCTTCATTCAGTGGACTGTGAATCAGGATTTACATCAGCTAATGTTCTTGGCTAGTGTTTTTTTTTTTTTTAAACCAATAAACTAAATTGTTTAAAATCTGCTGAGATTCAAGGTTGGCATGAGTTTTGAACCAAGCTGTAGGCTGTTTGATAGTTTATCCCCTGAGTTAGTTGTCCCTCATTCCTATTGCCATGTTAATGGTAGATAAGCACAGATGATTATACTAGGAGACCCTGCCTAGAAACAAAGACCCGTAAACACCTTGTTACCTAAATCCTAAAGGCCAGTTTTTAAAAGTTATAAGTCAAGAGAAGGTAGAAGGGAGCTCTTGAAAGTCCTTATGAGGCACATAAACTCTGGTCCTGCAAAGGACACAAGGTAGGGCACAAGTTATACTAAACTTTAAATGGGTATAGGTTGTAGCCAAGTTGATCTAAGGACAGAGGCAGACAAGGTTCTTTGGGTAAATCTGGTATCTTTTATTAGACCAACTCAGTTGGAAAAAATTCTTTGCAAGTTTTCAGGCACAAACACCCTTCATCAGGCTAAGGAGGCATCTGCAGTTGGTGTGTGCTCTTCCTGGATGGAATGAATAGTAAAGAAGCCAGAGGCCAGTATGCATGCAAGATAAAGGCATACAGGTCCATTCTTTTTGAGAAGTTTGTGGGAGAGAAGAAAATCATAGATGCTGGCTCATAGTTTCATAGTTTCTAGGGTCGGAAGGGACCTGAGCAGATCATCTAGTCTGACCCCCTGCCATGGCAGGAAAGGGTACTAGGGTCAAACGACTCCAGCAAGATGTTCATCTAACCTCATCTTAAACACCCCCAGGGTAGGAGCCTGCACCACTTCTCTTGGAAGTTGGTTCCAGACCCCAGCCACCCTGAC
>NW_017728931.1:15353637-15358904 GCF_001723895.1 Crocodylus porosus | reverse complement strand
TCCGTAATCCCCACTATGTCCGGGCTGGTGTCAGCCAGCAGGAGGGTGAATTCCTCCTGCTTGTTACCCATACTACGAGTGGTTGTGTAGAGGCATTTGAGGCCTCCTGTGGATGTGTGTACTGACCCCCTAGTCCCACCATTCTCTCTAACCTGTTTATTTGCTTCGCTCGTTGGGCTGGGCTGTAGTTGTGGGTGCTGTTTGGTCTGGCAGTCTGATGTTTCCTCTGCCCTCATCTTCCCCTTCCCCCGACAAGCCTAGCTTAAAGCCTGCTGGAGGAGGTCCGCCAACCTAGAAGAGAACACATGCTTACCTTTAGGGGAAAGGCGGAGCCCATCCCATCCCAGCGTGTCTCTCATCGTGATGTGCTGGTCATGGCTGAGGAAGCCAAAGCCCTCCTCGAAGCACCATTCCTGCAGCCACCAGTTGGTCTCCTCGATGCACGTTTCATGCCATCTGCCTCGTCCACTCACTGGCAGGATAGAAGAGAAAACCACCTGTGCGCTCAGGTGACCCCAGCTAGATTCTTATCCAGCCTTCTTTTAAAGACCCCCAAGGTAGGGGAGAGCACCACCGCCCTTGGAAGCCCATTCCAAATTTTGGCCTCCCTTACCATGTAGATTTTTTTCCTGAAGAGAAGGTTCTTCTGTCAGATAAAAGTAGCATCTTAATGAAACTGTGAATTGCTACATTTGGGGGTGGAAAGATCTGCAAAGAAGCTGGGCTTCCTTCAGTAGAGAGAACCAGTGTTAAGCCCAACTCTCTTTCAGGCCTTTGCTTCCTAAGATGTTTTATTAACCAGATGCAAAATAAGGCATACAAAATAAAGCTACTTTGGAACCAAAATAGGCTCATGCATCTCCAAAGCCTTTTTCTTTGTATCTTTCTCTAACCTGTACCTTCCTGTAGACTTGTGGAACTATGTGATAGTGTAGCCTGGGTACACCCAGGGGGTATGCCCTGTTCTCTAATGGAAGGGGTGGTGGTCAGGCAGGGTGCTGAGAGAGGGGCCTGCCACCTGGGAGCAGTTCCCTTTCCTCTCTATGGAGCCAGGCTGAGACCAAATGCTTAACTATACAAATTTATTGCTACAATAAATAAATAAGGAACATTAAATATTTAGAGTAAAATTAACATGCGACACCACATATAATACCCTGCAATCAACATATAATATACCACTTCTAGAGACTACAAAACAAACTGGGTTACTTACAGCATATGCAATAACTAACCCTCCCTGCATTAATACAGGCATTAATACATTAGAACAAGTAAGTCAAGGCAGCAACACAATAAACTCATAGGGATCAACTTAGATAACCCAAATAAGTTGAGATAGCCATACCATAAACATACACAAGCAACAATATAGGGATATTCCAATAATAGGCAATAAACACATAAAGACAATAAAGATATATAACCCATATGAACTCCCTTAAGGAGTACCTAATAACTATATTAAAATCTTCAATATGAAATGACAACAATCACAAAATAAGGCCTGCACTCAGCACCTCCCTGGGTGTTCCCTAGAGCCCCTCCCCTTGAGGGATTTTGAAAGGGAGTATGCTAGTGTAGTAGAGGACCAGCCAAGCCCTGTAGTCACTGGGATGATGGTTGCTACCATGCCTCACAGACAGCAGATTTCCATGGATCAGGCTTGTGAGGAAATGGCAAGCCTGCACGGTTGGGATATGCTTTGCTGTGCTGCTGGACAGCCAACCAGCATGCAGTGGGTATTCCCTGGGGCCCAAGCCCCGAGCAGGGTGGGGGTCAGAAGCCCAGCTCTGTGCAGGCCCAGACTGCAGCTCAGAAAGGGAGCAGGCAGTGGGTGCATGGAGTGCTACCTAGGACCTTGAGGCAGCAGCTGCAGGGAATGATGAGCCCTGGCTGGCCCTGAACTTGCTGTAGAAACCAGTCAGCCCAGCCAGAACATGTCAACTCCAGATAACCTGACTACTTCTTTCTCCACCTGAGCTGCAAGGCAGTCACTCAGGATGGCCAAATGTGTGTGTCCAACACCAACTGGAACCCTGAGTGGAAAGGGGTGGGATATAAGGGAAGAGGAGTGACCCATGCCAGCCTCAGGTGGCTTCCTTTAAGCAGGCACTGCCTCCTTATACCTCTTCTCAACTATATCAAGTCATTGCAGGTGAGATTTGAAAGAGAGTGAGACACCTGCTAAGCACTCGGCACACAAACCCCATCCTGGTGCAGCCTCTCAGCTTGGGTCCCTCTATAGCTAATTATAGTTAGAGAGACTGCCACTTGGCAATGACCCTTTCCAGGGCTTCAAGGACCCTCCAATCCACAGGAGATGATTTACTTGGGAAAGGAGCCTTGAGAACAGATTGGCAAAGAATATATAGAATATATTGCTGTGGCTATGCTTCTACTTGCTTCATCTCTGTTCCCCTTCAACTTTGTGCAATGGGAGCTGGATCCTGGTAAAGGTAATACAGGTACAGTATCAGGTATGTGATAGTCATTGACACCTGGCTTTGATAAATGCCCTAACAATTAAAGAAACAACAAACTCAAAAACCCAGCACTGCTACCAAAACCATCAGCAGCCCAGGTTCTCCCACTGCTTGGTACATACACAGTTCTCACATTGGCTTTGGTGAGAACCTTATGCCTATGTCAAGTATAGAATATTACTTGAGGTGCTCTTTGTAGGTCTTCATAGCAACTGGGAAAGAAATTGCTTCATTGTTAGCATGGATCCAAACAAACCTTAAAAGTGAGGAATTCTACCTTCCAGGTTCTCCTTAATAAGGTTTGTTTGGATCTGTGCTACTAATGAAACAAGAAATAGAACATCTACTATATTCCTCTTACATTCTCTGTGTATGGCTCTCAAGACATGTTTTGTAAAGAAATTGCTCTGTACAAATACTTTTTTGTTTTTAAACAGCAACATGTACACAGTTAAATTAAGTTATTATCACCTCTCAACCAAGACAGATTTTCTACATGTTTAGAAATAAGCAAACCTATCCGGAAAAAAAGAAACATCACTTTAATGGATGAGAATGGCCTGGAGTGATTTTCATGACAGCAGCTTGTACTTTTATCAGGGAAGGTGGGGTGAAACTTTTTCTCATGTCACTGCAATGAAACCTGTCAGACCAGGTGGATATTAATGGCCACCTGAAACAGTTCTGACGCTTTCCTTTCATAAAGCAAGAATATGGAACTCCCCTGTATATTAAGAAGTGTGGAAATTGGTTGTATATGCACATTTATCTTCTGTCTGTAGGTTGTGGAAAAACAGCTTGAGACTATGGCTGATAGGGGAAAGTCTGAATCCAGTTCAGATGAACTGTGTTCATGGAAACCAGAACTTTAATGGACAGAACTTCTTAACTTCTGTGGATAAAAGGTTGGCACCATTTGAGTGAGGATCAGTGCTGGAGATAAAATGGTGAAGGGATATTCTCAATATAGACTCTAGGACATAGGGAACCTGAGGTTAAAATCCATAGTTGGGAATTGGGAGAAAGGTATCATACTACATGATCTTCAGCTACTGTATATTTGTAACTATCCATTCACTTCAAAGGAGCGATTCTCCTTTATTCCAGCTCAAGATCTGGGTTTCAATGTTGTAAATAAATTAAAGTCCTGGAAGTCTGATTTGGGATTTGGTCAGCTGGTTTCTCAGCAGGGGAGTTGCACAATGCCTAATATTTTCAAAACAGTTATCTGGTGTTTTTTTGGTTTTTTTTTTTTTTTTTTTTTTACAGTCACTGTGTAATGACTGTGGAATTGTTTACAAGATACAGCTGAAGAACAGACTGCAGGAAACCCTTCTCAGCTGGCTCCTGTGGGTGGCTGGTGTATGACTAAGCACCTCTTTAACTTCTATGAGACCAATCTTATAGGCCATGCTAGGGCAAAATTTTCATGGAAACCCATGTGAATTTTGCTGGAGTGAAGACAGCAGGGCTGGGACCTTTGACTCTAAGAAAATAAGCATGTAGAAGAACTTCTACAATCATCAGTAAGAGCAGGTGCTGTGCAGGATGGTTGAGTAATTGTGCATGTGAAGAAGATAATAGCTAAGTGCCCTAATTATAGTTACAGTTAGCATTCAAGGAAAATCCCCACTGGTACTCTTTAATAGCTGTGCTGCAGACTCTAGGGTCTGAACCATGACTTGTGTGTTAATTTATATTCACTAGAAACCTGTCAGACCTCACATTTGTTGGTTAACATTTGAAAAACCCTCCTTCTCTTGTGCCCTCTTTGCTTTGTCTTGTGAACTGAGAAAATTCTTGGAGTACAAACTAGGACTTGGAATGCAACTACTTACTTATAATAAAGATAGCAGTGATCCTAGGAACTGTAAAGATCACAGGACCATCAGTGATCATTTTATTCATTTAAAATAAATTGTTAGGATTATTCTCCCAGAATTTCTTTGGAATTACACATCTGCAGAAGGCGCCTGTGGTAGTCAGCCCCCATCCACTGACTCATCTTTCTCCCTTCTTTCAGTCTTGCTTCACTGTCTACCTGGATCACCTCACTCATTGATATTGGCCAAGATGTTCACAAGTGGTTAGTACTTTTGGGTGTCCAATTTGAGATGACTGAAAGGTTCCATATGAGGGATTGCAAAACCTATGAAAAGACTGAATGTCTACTTAACCAGTGATTGGATTCTGGGGTTGGGTGATGATGTGCAAACTTTGAAAATTGCTCCTGAATTTCAGATTCCATGAAAATTCCTCCATAGAGTCAGCAGTAAAGGAACACAATCCCATACTTCTCTTTGGGGGTGGGTAGAAAAAGTCTGTATGTAGAGTGTACTCTCCAAACATAGACCTACAGTGTGTAACCTGGTCTTTACTGTAGTCCCGGAGTCTTTATTCTTACCGCCTTCAAAAATTGGCTTATGTCTATGTTATGGCTTATGTCAACTAATGTTACAACTCTGAGCATGTAACATCTACTTCTGGAATGCAGACCCTTATGTGAGGTGCCTAGGGCCTCTATAAAATGCATGGAGAAACTTAAGTGCCTTGGAATGGGAGCCAAACCAATCATTATGCATGAGCAGAGACCTGCCTAGAGAGCCAACATGGAAACACTAAGGAAAAGGGTTTATATTCAGCCCTGCCATTTTTCAGTGTTTAGATGCCTTAGAGCTTCAGGGAAACACCTAGGATTGTCTAGGACAGGGGTTTTCAACCTTTCTTAAGAAGAGTACGCCTTCTGCTGGTGGTGGCTGCATGCACGGGGGGGGGGTGTGG